>NW_025111043.1:600000-1010000 GCF_015476425.1 Leptopilina heterotoma
TCATATTAGTTAATATTAGTTTGAAGTCTATAATGATACAAGTTTTAATATAGAAATAAGAAAACAATGTATTCTGGAAATATAGTAATTGCCTATTTTTATAACCTAAATGTGAACAAAACCAAATGTGTCTTAATTAAGTGCTCGAAATGACATACTTTCCGTGCAGGTAGGACAAAAAAATTATTTTATATCATTAAAAAGTAGTATTTTACACAATTTTTAAAAACTTACCTCCTTATCCTTATTTTTAATCACAAAAATTTTTTTCGTCTTATTTTTTTTAATTTTGAAAAGAGAAAAAAACATGTTCTTCACTTTGGACTTTTATTTTTCTGTATTATATACTGCAAAAATGTGTTAATAAACTGTAACTACACTGTAAAAAAAGGGAGTTAAATTTTAACTCCCCAGGGGATTCTATAAAAGTCGCACCCATTGGGGAGTTAATGCCAGGGGAGTTAAATAGAGTTAAAACTTTACACCCAAATGCTAACTCCCCAAGGAAAAAATAACTCGCGCGGGTTTTGAATGAAGGGAGTTAGAAATTAACTCTCTTTTGGAGTTGATTTTTAACTCGAAAAATTTCACTCCCAACTCCCGAGTCCGTTAACTCCCTTAATTTTTTACAGTGTATATATATACTTACTTCAAGTATAAAATAGACTACCAATGCTAAAAAATAAAAAACTGGTAGTCTAAAATAGACTACCAGTAACGCTCCTGTATATAATTTGCTTGAATCTCACTCGCACTCATGCTTACTACTAATTCATAGTTTCTCTCTCTCTCTCTCTCTCTCTCTCTCTCCTCTCTATATCTGCTCACTGGTCACTCAATAGACTGCCTACTGGTTGAAAGAAACCCTTCAAACAATAGACCAGGTACTCGAGCAGACCTTTCGTTTCTCTTTAAATTATATATATATATATATTTCAAATATCTTACTGTCTCCTTCTTTCTAGATTCTAAATACCATTATCGGTCTCTGTTTATAACGCAGAAAATCTAACGCTATTGCTTTCTTCCTCTTTCGAAAGTAAATAACATTAGAATGTCTCTCTTTACCTAATTTGCATATCTACTGATTTCATATAAGGATATTTGCATAATTTCATTCTCCAAATGTTCCTTTTTAATTTCCAATCGTTTTTTTCATCAAATTCTGTCTTTTAACAGAATTATAAAGCAATTTACCAAATGTCTCCCAAATGTATCCCAAATGTATACCCACGTGGGGAGACATTTGGTAAAACGATTTCGCAAGGGAAAACTCTAAGTTTCACCAGAGAAGTAAACACGTTGACGTAAAATTTCATTTTGTTCGAAATTTATATGAAAATCGAGAATTAGAAATTGAGTACATTTCAACTGATAAAGAATTGGCTGCTGTTTTTACAAAAGCTCTGGCGAAATCCAGGTTCTTGAAATTGCGAGATTTGTTAGGATTAATTAGTTTTAGTCAAATTAAAAATTCAAAGTAAATTTGTTTTTATGTTTTTTAAATTTCAAGTTTTAGGGAAAGTATTAGAGATTTGAAATATCTTGTTGACAAAAACTTTACATTAAAAGAATAATATAATATAGTTTTTATATTGTGTTTAGAAATATAGCGTAGGTCACACATATTTTGGAGTAAAGCAGTTGCTTACGAACGCTCGTAGAGTAAACACGATTTTGTCTCAGTTTGCTAATAAAGTCTTACTTTATATTATACTATTCGAACTTGTTTTATTTAAAACCTCAACATTTTTAACCAATTCAAATGCAGAGAACAATATTTGTCAATTTTTAGTACTTTAATTAATGTATTAAAAAATAAGTCAAAATTTCCACCAGTTTTTGGAGATATAGTAGAGTTTAATTTGAACTAATTGTATCGCAAGTAGACCCTACGTTACGACTGCTAAAATATAAAGTAAGACCAATATTGAAGGCTGATAGTAGGGCTTAAATTTTAACTCGGGTCAGTTTTCATAATTATTACATCAATAAATATTAAAGTAAAAAGCAATTTTTTAAAAGCGAATTAATATAATAAAACTTTTTTTTAATTTCATAAGAACATTCCCGGTTTGGCATATTCCCAGTTTTTCCCAGTCAAATTAAATTCCCGAATACTTCACTTTTTTCAGGGTTGGTATAGACACCCTGTTAAATGTATTTTAGTAGAAATAAAAACCCGTACACCATTTGTAGATTTATTTATTGTTAAAATCAAATAAATTTAAATTTGATGAGAATAGATACACCTGGAAAAATTTGGACAAAGTTAGGAAAACATCGTAAATTTTGTTAAACAAAAATAATAGACAAAATACTTAACTTTTGTCTTTACATTGATCAAAACATCTCTAAAAGTTAAATATTTAATATTTCTAAAGTTCTTGCAATTAAAGAATATTGGATTAATTGGATAAACAACTAAATCTAAATTGAATTATTTTGACGTTAAATCTTAATCAGAGACCCTAAAAATACAACTGAATTAATCTTGATAGTAATTGGTATCAATTATAATTTTTTCGATTTTTTGATATTGAAAACATTTTTATTCTTACATCATCGTTATAAGATAGTATTTTTTGCAAAATTATGCTGGAATGTGACAAAATAACATGTAATATTCAATTATAGAAAGTTTAAAAGCTATTTATTAAAAAATGTGAAATTTGGAAATTTTCGATTTTTGAAAATATTATTATATTTGCATTTTAGTAATGAGATAGTATTTTTTGTAAAATTATGCTAAACTGTGACTAAATAACATGTAATACTCAAGTATAGAAAATTTAAGGAGGTTCTCCGGCTGCAACTCTTGCAAAAATCGATTTTCTTCCAATTTTATTTAAATTTTGAGGAAATGTTTCTTCGAGTGCGCTCTAAATGTGGTAGAAATTTCAGAACCCTTTGCCATGCTAAATTTTGAAATATTCAAGTTCAAACTTCAGCTTCTACATGCGATTATTTTGAAAATGAAAAATGTCAATTACGATATCTCGTTTTTCGGCATGGCAAAGGGTTCTAAAATTTCTACCTCATTCAGAGCGCACTCGAAGAAACATTTCCTTAAAATTTAAATAAAATTGGAAGAACATCGATTTTTTCAAGAATAGCAGCCGGAGAACCTCCTTAAATGCAATCCATGAAAAAAAAAATTCGGAAATTTTCGATTCTGAATTTTTTGAAAAAATTGAATATGTCCCGTTCTAATTAATATTTTTTAAATCTGTAATTTCATAAACCTTCCTTGGAGAAATACCTAATACCCTACCAAATTGGATTTAAATCGATTAACGCGTTTTTGTGTGATTGGGGTACAAAGTTTTTGTGATAGACATACATACATACATTAAATTTTTTACGAATATTTTTGGAATCTCTGATGTCTATAATAACTAATCATGCTAACATTTTAAAGTTTTAAGCAATGTACAGACAGATGTCTGATTTTATTAGTAAGGATATAAAATTATTTAATTATGTTGATTTATTTTACAACTAGCTGTCGTACCCGTCTTCGACGGGTTTTAGCTTCTACCAATATATTTAACAGTAAATATGTTTACCAAACTGGGAAATAGTCGGGAATTTAATTTGACCGGAAAAAAATAATAATTACTTATCATTAATTATTTTATTAGGAAAATATTACTATTTGAATTAGTGACTGATTCAAATGAAATTAGTTATTTTTAACCAATTCAAATGCAGAATAGTATATTAAGCAACAAGGGTATAAAGGCAGCCATATGTTTACGGTGATTTTTGTGACACAAGTGGAGGGCAAAAATAACGCATGGGATCAGCGGTTATGTTTGCACATGGGAGAAAATGGACGCCATTTTCATATTGTCGAACAAATGAGTGACTTTACTCCCTGTCGTCAGCTATCTAAAAGCGCCATTTTTGTGCATGTGGGATAAAAAAATATATAAAATCAATTTAAATTAAAAATTAATAGTAATAGTAATCAATAATAGTAATAGTAATAGTAATCAATAAAATATAAAAATAAAATTTTAATAGTGAAATAAAATCAATTTTAACTTTTGATTTTGATAATTTGCAATAAATTTCATCGTATTCATTTTTGTGGTATCTTCTTTGAAAAAATTGAATGTCTCCCGTTCTAATTAATATTTTTTAAATCTGTAAATTTATAAACCTTCCTTGGGTAAATATCTAATAACCTACCGAGTTAGACTTAAATCGATTAACGCGTTTTTGTGTGATTGGGGTACAAAGTTTTTGTGATAGACATACATACATACATTAAATTTTTTACGAATATTTTTGGAATCTCTGATGACTATAATAACTAATCATGCTAACATGATTAGAATTTTGAAGTTTTAAGCAATGTACAGACAGACGTACATTGATACTGATTTTATTAATAAGGATATACAACACTTATTCTTCTAACCTTAAATATCAATCAGCTGTCACAGATGAAATTCTTAGAATGTAAAATTGCACTTATTTCTCCCGTTTGGCAGCGCTGTTATCAGTGAACATGAGACTATTACTTTTTACGTGCCTGTCGATTTCAGTCAATTTCCCAATTGGAGTCAATGGGTACCAGCTATGGTGGAAATACAATAGGTGTAGCGTTGCACACGACGAGTTTACGTATAGTTCTGCGCCGACCACAAGTCTGGCCATATTGGAAAATTTGAAAAATAATTTTATCTGTTTTGAAAAAATGATTCTGTGTAAATAAATTATTTTAAAGATCAGAAGGTCAACTATGTTTTAAAAATTTTTATTCAATTATTATTTATTTAATTGAAATTATTATTATTCGTTAAAAATTAATATATTCTTAATAAATGATTTGCCTTTTTTACTTTTCAACATTTATTTGATATACAGTGGACTCCGCTTATAACGAGTCCGGATATAACGAGAAGTTGGTTATAACGAACACATTTTCGTCACTTGGTTGGTTTCAATGTTAATTAAACGTATTTTAACTTCGCTTATAGCGAACTTGGGCTATAACGAACAAATTTCAACGGTCCCTTGAAGTTCGTTATAAGCAGAGTCCACTGTATTTAGAAAGATTTTAAAATACCACACTGAGAAAAAAGAGGGCGCGTTGCAGCACATTTTCGAGTCACGTTGCGCGACTTAACCCTGCACGGAAAGAAAAAGTCTAAAGAATATTTTAATGTTTGTATTAAAAAGTTGAACAAGAGTCGCTTTTTAAAAATGTTTCAATACTGTATCTCAAATTAATATTCATAACAACCCAGTAAAAAAAATTCGATACACGGACCGCGGAGTTCGTATACGAGCTCGGTAGCTCGTATGAGAAATATGAGAAATCTCTCATACGAGCCTTTTCCGTAATGAGAAGTGTATAGATGCTTGTATACAAGCAAGGTGACTTTTAAAGCATTTTTATTAATGTAACACTATTTTAAAGTAAATGTAGATAAAAGAAATGAATTTTCTCATCTAAAACAAAGCTAAATTCATAAGGGAAATGAAGTTTTAAGAAAAAAAGGATAATTTTGTTCAAAAAATTTATTCACACTGAAAAAAGGTTAGAATTTGATAATTCCTTGTTTCAAACGTTTTATCATACGCAACATAAAGTTTCTTAGACATCTTGAAATAATTTTCAGGAAATCAAATAAATATTATAAATTGTCCATCTTGTCCGTGTGAATTTGTGCTGAATTTCGTCGGTTGGGTGCAGAAAGGTGCCAATTCAGACTAGTCGTGAAAAACGTGCCGTTTCAAAAAACACGTGAGAAACCTGCCAACTTCAGCTGCGATTTGGAAAACATGCCAACTCAGAATTGACGTTCATTTTTTTCATTTTAGGTACCTACAAGAAAGAAGTTGTCCATCAAATAATAAATAATCAACAAATTAATTCAATAAATTAGTAAAAATATTCCTTTTTCAAAGAAAAATAACAATTATGCAAAATGCAACTAAAAAAATAATTTTTGTACAACTTTATAATAATCTTTGCTTCAAATTTTTCTGTACTGACAAATGTCAACCTAAAATAAAAAAAAATGAACGTCAATTCTGAGTTGGCATGTTTTCCAAATCGCAGCTGAAGTAGCAGGTTTCTCACGTGTTTTTTGAAACGGCACGTTTTTCACGACTAGTCTGAATTGGCACCTTTCTGCACCCAACCGACGATTTGTTGATTTTTGTGCTGCAAGTCACCACCAGTGGGCAGCTACTATACTCAAAATTTTTTTATTGTGTAGTGATTTCTGAAACTACGATATCGATAGATATTTTGAGCAAAACGTTGTTTCTGCATATTAATTGACATAATTTCAAACCATGCTTACAATAACAAAAATAATTTTTGAAAAGTAAATTATAAAATATTTCTTTCTAATAAAAATAATGATTGTGTTTCAGACTGAATACAAGTACTGTTACGATTTAGTGTTGCATTACGTGTTGCACTACCTGAACAAGGACATGAACGAAAAAAAGTGAGAAAGCGAGTTGAGGGACGAGCTATGGTTCATCGAATTTGGCCGCGGGGTGGCCTTGCCCCTGACACCGGAAGAGGCCCCTGCTGATGGGGAGCCGGTTGTACCCTGCGCTCAAGGTCGCGTCGTTATTGAATCAGCAAGACCGGCACAGCCGCACTTTGCCACGTGTTCAACGTACCGCAGACATTTGACACATTCGAACGGAACTCAAACAAATAGAGGAATAACAGCGTCAGTTGATCAGGGAAAGGGTGCCATTTCAAAAAAATCGGTACCACAAAGTCCAGCAATGAGACCCGAGGACCTTGGTGTCACGCCTTGGTACTTTGAAGACTATTCAACGGACTCACTTCCTGGTCCTGGCGATCAGAGCTCGTACCCCTCACAATCACAAAACGGGAGAGATACCATCAAGCCGGAACTAGCTTCAACTAGAAACAGCAGTATGGAGAACGATTCATCGAGACCATCATCTACAATACCGAGAAAAGCTTGCATGGACATTAGGGATGCAATTGCTCTTTTAGATGAGACTTGTCCCAATCCAGAAGCTAGTCCTTCACTCACACCTCGAACACCACGAACCCCCTTGACACCGTATCCAAGAAATAAGCGTGCACGGTCTAAAAGTAGTGATAATTCATCGAACTACAGTAACGATCGCCTCAGTGAGAGATCGATTGATAACCCCAAAGAAAAAGAGAAGAAAAGGCCTTTTCTCAGAAAAATTGGCATTTCGAAAACGGAAGATCGACCATTCCTTAGCATTCTAGCACCGAAGATTATTGGCAAGCCATATTTGGAGAAAATCGGACCTAGTAGAGCTGTAGAAAGGCCCTTCTTAGACCAAATTGGTTCTTCCAAGACTTTGGATAAATTTACGTTTGATACACCAAGAATAGAGCGCAAGAAGCAAGAAAGTGCTGAACAATCATCCAAAAGTTTTGACAAGCAAGAACATGAGGTGAAATCAAGGGGAGATATAAAAAGTTTTCCTGAGAGAAGACGTTCTGGCAAGGCCTATTTATCTAAAATGTATTCCTTCGAAACGGAAGATCTTGGCGAAGCAGCTCCTCTCAAAAGTCATCGTGATCCTCTTCGAGGAGCGTCTTTGAACGACGTTCTCGACGCTGGCGTCGGACCCAGTAGTATGCCCCATATAGAAACAGGTAATTCGAAGTTAAAACTGCTATCAACCAGCGCAGTTGAACTTGTCAAATGTCGAGTGACCACTAGTGAGGAAATTGTTTCATCCACTACGTGCCTCAGTTCTCCGGCTGAAGCTACATCTTGGGAGTACTCACCCAGACGAAAACATTGGGCTAAGAGAATCACATCCACACCCAAAATGCTAGCTCGCCGTCGACTGGAGAATCCCGACTCGAAGGAACGCATTCCAAGTGACGTGAGCACTCCAAATTCACCTACGAAAAGAGCCATTTCCTCAGTTTCTCCCGAACGACGCACCTTCAAACAAACTGATATAGGTTTTATCAAAAATCTCGAGTTTTCACCCTCAAAAACAAGGCGACAAATCTCGGAAGACATTCTTGACAAGAAAAGTAACACCCATTCTCAAATCGAAAGATGGGGCATTTCTTCTGATAATCTTAAGATGTCTCGGGAAACTGTCGTAATAACACCTACATCATCTCTCAGACTTCAAAGTCAAGATTACAAATCTTCTTTCGAACTTCAAACCGAAGATAGTAGAGCATCTCCTAGACTTCAGGATTCAATGCAATCAGAATTTTTAGGTAAGGAAAATTTCAAACAATTACATGATAAATTCGAATCACAAGAGATTCCTGTCGAAACATACGCTGAATTTAAGCAGCGCACCAAAGGACACTTTCCTACTTCGGCGATGCTTAGGAAAGTTATTGCCCAAGAGAAGACTATATCACCAACGTATGATGTTAGCGATTTTCTAAAAAGCGACAAGAGCCTCTTTGAATTATGCGACAGAAAAAAAATTGAAAGAAACAGAACCAAATCATCTGAAAGAAATAAACTCGAAACTTCTGATAAAATATCGGAGAAATCGAAGAGTTCAGATGACAAGGAAAGAGAAAGAGCATCAATCGAAGAAAAAACAAAACTCCCGGTTCGAAGAGGAACAGTGAGATCCGTATTAAGAAAGCAGGACGGTGTGGATCATCAAAGTGATCATGAATCTGAAACTAATACTTCTTTCAAACGATCCAAACCGAGAATTCCACATGAACCATCCCAAGAGACTATAGATCTTTTAACCGAATTGAAAAAAGTTAAAAGTCTCCTAAAATCTCCCTCGATGGAAAAGGATTATGATCTTGAGAAACTGAAGGATGTGACAAAAATGCCAAAGAAGATTCTCCTAACAGATAAGGAATTCTGTTTGTCAATCGAACGAGAAAATAGTATTCGAAGACCGTCGCGAGTCAATTCTGAATTTTCGGATCAATCACATGAGAAGAAGAAAATTTCCGATAAGGAAAATTCAATAGACGAAAGACATAAACAGGGTCCTGCTCTCTTTGAGAAAAGATGTCTATCTCTTGATTTTGCTGATGATGAAAGGTCTCATAAAACCGGGACCAGAGCAATTTCTCTGGTATCAGCTAAAAGTCCTCTTTCCGATACTGAAGAAGTTGATTCCACTTTGAATCTTGATTCAAAAAGTAGTTGCTCCAAGACTTTCAACACTCCCGATGAGCTCGATATTAAGACTAATAATGTCATCGAATTAAAGACAAAAGTAAAACCAAATCATTGTTTGGAAGTGGGTGCTGGTAATTCTTTGGAACAAACTAAAACAAGTCCAAAGAAGAAATTACCACCTCAGGGTCAACGTACAAGCGATGCCTATGAAATTATATCACCAAGGACAACGCCATTCCGAATGAAAAAGCGTTTAGGCAGAATTTCCGTAGAAGATACATTGAAACAGGAGAGTTTTACGTTAGATAAAACGGATTGCAAATCGGTTATCGTACAGAAAAAAACCAAGTGCTTCCCCTTATAACGTTAACGCACAAGGCGAAGGCTAAGTTTTACTGCAGCTTTCAAAAAACCGTTTGTTCCGACATTTATTTACTCGATCAATCGACTGATCAGCATAACGAACTCTGAAAAGACCAACTGATCTGGTTATCTTTACGGAACAAGCTTTTGGACCACTTTTCTATTTATGTAGAGTTAAAGAAAGTCACGAAATTTTGGCACAAGATTCTAAAATCAAATTCCAGAGTCGAGTTTCGTCTCTTAAAACTATTATTTGAGAAAAATTTCTTTTGAATTCTTTTTAGAAATATATTATACGAATCTCAATTAAAAAAGATCGTTCACTATTAATTGATCAATTTACTCTTTAGAGATTTTTTTTCTTATATAGTTGTCTTTAAATTAAAATATTAAAAAAAGGCAAAAGTATAATGAACTTTTTAAAAAAATAATGAAAATGCCGAAACTACATTAAAAAAACAATGATCTTCTATTAATTTAACCTTTACGATTTCGAAAGCTTAAAAAAATTAAAAATTAAAAGCTGAGTTTAGATTAGGTATTAGATTTAAAAAATTCAATACGTAGACACAAACAAATTTTTAAATTGGACATAATCATTTAAAATTTATTACTCGGGAGATTCAGCGCAAAACTGTAAAGGTGTTAATAGAACATGTTTTCTCTAAATATTCGAATTTCTTTTTGTCACTCTAAAGAAATTGATCAATTTTTATTTTAAAACAAGATTTGATTAAACGCTACATTATGGCTGTTAAAAGAAATCTAATCCTTTGCCAAGTGCAAACGACACCTGTCCATCTAGAAATTAAATCGTCTTTCCTGGTTTTTGTTGCTGAATCTTTAATCACTCGAATTAATTTATATAGTAAAAATAATTTACTATTTAACATCAACCATTTTTTAATATAATAAAATACATTTAATTTACTTTTAGTTAATTTATAACAAAGTTAAAAAACAGTATTTCCAAAAAAAAGATATAATTACAGAATTAAAAAGAAATGGAGCAATTTTTTTATATAAGATAGAAGTTAGATCAATTTTTATATTTTTCACATTTTTTTGAATTTTTTCAGAAAAAAAATGTTAATTTTAATGATTGAAGACAGCAATATAAAACCTTATGTCGTGCAGTGCCTTGTTCGTGGATAAATTCATTTAAAAAATAGATTTTATAGACGAAGTGAAATTCAGAAATTGAAAAGAGTGTAGTTAAGAAGGAAATTTAAAAAATAAATGAAAAGAATTATGTTATCTTGGTTTAAAACAAACTTTTGTTTTCATGAAAAGTTTAACAAGTGAAATAACAATGTAATTAGAAATTAAATAAATAAATTAAAATAAATTAAAAACTAAATAAAGAAATATTTAAAAATGAATAAAATTAAATCATAAATATAAGATAATTTTTCTGTTACAAATTTTTTGTAATCGATTATTTATAATTAATAAATGACTAATAATAATTCAGCTAATGTTGTTTAAACAACAAAAATGCGAACGAGACATTTTACGTCAGAGATATCACGATTTGCAAACGGTAGACAGATTTTCACGAAACTTGATGGGATCATAGTTCAATGAAAGAGACTTACTTTCCCCGAATTATTTTTTAAAAAATTCAAAAAAGTAGAAGATATGTCATTTTGAAATTTAATATTAATTTTATAAAATTTTTAATATCTCGGAATATTGTATATCGATTTTTATGAAATATACACATTTTTCAGGTAAAAATATGCACTATAAAATAAAAATAAAGTGAATAAAAAAATTACATTTTTATATAAAAAAAATTTTTAATTGTTTAAAACAATTTTTTGTTCATTTACTCCTCTCTGAAAAAAACTTCTTTACATATTTAGATTCAATATTAAAATTGATAATAGCGTATCTTCTACAATTTTGAATTTTTTAAAAACTAATTTGGGGAAATTGTGTCTCTTATATTGAACCATGATTCCACCAAGTTTCGTGAAAATCGGTCTACCCTTTGCAAATCGTGATATTTCTGACGTGAAATGCTCCAAAAGCTAAAAAAATTTTAAGATATATTCCATCCATTAATAATGTTAAAAATTAATTAAATTGTTTTGCCGAATTTTCAAAAACGTCACTATTTAGAAATTGTTAAAAATGTAAATAAAAATGTTTACTGAAAATATACAATTATTGCACTGTATTATATTCTAATAAAAAATTTATTGTAATATAGTACAATTAAATAATTATATTATATACCTTAAACAAACAGAGAAATAATGAACTTTTTTATAAATTCTCTTGACAGTAAATTTGTTAGCTCATACTAAATAAAAGTCCCAGAATAATTAAGGGCATGTGGGAAAAAGCGCTTTAAAAAAGTGATTTCCCGCGTGTTGTCTCACTCCTAAATAAATTGTGATATCGAGTTCGGATTTGTCAGACATTGAATCTATGTGTCAGAAGGTGGCCCCAACTGACATCAAATTAGTCCACTTTCAATCTTTAATAAAATAATTTCCTCGCAAAATTATTGTCAAAATGGAGAAAAGCGCGCAGTGAGCTTTCTTCTATCACCCCTCCAAATGTAAACCCGAAATATTTTATCCTCTCAAGATGAGATGTAATTTCCGAAACCCCTTTTTCAGAATATTTAAACAATTTTTTTAATAATAATTTATCAAAATTTTGCAAAATTCCGAGAAGAGCGCGTGTCAGGGTGCCTTCCTCTATACTTTTCAGAAAATCCCGACCCAAAATATTATTTTCTTTTAAAATGAGAAGTCTACCACGAAAGCACTTTTTCTCTCACCTGCCCTTACAGCAAAAGTTATCCAATTTTTTGTCGTATTAACTTTTAGAATTAGACCAAAAATTTATTTTTGCAATAAAAAATAAATTATAAAATCATATGCCATATTTTAAACATTGACTTCAATTTTAATGCACATTAATGAAAAGTGTGAATTTATTGTCCAGTTTTTTTATAATTCATAAAGGATGAAATGTCGAAGAAAATTATGTTTCTTGTTGAAACTTTTAGAACTATATATAGGAAAAAAATCGTCAGCACGCACTCGACACGCACTATAAGCGGAAAGTAAATGTATATTTGTAGACTAATTAAAAATACCAATATTATAAAACTAAAAAAAAATCTAAAATTTATATATAACCAAAAATAGAAAAAAATTATGTATATACTATAGATATTGAGATTGCGAGTGCACGGTACTTTTACGAAAAAAAAGAAAAAAACACTGCAATGATAGTATAAATGTGCACTGGCATCAAATTATTAGATGACGAGATGTGCCAAAGAAAGATACGACTTATTGTTCGTTACGATGTTACTTTTATATTCATATATATATATAAATATATATATATATAAATATACATATATACAAATAAAGTATATATATATATATATATATATATATATATATATATATATATATATATATATATATATATATATATATATATATATAAACTAAAATTGAATTTGTGAATGCACGTGCAATGAGGTCGTGTGTTCATCCGTAACGTGTTATGTAAAATACCATTCGAAATACGTGTATAAAATTTGTAAATGTGTAAACGTAAACAAATGCAAGTTCACATACATGTATAGAAAAGCCCACATGAACCCTCACAACACAATTTTACTATCACGTGCATTGGATCGTAAATTCATTCTTTTGGTCTCGTATAAATCTTATTTTCTCTGGACCATATATATCTGTATTTTATAGGTTTTCCGTCTTTTCGTAACTGTACACACGTATTATTGGGAAATATTTGATTGGATTATTCATAAATTCTTCAAACTTTTTTATTCCAGCTCACTGACTTTATATATATATATATATATATATATATAGAGTTTGATAAACTATTTTCAAACAAATCACTCTTTGATATAAATTTTTCTTTTAAAATCTCTTCATTTTTTTACAGAAAAATTTTAAACTAAATCAACATTATATAATGAAAAATTACCAAATAGTAAAAAAATTTATTCATATTCAGTCATTTTTTGTCCGAAAATAATTTTCATTGATAAGCTTATATAACACAGGACCACAAAGGGAAATTGAGGTGGACATGTTCTAAGCATAGGTGACCTTTACGTTTTTGGGGTCGCTGATTACGATGCTGGTGTCCGTATGGCCCCATCACGTCAGTATCATGGTCAACTTAAGGTCAAACACCTCATTTTGAAATATTTAATTTTGTTGACCCCTGATTCGGAAAGAGCGGAAAATTTTACGTCCGAATACGTTTTGACCATTTTCATGAACCAACCTTTAAAGGTCAATTGAAGGTCATCTTGGTCCGGTGTTGGAAAAATTAAATATTGCAAAATTAGGTGTTTGACCTTGATACTGACGTGATGGGGTCATACGGACATTGGCATCGTAATTAGCAACCCTAAGAACATAAAGGACATGCTTAAAACATGTCCACCTCAATTTCCCTTTGTGGTCCTGTGTAATTTTAAATTATTTAAATTATATAACTTTTTTATAAAACATAAAAATGTAATATTAAACAATAATTGAATGCTGATTGTTTATTAATTTATTAAATAAGAAAATATTTATTCTTATCTAATATCTATTAGTTGACAAATTAAATACTAATTACAGTCTCGGATATTATAATTTTTTCTACTTTTTTTTAATTATTTTGCTAAAATGCGACTTCATTGACCATTCTTCGACATACTACAACAAAATACCACCTTTTTTGTATAAAATGAAACTTATTGTGATTTATACATTATGAAAAATAACTGTAGTCAAATAAATTGTCAAATTAAAACAATTGTTATTAATTTAGAACTAATTTTGACGACTTATAACTTATAATAAGTGTGTCAGTTACGGCGCTAATCAATTTTTGTTCAATAATAGCTTAAATATGTGTTTTTTACGTACAATTGTTTCGAGTAAGGTCAAAAATAATTTTTTCAAACATTTTCAAATAGTTATATTATTCTAAAATAATAGGGTAGGGTGGGGCATTACTATTCTTGTTTGGATTTTTGAGTCTAAAAAATGTATTAAAAAAAATAAAAAAATGAGAAGCACCGTTTGAAAACTTGACTTCTTAGCTACAATTTTGTCATGTATTATTTTGCTATAACTCGATTCTGTTCCTACAATCCCGTGCAGAAAATGCCCAACTTTGCCCTATTTAAAACAGGGTTCTGGTCGGGGCCTGGACAGTTTTCCCTATTAATTTTTTTTTTAATAAAGTTTTTAGAATTCCTTTTTGTTGTAGAAGCTATTAACAATGAAAGGCAATCATTATTTTAGTTATTTAATAATTTTTTTATTTTAGGGATTTGACTAGAATTCCTAGCCAGAACCCCAGGTAGGGTGTTCATTAGATTTTAGATAGGGTACTGATCAGGGCCTCGACAGTTTTTAGGGTTCCGTACACCTACGGTGTATCGGCGGAACCCTATTGGTGAGACTCTGTTGTCCGTAGCCAAATCGTGTCCCCCCCCCTAGCGGCTAAACTATTTGACCTAAAGAGCTCAAATTTGGTCCAGATATGTATTTTCACTCGTAGATTACAGGAAAAATATAGCGAATGTGATTGGACTTGATGGTCATAGCGTTGTCAAGGAAATAACAAGATTTTTGGCCAAAAATGCATAAAAAGTGACCATTCCCCCCCCCTTAATTTCTAAACTATTCGACATGGAGAGCTGATGTATTTTGACATGCATGCTGGTGTATTTTTACTCGAATATTACAGGAAAAATATAGAGAACTTGATATGTAATGATGGCCATAGCGTTGTCAAGAAAAAACTAAAAAATTAAAAAAAAAAATTTGTTTTCCCTAACTTTTACATTATTTGACCTAATGAGCTGGAAATTGGTATCCTGGTGTATTATTACAGTCTGACGACAAAAAATTTATTTAAGAAACTTTTTAAAAAAAAAATTTTTTAATTTTTTTTAGTTTAAACACGTGGCATTAAATATTTTAAGGAAGAGTGAAATTTTAAGAGAATAAATGAGAGATTGTTTTCTGACTTTAATTTCTTAACTAAAAATAAAAAAAATTGGATAAGTGCGAGTTGTACTCGCACTGCAATGGCGGGTTCCGTACACAAATATTAAAACAATACTTGCAACATTGATCGGTAATTGGTAGAATTAAAATAAACAATTATAAAAATATATTAAAATCATTTGATAAAAAAAATAACTAAAAAAAATTAAAGTATTGTATATCTAATATTGTAAACAATAATAAGCAGAGGAACAAAATTTTCAAAATTATAGTTCCTCTGCTTATTATTGTTTACAATATTAGATATATACAATACTTTAATTTTTTTAGTTATTCTTTTTTATCGAATGATTTTAATATATTTTTTTAATTGTTTATTTTAATTCTACCAATTACCGATAAATCTTGCAAGTATTGTTTTAATATTTGTGTACGGAACCCGCCATTGCAGTGCGAGTACAACTCGCACTTGTCCAATTTTTTTCTTGTTTAAATAAAGTGTAAAAAAATTATATCTCTAAAATTACTTTTAATAAAAAATAATGAACAATTGAAGAATACAATTAAAAGCAGTAATTATACTATCGTTTTAATAATTTTTTTATTTTGTGGGTTTGACCAGAATTTCTGACCAAAACCCCAAGTGAGGTGTTCACTAGATATTAAATAGGGCTCTGATCAGGGCCTCGACAGTTTTCCTCGTTTGAATAAAGTGTAAATGAATTAAGTTTTTTAAATTAGTTCCCATAATAAAATTATAAACAATTGAAGAAATTAATTAAACGGAGTAATTATACTACATTTTTAGGAATTTTTTTATCTTATGGGTTCGACCAGAAATTCTGGCCAAAACCCTAAGTGGGGTGTTCACTAGATATGAAATAGGGCTCTGATCAGGGCCTCGACAGTTTTCCTCGTTTTAAAAGCTTGTAAATAAATTTAATTTTTTAAAACAGTTATTTAAGTTAAAAAAACGTGTTTTTTTAAAACACTTTATAAAATAATTATGGTAATATATTTAAAAAACGAAAATACATATTTTTTTTTATTAAGTACAATATTGTAATAAAGTTTATTTATTAATTAAATTATAAATAACGAATAATAATAGTTATTAAATAATTAATTATTATACATTTATTTAAAAATAAAAATTATGAATTTAAAAAATAATAATTAATAAACAATTATTAATAAATAATGCTTAATGAATTTTAATAATTATTAATTTATAGGATGAATTTATCATTTAGTTTGTATATATATTATATTATTTTAATAATAATAATTATTTTATATTATATTAGCTTAAAGTGAGAAAATGATTCGGAGAGATTGTTAAATATAACATCTTCAATATTTAATACAAGATTTAATACCTATTTTTTAAACACAATTAATAAATTTGAATAAAATATTTATTAAATAAATATTAATTATTACTTATACATTTGAAAACAAAAATTATAACCTTTATTAATATTATAAAATTAAGGAGGCAGAAAGGAGCGACAACCTCCAAAAGAAAAATGAATTAATCATAAAACCAAAAATTATATTTTTCAAAAATTTTTAAGTTTTTCTATTCTTGAAATTATATTATTTTTATCATTTTCACTTTTAAATTAGTCAAAATGACTATAATGCCTCATTATGTTATGTATAAATATGTTGTGTTCATTATGTTTCTAATATAATAATATTTTTAATCACAGTAATTTTATTGTAATTTCTTTTGAATAAAATTAACCTTACAAAATAGGGCAATTTTAAGAAAAACTGACGAGGCCCTGACCAGTTTTTCCCTAAGTAGGGCATTGGTCGGAAACAGCGTCACACACTAGTCGGGCACTGGTCAGTTTCTCTACCCAGAGCCACACCAGAGATCGGGAAAACTGTCCAGTACCCTATCAGGCCCACATTTTAATTTCTGCACGGGATGTTCATTTCACATGACAAGTATACAGTGTAAAAGGGACTTCAATCGGATGAATAGATTTCTCTCCAGGACTAAAGAATAGTTTCGCCCCGCGAATAGTAATGCCCCACCCTACCCTAAATACTAGTATTTTTCAAAAAAATCGCCGTAATTGAAGCATTTATCCTAATTTTAATTAAAAATTCTAAAGAACTTAGTTTTTTTAAAGAATATTATATCTTTTTGAAATTAGATGGATTGTTAATAATTTAATTTAAAAAACTTCTAAATGATCGAAATTGCGTAATATTAAATTAAAAAAAAATTGGACAAGTGCGAGTTGTACTCGCACTGCAATGGCGGGTTCCGTACACAAATATTAAAACAATACTTGCAACATTTATCGGTCATTGATAGAATTATAATAAACAATTAAAAAAATATATTAAAATCATTTGATAAAAAAATAACTAAAAAAATTAAAGTATTGTATATATCTAATATTGTAAACAATAATAAGCAGAGGAACAAAATTTTCAAAATTATAGTTCCTCTGCTTATTATTGTTTACAATATTAGATATACAATACTTTAATTTTTTTTTAGTTATTTTTTTTATCAAATGATTTTAATATATTTTTTTAATTGTTTATTTTAATTCTATCAATTACCGATAAATGTTGCAAGTATTGTTATTTGTGTACGGAACCCACCATTGCAGTGCGAGTACAACTCGCACTTGTCCAATTTTTTTTTTTTTAGTTAAGAAATTAAAGTCAGAAAACAATCTCTCATTTATTCTCTTAAAATTTCACTCTCTTCCTTAAAATATTTAATGCCACGTGTTTAAACTAAAAAAAATTTTAAAAAAATTGTTTTTGATTTTTTTTTCAAAAAGTTTCTTAAATAAATCTTTTGTCGTCAGACTGTAATAATACACTAGGATACCAATTTTCAGCTCATTAGGTCAAATAATGTAAAAGTTAGAGAAAAAAATTTTTTTTTTAAAATTTTTTAGTTTTTCCTTGACAACGCTATGGCCATCATTACATATCAAGTTCTCTATATTTTTCCTGTAATATTCGAGTAAAAATACACCAGCATGCAAAATTTCAGCTCTCCATGTCGAATAGTTTAGAAGTTAAGGGGGGGAATGGTCACTTTTTATGCATTTTTGGCCAAAAATCTTGTTATTTCCTTGACAACGCTATGACCATCAAGTCCAATCACATTCGCTATATTTTTCCTGTAATCTACGAGTGAAAATACATATCTGGACCAAGTTTGAGCTCTTTAGGTCAAATAGTTTATCCGCTAGGGGGGGGGACACGATTTGGCTACGGACAACAGAGTCTCACCAATAGGGTTCCGCCGTTACACCGTAGGTTTACGGAACCCTAACAATTGAATTTTTGATGAATTTTGAATGAATTGTCTTTTTTTAATAAATATACTCTTGATAAACTTTCTAAAATGTTAAAAAATAATTGATTTAGAAAAAAATTTGAGTTAAAAATTTAAAAAATAGAAAATAAAATAAATAATCCTTTTAAATCTTTTCACAATTGACGTGGATGTAATGACAAGACAGGGTGTGTGCTTTAAAATATTGGACGATGCACTTTTTGCTTGAAAACAAATTGTAAGCTTCATCTTGAGACAGATATCCGTCCATCACTTCGACTGGTCCATTGTCTAACCTCAATTTTAATAAATTGATAACCTTTCCCTCTGTATCTATTCAAATAGACTCATATTCATATTACAAAATTTATATTATATATAGTTTCTAGTATTTTTCAATACATTTCTATATAAGACAAATTTAATATTGTATGTGCGTATACATTTTTCTAAAACTTATTACCTATTTTTAAACGGTAAAATCTTCATATATATAAAAAAAATTTAGTATAAAAATGTCATCTCATAATAGTGTGAAATCATTTTTCAAATTCGAAGGTATAGAGAAAAAAGGAAACATTTTAAACTAGCTACAATTTTGATATACAAAAATATATATAAAAGTATAATTACCCTGTGAAGGATATTTTTAATCTTGACTTATATTATATTATTGAAAAATGTATAATTATGAGTCTATTAGAATATTTATTTGCAAACTAAGGGAAAGACCAAGCGAAATGTTATATAAAAGCTACAAATAAGGCTAATTTATTATAATTATTATTAATTATGTAGTGAAACATTCTAATATACATTTCAATGAAAACGATTATTACAGACAATTTTGTTCTCGTAGCGAAGATTTTAAAAGAAAAATTTTCGTGATTACGGTTTTTGCTGCAGAATTATGTAAGTGTTATATAAATATTTGCGAAATTTTTTATTATCGAATTGGGAGAGGAAAATAGATTTAAAATAAAACATCGTTATCTATTGGAAAACGTGTGTGAATTGAAAGTATAATTATTGAGAAAAGCGTGAAGAAAAAAAATGAAAGTACGAAAGAGATGTGAAGGATAAAAGCTTTATATTTTAAAGTGTCTTTAGAAAAAAACGAACAATTTTTCTATATATTCAATATAAAATATTCTCAATATTAAAAGTTTCTAAGAATATTGTCAAATCATTTTTTCTTGATTGTATTTTGATTTCTATAGTAACATATTTTCTTTTGTATAATAATTGTAAATGTTTTTAACTAATAAATGCCCATTGATTATTTAACAAAAAAAGAGTAGAGTATTTGCACAGTAAAATCTATGTATTTGAGCTGACAATATATTATTTAATTGTTTATTTGTCTAGAAAAAGTATGAAAAAAATAAATAGCTCTTTTTGAGAATAATAGACTTCAATGGGCTATATATATTTGTACATTATATTTGTCTTTGACAGCTGGGCATTGTTTCCTAGTTATTGTCTTTTTGTTAGCACGTATTGAATACATGCTATTGTGCTTATGTAATTATATATAAGTTTTTTATTGTAAAATTACGGGTGCGCGGTTTAAAACAAAACCAAAAATAATTTATTCTAGAATTAAAGTTACTGTAACGGAGAAAGAGAAAGAATGGTTTAAGTAGTTAAAAAAGATTAATTTACAATTTGTAAATATTACATTTCACCTAAAGTCGTTGCCACCTAATGAAAATAATTGTTAAAAATTTCTTGAATTTAACTTAAAATATAGTGAATGTTGTAGACCTTATTGTTAAAATTAAGATAATATTTTTGTGGCCTTTGGTCTATTAAATAAAAGAACGGTTTTTGTTCACAAAAGAATTTTCATATATTTAGAAATTCGAATTCATCTTTGCATTTCGTCGTGATATTATGACTCTTCAGGACTGTAAAAAATATATATATGGAAATTCTTTTGTGAAAAAAAACCGTTCTTTTATTTAATAGACCAAAGACCACAAAAATATTATCTTAATTTTAACTTAAAATGATTATTTTTAACTTGAGTTGCACGGAAAAATGGTTAATTTGACAGTTGTGAAAATTGAATTAAAAAGCATAAAAATAAATCTTTTGATTGTTATTTGTCAAAAATGGACTAATTTATTTGCATAAAATAGATTATTATGTAAACATGTCCAACATAAATAGATAAAAATTGATTTTTAAACCTACCTATGAAATGTCAAAAGCCACCACATTTTAATTACATTTCTTCTAAAAAGTTTGTAAATATATAAAAATTTATTACTTACACTGTAAAAAAAGGGAGTTAAATTTTAACTCCCCAGGGGATTCTATAAAAGTCGCACCCATAGGGAAGTTAATGCCAGGAGAGTTAAATAAAGAGAGTTAAAACTTTACACGCAAATGCTAACTCCCCAAGGAAAAAATAACTCGCGCGGGTGTTATGATGAAGGGAGTTAGAAATTAACTCTCTTTTGGAGTTGATTTTTAACTCGAAAAATTTCACTTCCAACTCCCGATTTCGTTAACTTCCTAAATTTTTGACAGTGTATCGAATATCAATTGTTCAAATAACTTTACATTTGTTTATAACTTCTATTTGATATAAAAAAAATTTCAAAAAAAAATATTTTTAAAAATTTTGACAACCAATTGAAGTCATTATTTAAAAAAAATGTTTTTTTTGTTTTATCTCTCAAAATGTGCTGCAGTATTTAATTTTATAATGTAAAAATGTGAAAAATTCTACCTTTAATATTTAATCTTTTAGGAAAACGAGCTCCTGTTCAGTTTTATTCTGATTTAAAAAATCTCCTTCTAAAAACGAATTTGATGGTTAAAATGCAAGTAGTTTTAAAACATTGAAGTTGGCTTCCTCCACAGTCTTGCATTTGCATTTTAACCAACAAATACGCGTTTTTGGAAGCACATTTTTTAAACGTGAATAAAACTATATGAAATAGCTCGTTCTCCATCGCCAAAATTTTATAGGACGGAAAAGAAGGTCAAACTTAAATATTAAGATATAATTGGATTTTTCGTTTTGCACTTGAGAATATATAACAAGATATAACAAAATCTTGAACATGATCAGCTACAAGAAAATGTACACAGATTTGAAACAAGTGAAGAGTCTTTAAAATTATAAGTTATTAAAATTTCAAAATTTTCTAAGGAAAAACATTTTTACAAATGAACTTGAACAAGATCATATATAATTTCTTGTTTACCAGTTTATTTTCTTGTACAAGATCTTGTACAAATTCAGATACAAGAACTTATTTCAATTCTATGTACCTACATTTTCTTATAACTAATATTGCGTTCAGGATCTTGTTCAAGATAGGAACTTGTACAGGATCATGCACAAGAATTTTTAGTAAGGAAATGATTCAAATCACCGAAAATTCTGAAAGACTCAAAGTTGAATGTAGATTTTTAAATAATAATCTATTCATTTTTTTATTAAACTAGCTAACTAGCTAACTTCTCACTTACTTTCTTAAATGAAATTAGTAAGGAATCGTTCACAAACTACGTCACACTCTTAGGGGTGGGGGGGGGGGTGTCAAGCAGTGTGTGACGAAGTGTGGAAAAAAAATTTTTTTGTATGTAAAAAATGTGACGAAAGGGGGTGAAGGGGGTAAAAATCAGTCCAAAAAAGCGTGACGTAGTTGTGAATGACCCCTAATTTTAAAAATAATAGAATTTAAAAATTTTTAATTAAAATTCTTTTTCATAAAAATAAAATATGAATTGGAATATCATTTTAATACTATTATAACTATAATAATCATATCTTCTGAGACAGAGAATTCAGGAAAAAGTCAGGGATTTTAATTAAAAGTATACTGGAAAAAATTAAATTCTTAGAATTCATAAGAAAAATTTCTTAATTATTTTGGTGTCTTTTTTGTTTGCCTTGTATCAATCATTTATTTTCAAATAGGTAACTTAAGTCTTGAAGAGCTATCATAAAATTGTTACTTACAAATTATTTAATGAATAATTTTACTTAAATGTTCACAAATTAATTAAATTTTAAATGAGTTGCGTTTACGCAGTATTACTTACATTTTTTAAAAATTTTAATAATTCAAATTCTTCTGAAAAATACAATTTTTTCTCCGTGTACGCAAACATTTAATTATTTTCAAAAATAATAAGAATTTAAAAGGAATTCAATTAACAAATTTTTTATAAATTTCTTCGCAATTTTAATTCAATTATTTTCATAAATAATAAAATTTTTTACAGGGATTTAATAATTTGTTTTTAATTTGTTGATAAAATTCTTTATGAGAATTCAATTATAAGAAACATTCAATTATTCAATAAATTATTATTTTTGTATTTAAATAAATGAATTCTCGTAGAATTTTCTTAGTCATTAATACGAAGTATCAGATTTTTCTAAAAATAAACCTCAACGACTTTAGATGAAGTATATAATGGATTGACCCAAATAGTACTAGAAACAATTTTTCAATATTATTTATAAATAAGTAAATTTAATTTAATTTAAATTTACTTTAATATTATTTAAACATAGATATTATTTTTGAACCATAAACAAATGTATAGTTTCTTTAATAAATTTCTCTTCTTCTCGAAATAAACGAAAAAATCAACCATCTTATCCAAAGAAAATGAAAATATATAGAAGTATTAATAAAGTCTTAAAAATAAATATTTTCCAATAAAAACATTATTTCTTGTGAAATATTGCTGAGAGGCATATAAAAGTATTATTTCAGTATTAAATCATTAAAAATCCTTTCAAAGTTCATATTTGAAGAAATCAAAAATCAGAAGAATAATTGCCTAAAAATCATCAATCTACCAAATTTGATTTGGTCAAGTCATTTAAATAAATAAATAACATTTAAGTTTCAAATCGAAAAACCGGGACGCATGAATAATCTCTAGAAATCATTAGTTAGAAGTTTTAAATGATTTAATTTCATTTATTAGAATTTTCTTTTAGCAGAATTTCATTTTTTTCGAATTTTTGTTTAATCGATTTTAAATTGACCCGAATATTTACATTAACAGATTTATAAATACTCGAATTCTTATTTATGAGAATTATCATTTAACACAATTTCCATTAATGGTACAAATAAAGATTCGCCGAAATGGAAATTCTGTCTTTTCAAAATTAGACTAAGTAGAAATAATGTAAAATAAGAGTTCTTGTAAATGAAAATTCGTATAAATAAGAATTCATTTTAATGGAAAGTACCATTAATGGAAATTGTGTTAAATGATAATTCTCATAAATAAAAATTCGAGTATTTATAAATCTGTTAATGTAAATATTCGGGTCAATTTAAAATCGATTAAACAAAAATTCGAAAAAAATGAAATTTTGCTAAAAGAAAATTCTAATAAATGAAATTCAATCATTTAAAACTTCTAACTAATGATTTCTAGAGATTATTCATGCGTCCCGAAAAACCTTTATTTGGATATTTAATATAATATAGTCGAGCTTCTCTTTTGGAAAAAAATCGATCTCAATTTATGATGATCCGTATTATCGTAATTAAAACTGTTGTATAGTGAATATAATTGAGAGTTTTGATATTTTTATTTTTCGCAACACGTTGAACGTGTTGCGCTGGTATATACATAATACACAAACTAATGTAAAAGTATAATTCTAATGTATGTAAGTATGAGTATGTGTGCTGAGAATGTAATGTTATTGTAATATCTAAAGTGTTTCATGTGGATTAGAAAAAACATAGTATAATTTAAGCCCAATATTTATTTTCAAAATTAACATAATTATATTCCAAAAAACAGAACAAAAAACGAATGTTATATGAAAATAGTGTCGTTCAGTACATGTAAATATTTCACAACAACTCTCTCATTTGAAATTTGCTTTTTAGGAGGGAAATAAAAATATAAGTATTTTTCACTAACTGTAAAACGTTTAATTGAATAAATCAATTATAAATAACTATTAAATTAACTAAAAAATGTATTTTAATTAATTATTAATTTTTCCTAAAAAGTATTCAATTTGTTATAAATATGTTATTTAATATCTTTTCAATATTGTTGAATACTATTAAAATCAATAAAATTTAAATGAAATAATTAATTAATTAATAGGTCAAATTAACATTAATCAATAGTAAATTAATAAATCGAATATATTACCCTGTAAAAAAAAGTATTGGGAGGTACGGGATTCCGTATTGCAAGTGCCAACCTGCCAATGCGGTATTCGCGAAATACCGCATTGGGTGTCGTGGTGAATACGGAAATCAAGGGGTCCCAATGCGGTGCAAGTTTTAAGCTTTAAAAAAACGAAAATACGTGACAGGAGGAAGTAATTAGTGTCAGTGCAGAAATATGCGAGTTAAAGGAATGAGAAAATAATAATAGTGAGTGTAAAAATGAAACTTTAAGAAAAAAAGGTAAGTTGAACTGTCAAATATGAGTCCAATGCGGCGTAGGCTGCTTTCAATGCGGTACACAATCGGTACATAGTGCAAGTTGCCAGTAGAGGGCAGAAGCAAGCAGAGCGAATCGAGCGAACACAGTGGCCCAGCTGACATATGATTTGCACTACATTACTTTCCAATTTTTTATTTTATAACCACGTTTCTGCATGAATCTAAACAATATTTTCGATTTTTGTAATTTAGAAGATGCTTACCAATTGTACGTTGGCAGATTTAGTGAAAAGTGTCTGTGTACGGAGACAAATGTGTTAGAAAATGTTTGTTTACCTATTTCACGCCATTCAAACCAGTCAAAGTTGCTTTTGCTGTGGCGCATTGAAATCAGCCTATGCCGCATTGGGCCCATATTTGACAGTTCAACTTACCTTTTTTTCTTAACATTTCATTTTTACACTCACTATTATTATTTTCTCATTCCTTTAACTCGCATATTTCTCCACTGACACTAATTATTTCCTCCTGTCACGTATTTTCGTTTTTTTAAAGCTTAAAACTGGCACCGCATTGGGACCCCTTCATTTCCGTATTCACCACGACACCCAATGCGGTAATTCGCGAATACCGCATTGGCAGGTTGGCACTTGCAATACGGAATCCTGTACCTCCCAATACTTTTTTTTTTACAGGGTATTCAATATATTATTTTTAACACATTGGAATAAAGGATTTCACTTTTTCGATTTCAATTTAATTTCGTTCAAAATGTGCTTGCAGAGTGTAATTTAATAATGAAAAGTTTATATGTTTGATTAATTATATTTAAAAAAGAGATGAATTTATTATATGTATAAAAGAAGCTTGAGTTGGCGCTGAAATTGATTTACGATTGTAAATTACGATCAGCGCTTGTATTTGATTAGAATAATGAAATTTTATGTTATTTTTAAAAAACAGTGTGATAAACTTTCGAAAAACTTTTTTGTGCGTTCTTGTAAATAATAAATAGGTTATACGTTGTATTTATGCTCTTCTTATTTCACTACAACCAATTTCATATCTATACATTATATTTTATACTTTTTTTGTATTTTCAGACCTTGGACTAAATTTAGAAATGAAAAATAGTATCAAAAGTGTCTTCAAATGTTCGAAACAGATGCAAATAGTCGCACAGTATTTATTTACAAATAGTGATGTTTTGTGTTCGAATAAAAAGCATTCTTTTGATCCTTTTTTTTCTATAGAAAAAAAATATGAAACTGAAGTTACCAACGTTAATTCAACCAAAAAATTCAAAAACAAAATTTCTCTAATAAGTTCAGGATACAAATTTTTCTTGTTTATTTTTAACCTAAGTAAACCCTCCAAACCCTAAAATAAAAAAGGTGGGGAAACAGAAGTTGTTATTTTCTTCTTACGGATTTTCCAAAAATCACGAAATTTCAACTAAATTAATAATTCCTTGCGCAGGTAGCAATTTTTTTTCTTTGACATTTACTTATTCTGATGTCAGAAGCCCTTTAAAAAAATTGCAAAAGGTTCCAAGTCGGGAAAACAGTGATTTTGAATTTTTAGTGTTCCAAATTTTACAAAAATTTAGAAATTTTAACTTAATTAATAATTTCTCGACTTGGTAGCAAATTTTTTCTTTTGATAATTGTTTATTTTAATATTAGACGCTACACGGAGAGAAAAAAAAGAGAGCCGTTTGATTTGGCAAGAGAGCGCTGTTTTCCCTTTATAAAGCGCAGCAGTAGCGCCGCAAACGTCGAACGGTTATACTTTTTGAGGAGTATCGGTTCTCTTCTCCACACAAATAGAGACGCTTACTTTCCAAAAAGTGTACCCGCTTTCCCCAAAAAGGAGAACCGTTCTCCCCTCGAGAGTAAGTAGCGTGCTTAACCTCAAGTTAAACGGCTGTTTCGCATTTAACGCAACCGCTCTACCGACAGGTAGAGCCGCTTACTTTTTTTTCTCTCCGTGTATTTAAAAAAGATTTTAAGAGGATCCAAGGCAAGGAAAGCAGTGATTTTAATTTTTTTTCGAATTTTTTCCAAAAATCACGAAATTTTAAGTAAATGAATAATCCTCGCCTTGGTAGCAATTTTTTTCTTCTGATAATTATTTATTTTAATGATGCAAGCACTTTAAAAAAAATTCCAAGTGGTTTCAAGTCGGGGAAAGCAGTGATTTTGATTTTTTTAATGAAATTCCGGGATGTTTTGAAAATATACGACAGAAAAATTCAAAATCACTGCTTCCCCAACTTGAAATCACTTAGAATTCTTTTTTAATGGCCTGTGATATTTAATTAAATAATTATCTAAAGAAAAAAATTGCCACCGTGTCAAGAAATCATTAATTAAGTTGAAATTTCGAAATTTTTTGAAAATTCGTTACAAAAAAAAAATTAAAATCACTGCTTTCCACGACTTGGAATCACTTGGAATTTTTTCAAGTAGCGTCTAATATTTAAATAAACAAGAAACAAAAGAAAAAAATTACTACCGAGGCGAGAAATTATTAATTTACTTGAAATTCTCGGATTTTCGGAAATTCCGTGACAAAAAAAAACAAAATCACTATGTTTTCCCCAACTTGGAACATTTTGAAACTTTTTTAAAGGCTTCTGACATTAGAATAAGTAAATATCAAAAGAAAAAAATTGCTATTTAGTTGAAATTTCGTGATTTTTGGAAAATCCTTAAGAAAAAAATAACAACTTCTCTTTTTTTATTTTAGGGTTTGGAGGGTTTACTTGGGTTAATAATAAACAAGAAAAATTTGTATCCTGGACTTTTAAGAAACAATATTTTTTTTGAATTTTTCGTTGAATTAAAGTTGGTAACTTCAATTTAATAAAAAGATTACCAAAATATTATATCAGATATTGAATAATCTATAGAGTTTGACAAATAATATAAATGAATTTCAATTTTTAATTCTCTTTGATTTGCGATATTTTTATGATCTATTTTTTAGGATTATCTTTATAGTCTAAAAATTAATTTCTTTACACTGTAAAATAAAATACTGTAAATAAAATTGAGGTGGAAAAATTCTCAAAATGTTACAATATTTGTAATATAATATAATTTTATAATTGACTTACTTACTTACTTACTTACTTACTTTGGTTTAAAAATTTCCAACTGATATTATTTATTAATTTTTATTTGTCAAAAAATGTTTCTAATATTGATAGCGCGTAAAAAATTGAGGTTAGAATTAACATTTCAGTAACTATTTCGATTTTTGTCATTTTTATAAATTGTAAAATCAAATTAAAGTGTACAATTGAGGAGCTGCATTCTATAACCGGCTCTTCGCTCGAACTCACGCAGAAGATAGTCCCTTCGTCAGTTATGTCATGAAAATTTAAAACTCAAAAAAAAAATATTTAAAAATTATGACGTTGTAGAGGAGAAAAAAATACATCTTTTTTCTATTTACAATTTTTTTCTAGAATGCCAGTTATTAATACTAAAAAATAAAAACTAAAAATTTTTTTTCTGAAAAGTTAATTACCTTTTGATAAATATATCGTCATTTCTCAGTCAAATATTAATGAAATGAACCGATTTTTTTTAGGCTTGTACAATATACCTTACCGAAGCCCACAAGCCAAAGTAAAGTCCAAAAAAACAAATTGTTTATTAATTATTAATTTTGAAAGTTGTTATTTACAACAACAGGAATTTCAATTTTCAACGAGAAAAAGTATGCGACGAAATTTCACATTATGAAAACTTCTCGCGAGAAAGTTTTTCCTTTATTATTCAGGAAGTTTTTCCAAAAAGAATTAAACCGATTCGATGAGAAATAAAGAAAATAAAAGAAAAATAGCGAAACAGTATTTTCGTTCGCAGCGAAAACCCTGTTCGGCAGCCATGTTTATCATATGACTCGTAGCTTACGCACGCTCGCACACTCACGCTGCTGTGTAAAATAGAAATGTGTTAGAAAAACCATTTGTTAGAATTTCAAAAGTTAGAATGCTTATTTGTTAGAATTACCAAAAGTTAGAAAGTTTATTTGTTAGAATTATTAAAAGTTAGAATGTTTATATTTGTTAGAATTATTAAAAGTTCGAATGTTTATATGTTAGAATTTTCAAAAGTTAGAATGTTTATTTGTTAGAATTTCCAAAAGTTATAATGTTTATTTGTTCGAATAGCCAAAAGTTAGAATATTTATTTGTTCGAATAGCCAAAAGTTAGAATGTTTATTTGTTAGAATTTTCAAAAGTTAGAATGTTTATATATATTAGAATTTCCAAAAAATAGAATATTTATTTGTTAGAATTATTAAAAGTTCGAATGTTTATTTGTTAGAATTATTAAAAATTCGAATGTTTATATGTTAGAATTTCCAAAAGTTAGAATGTTTATTTGTTAGAATTTTCAAAAGTTAGAATGTTTATTTGTTAGAACGTCCAAAAGTTAGAACGTTTATTTGTTAGATTCCCCAAGTGTTAGAATGTTCATTTGTTAGAATTTTTTTTTAGCAGCGAGTTTCCTTTTTATGTTACTGTTAGGCCTTAACTTCATTTACCATTTGTCCGAACAGTGTAGAAGATTCTGCGTTCACATGTTAGATGGAGCCAGAAGTAGTATTTTTGTGGGAATTTATGAATTATTATATTACAGTCGGGTCCCCATACTGTTACATTTCCAGAAATTTCCCACTCCTCCAGACTCAGCTCTGTTATGTGAGCAAAGTATGTCTACTTCGCACCTTTCAGGAACGTAAATATATACACCTCAAGTTTGGCCTAGAAGTATATGCCCCCTTTTCTTTGGGCTTAAGAATGCGGCCCTGAAAATTGGTGACGTAACGTGACGTCACCTAACACTTCTGAATTTGGAGGTTATGCAAAAACATAACACTACTGAGGACATAACAGTTTGGAATCTAACAGTATGGGGACCTGACTGTACTAATAATATATGTGTAATTCGATTCCCATGTTGTGTCAAGGATAGCAATAATTAAACCAATAATTATTTAATATATATATATAATATATTTACTTCTATTTCAAATTATATTAGGTATCACAAATTGATGTACATTCTATATAGTCTCGAGACGAACTAACTACTCTTATAGATTTACGTTCCTCGCACGGAGAGGACAAGAGAGGGGATACTCTTAGCCTACTATTCCCCACATTTTTGTGGCGATTTGTGTGTCTCTCGAGGTATGAATGTGCGATCTGAGTACAGGAGTAAATGAGTGGGGCGGTTTGACGCAACCGGCCTATGTAACGCGACTACGATAACCAGTCTATGTCGAGAGACAGAATCAAATTATTGACCCAAATATACAATATTTATATTATTGATTATAATAAATGTTTATTGCTGTTAATTGCTGGAATAATTATTTATGGTGATTAGAAGTACCTTCTCCTGGATCGATTATTACAATTTATATTAATTATTGAGTAAAACTTTTATATTGGTGACCCCGACTGCAGAGCACATGTTCATCGAGTATACACTGATGATTTCATTGTCAAGCACATTTTCGTCGATCCATAACTTTTCGGCAAGTAGCCTTTAAACATTTTAAACATCTTTGCAAGTCTACAAACACTAAAATTGGTGAACAATTTTCCAAGGACTGCAAGAGAAAAATATATGTATATTTTTGGAGCAAATTCGTCAGATTTTACCAATCCTGCATACCGCCTCGTGGATCAGAAGTAAGGTTAGAATTTCTAAGTACTGTAACGCGGCATTTTATTTGCCGCGTACAAATTAATATTCCTTAAATAATAGACTTTAAATTATTATTTATTAGACTTTAAATTGAATTGATTCACGTCAAACTGAGAATCAACAATCATTTTCTCCTTCTGAGAAAACTTACTTTAAATTTTTCCACTACTGTAAAATTTAGTTTCTCTTAAAATATTGTTATTTAAACCTGAAAATTAGCGAACCGTCAGATCGCTGCTCAACACTATTGCTATTAAACATAAGAAGGTGACACTCGATTTATCATTTCATGCCCACTGTCATCGCGAGATCCGGATTTTCAATCTTCGGGATCACTGCTGAGAGATTGCTTCGTATTCCAACAAGTAATGTTTTTACTTGTAATCATTACGGGTCACACGAAGTGACAAAAAAGCGAAAGTCCATCGACGAGGACATCAGCTGTCAAAACACTGGCTGCAGACATCTTGTGAACCGGACGTCGTCGCGCAGTGCCCCTCGCGGAGACTAAACGAACTTTCATGAACTCTTTTTTTGACGGTCGATAAATGACCTGAATTACTTACTGTCGCGCATCGATTACCTACCGAAAATCTTTGTATCAAGTGCGCGTGAGACTCACCACGAAGCAGAGATGCGCGTCTGCTTCGGCGTCCCCGTCGGCCATTTAATTCATTCTTAATTTGGCGTCGTTTAATGACAGGTCGCAGTAGACCATTTTGAATTAAAATAAAATTAAAAAGTTTAATAAGTTGTGCCTACTTCCCAAGGATGAGCCGAGGAACAATGCGGGGGCGTCGGCGCATCTCCGGTGAGTCTCAAAAGTAATAATGTGTTGTCTCCTGACGAACAATCGATCAAAAATAAACGTGTCAATTTTCTTTGTTTCACGACATTTCTGTAATTTGAACAGGTCCCGTCTGGACCTGTAATTTATTATTATTAAATCAACGTTTAAACATTAACTGGTGATTTCTCTTACCCCGCGCTCTCCTTGAAAAGATTGAGCTAGCGTAAAATTAATTAAATTTTAGGTTTGAATATTTTTCCATAAAATATCTCTGGCGTTCGGGCATAAATTCAAACAACAAAGTAACGTGTGTTTTTATTTAGTTTGTTGATTCGGAAATAAATAAAAATAAATTCTTGAAATAAAATAACCTCATTTAGAGCAATAAAATTAGTAATAATTTCTCAAATATTAACAACAATAGTAAGATACCCGTTATAAATGGCGACCAACGTAGCGCGCGCGTGAAAATCACAATAGATGTTCGTGAAACAAAGTAAAATTTCTTAATCGTGTAAAATGTCAAATATTAAAACTAGGAATTGATATTTTGAAACTAAATAAATTATTAAATTAAATTAAATAAATCTAAATTAAATTGTGAAAAATATTTCTTTGTCAAATTCGAAAATTAAAAATTGTCTCTCAAGGACAAATCGAGTAAACAAAAATTAGTGCGTCACTAGGCCAACAACATGGCCCCGTGTATAATATCAATTCTTGGTAAATTCACTGAATGATTACAAAATTGAGAATCACAGTTGAAAGAAAATTTATTCTTTCAATAAATAAAATTTCTGAAATAAATAAATTGATATTTGAATTAAAAATTGAACTTAAATAAGGATAAATAAATAAAAATTATTTTTTTTATATAATATTATTGGTGACAATTTGATAAAATGACATTTATTTGTTTATTATGTTTTTCTATTATGATGAAATATTTGTTCGTCTGATTATTTTCTTGTGCAATGAAAAATTCCTTGAAAATTTTCCTTGATTGGTCCGACTGCTCTGCAGTTTTGTAACGAGTTTAGTATCAATTAAAAATTTTATTTTTGTAATTTTTCTTGAACTCAAAGTAATAAGAATTATTTTTTTATTGTTTATTGTAAATTAATATCACGGTGATGTAAAAATTTTGTTTTTACATCACATCAATGAAGTAATTGAAAATAATATTTTCTTAAATTGACTTGTAATAAAATTGGTCTAAGCTCTTTGGCAGAACGTCGCGAACCAAGTCCTATCCATAAATCCCAATTTAATAATAACAATTTCGTAAATTAATTGATAAATAAATTTAAAAATGGATTCCCCACAAAATATTAGGTCAAATTTATTTGACAATTGGTCAATCGATCAATTAAAAACTGTTTTGGAATCGTTTAAGGTTAACTCACACGGAACCCTTGAAACACTTAGAGATCGTGCTTCGCGTTTAATGCGCTTTTCCTCCGGCGATAGATCGGTGGAGTGGCTTCCCTCAGATGAAATTCAATTTGAATTAAGCCCTTTAAACACTGGTTCTGATTCATCAAAACAAGTACACTAAATAATTAAAAATCCTCTTTCTGAAGGAAATGCAATAGGTTTTTCAACTACGGTTTTGAGTACCCAGAATTCGCTTTTTCCCACAATAACCACGACTAGTTCGATTCATTCTTTTGTGACAGTAGGGTCAACCGTAGCAAATTCGGTTTCTTATTCACGAGTCTCTGAAACTCCAGGCCCATTAGGATTAACCACACAAGTAGCTCCACCTTTAGAATTACTCCATTTTTACAAACCGGGAATAATGACAGCGACTATTGAAAAACCAAAATTTGATTTTTCGTTGCCAAAATTGTATGAAAATTTGACGGCGGAAATAGATAGTGCTTCTAGCGACGTCTCCGTAATGCAATCGGGTTTAGATTTTTTTACACCTTTACACACTGACGTAATTAAACAACCGATTAACAATTTTTCACATGACAAGTCAGCCTTTCGAACCCCACTGACTACAAATCGATCGGTTGGGACTATTCCTAAAGTCTCGACTGTTAACTGGTCCAATCCTGGCGAAACCTTTTGCCAGTATCCAGCCAGTTCGAAGCCTGGCCTAAATATGGCGCTAGATAGCCCCAGGCAAGGGCCCGGTTTTAGCCAGCTTGTAGAGCGGGCTGAATCTAGTTCAAGCCTAATTGAACTAGAATCGAAATTTTCACATAAACCAAAGCCCAGCGGCATCTCAACTACCGTTGATGTTGACTCGCCTGTAGACAATCGTGAAATAAAAGTAAATGACCAAGGTAATTCTCACCTTTTTAGACCAATCAGCAGCCAGCGCGTAAATAACGCGACATTGAATTTTAATCATGCGCAGTCGAATGAAAATCGATTGTATGATTACCAGTTGGACTGCTCAGCTTCGAACCTCGCTCGTGAACGTATTGTGGCCCCATCTAGGAAGCCCCTAGATTCTATCGTTCGGAAATGGGGTATAAAATTTTCGGGAGATAGTAAGGTTAGCGTTGAGGAATTTCTTGAGCGTGTCGATGACGTCATGGAAATTTCCTCAGTCACCAGTGAAGAAGTCCTTGGCGCCGCGGTACTTTTGCTTGACGGAATTTCACTTCAATGGTACAGGCAAAATAAATTTAAATGGTCCTTTTGGGACCAATTTAAAGCTGCCTGTCGCGCTCGGTTCGGTGACGTGAATTATCAATGGCGACTTGAAGACCAAGTGGCCAACAGAATCCAAGACCCGGGTGAATCCACTGCGAATTACCTCACCTGCATGCAAGGATTGTATTGTAAATTTAACCGTACCGTTACGAGTTCGGACATGTTGGATAGAATTTACATGAACATGTTGCCGAGATTAAAACAATGTATTAAACGTCGCGAATTTAATAATTTAGAAGAGTTGTCTCTTATTGCGTCTGACGTTGAACGTATGTACAGCTCACTCGCGGTTAAGAGAAAGCCTCAAAAACCGGAAGATTCGTTCTTCCCAGAATTTGCCTTTTCGGGTAAAGAAAATTCAGTAGCTTCGAATAATACTAAAGACTCAGACTCGTCAATCGATAAATTAGTAAACATGTTCAGCGCGATGACTGAACAAATTAATAAAATCTCGAGAGGAAACAAAAATTCCCCTTCAGAGTCAAATTTTAAGAAACAAAACAACTCGGGTAAACCGAATCAATTAAATAACAAGTCTAAGTCTCACCAGGCAAGTAACGATAAAGTTAAACCTAAGCGTAAAGAATTTCGGGAAGCGGTTCAACAACCGCCGTGTTTTAACTGTCAAGCTAATGACCATTCGTGGAATAATTGTAAATTAACTTGGAAAAAATTCTGCCACATTTGCGGTAAGCCGGAATTCACCAAATATGACTGTAATTCAGATTACTGTCAGGGAAACTAGTTGAGGAGAGCAGCGCTAGGGTCGATGCTTCTCCTTGTTCGTTACCTAGGACCCTGACTAACAAGAAATCGGACATGAATTTAACTCTTAACGTAGAATCAGCATTACCATCGCCTCATTCAAGTAATGTAGTAATTGAAAATAAAATAAATTCTTTAACAAATAAATCTGAAATGAAAATAAATGATGAAAATAGTGATTTTGGTAAGCCTCTGGTCGAGCCACCAGTAAATAAATCTGAATCAAGTTTAACCGATTCAGAAGTAACTTGTAAAATCTCAACTGATACAGTAAGTGTTCAGGAGAAAATTAAAAATAACTTAACTCTAGATTCAAACCCTATAATGGGCCCTGAATCTTATATTAACCTTGATAAACTGTGAGGAATCGGTTCTCAATCGAGACCATACATTAAACTGTTGATTGGTGGTACTGAAGTACAGGCACTGGTTGACACTGGCTCGACTAGAAGTTACTTGAATTCTATTGGTAGATCAATTGTTGAATCTAAAGGTAATAAAATAAATGAACTTGAATCGGGTCACGTAATGTTGGCCAATGGTACGATTGAGACAATCATTGGTGAGGCAATCTTGCCTATCACTATCGCGGGAGTGACTCGCGATTTAACAATTAAATTTATCCCAGAGTTAACTGATCAATGTGTGTTAGGGATAGATTTCTTAACAAAATTTGGCGTAGTAATTGACACAAGTGTTCAGCGGCTTTGGTTAGCGGAAGAACCGATTATTAGAATTGCGTTTTGTAAATCTAATAAACCAATTAACCTTGAGAAATGTGCAGGCCTCATGACACCCTCTCCTATTGAACAGGAGGACTTAAACTCGATAATTAAACGTTTAGCACGTCCTCTATCAGATAAACTACCGGCCGTTAAGTTGGTTGAACACGTCATTAACACCGAGGATCATTCGTCGATCCGTCAAAATAACCATGGAAATTGGGACTTCTATATAGTCGATTTTCGTTTCAAGTATAACACGGCGCTTCACAGCACCAATCGAGTCCCTCTACGATCCTTCCGTCGCCTTGTGGAAGGGGAGGTCGAGTTGCCTCCTCCTGATGTCAATGAGTGGTCAACTCGAATGACCGGATTGAGTGACCTAAGAGAGAAACTAACTTTGAAACAAGATAAGGCTTTTCTTCACCAAGCCAAATATTACAATCGTTATTATCGGGACCACCTTGTAGGGACAAGAAATACCCCTACTTTGGAATTAAAATTATAAACAATTGATTTAACATGTTATTATTCTTGCTTTCAAAACCTAAATTCATCCATAAAAACAATTAATTCCTTTTGATATTAAATCGACAAACTATATTCCATCATTTTGAATGTCACTTTAATTAATAACTTGAAACGTTCTCAATTTTTTTTGGTGAATTAATGTTTGATTTTTTTTATTATTAATCGAATTAAATTAGAAATCTAATCACGTAAATGAGAAATATATATAATTCTAACATTAAATCTGATGACTGTTGTGGTTGATCGGTAGTCTGACGGAGATGACTCGTTTGGGAGAGCTCATCGGTTCGCCTTCTACCCCCCCCCCAGGTTCACCCTTGGCAGAAGGGAGTTGTAACGCGGCATTTTATTTGCCGCGTACAAATTAATATTCCTTAAATAATAGACTTTAAATTATTATTTATTAGACTTTAAATTGAATTGATTCACGTCAAACTGAGAATCAACAATCATTTTCTCCTTCTGAGAAAACTTACTTTAAATTTTTCCACTACTGTAAAATTTAGTTTCTCTTAAAATATTGTTATTTAAACCTGAAAATTAGCGAACCGTCAGATCGCTGCTCAACACTATTGCTATTAAACATAAGAAGGTGATACTCGATTTATCATTTCATGTCCACTGTCATCGCGAGATCCGGATTTTCAATCTTCGGGATCACTGCCGAGAGATTGCTTCGTATTCCAACAAGTAATGTTTTTACTTGTAATCATTACGGGTCACACGAAGTGACAAAAAAGCGAAAGTCCATCGACGAGGACATCAGCTGTCAAAACACTGACTGCAGCCATCTTGTGAACCGGACGTCGTCGCGCAGTGCCCCTCGCGGAGACTAAACGAACTTTCATGAACTCTTTTTTTGACGGTCGATAAATGACCTGAATTACTTACTGTCGCGCATCGATTACCTACCAAAAATCTTTGTATCAAGTGCGCGTGAGACTCACCACGAAGCAGAGATGCGCGTCTGCTTCGGCGTCCCCGTCGGCCATTTAATTCATTCTTAATTTGGCGTCGTTTAATGACAGGTCGCAGTAGACCATTTTGAATTAAAATAAAATTAAAAAGTTTAATAAGTTGTGCCTACTTCCCAAGGATGAGCCGAGGAACAATGCGGGGGCGTCGGCGCATCTCCGGTGAGTCTCAAAAGTAATAATATGTTGTCTCCTGACGAACAATCGATCAAAAATAAACGTGTCAATTTTCTTTGTTTCACGACATTTCTGTAATTTGAACAGGTCCCGTCTGGACCTGTAATTTATTATTATTAAATCAACGTTTAAACATTAACTGGTGATTTCTCTTACCCCGCGCTCTCCTTGAAAAGATTGAGCTAGCGTAAAATTAATTAAATTTTAGGTTTGAATATTTTTCCATAAAATATCTCTGGCGTTCGGGCATAAATTCAAACAACAAAGTAACGTGTGTTTTTATTTAGTTTGTTGATTCGGAAATAAAGAAAAATAAATTCTTGAAATAAAATAACCTCATTTAGAGCAATAAAATTAGTAATAATTTCTCAAATATTAACAACAGTAGTAAGACACCCGTTATAGTACATAACCTTCTCACTTATTTAAACCACCAACGACGGAATTGGATTGAAAGACGCTTTGATTTTCACCGGAGCATATCAAAAAAATCTCCAAGGAATTTTCTATATTTTTTTCTGCTGAGAATATTACCATCATCGACTAGACTCATATCTTAATCATTTCACCGGAAGTCATCATTCGTCATCGCAGATCAACTCAACAACTACAAATTTCATCATTTGGTAAAAGAAAGATTTTTTCTATCTTTTCTCACATCATAAATTTTATTGTATTTTTCTTCTTTTTGTTAAATTAATATAAAAAAGCATATTTTCTTGTTTTCTCTCGTGAAACTTCGAATCTGTCTATATTCTCGATAGTTTGGGCGCGCGCATCGTGTATTCGGATTGCTTATGAGTGTGCAAAATATATTCTTATCTTTGAATTTTTTTTAACGAAATTAATTGGTTAAATAATTAGTTAATTGGATTAAGATTAAAGTTTGAATTTAGCACGTAGTCGACCCATAGCGATTACAGAATACTACACTGTAAAAAAATTTTCTTGTAACTTTACAACTTTCAATGTGGGTCCGAATATTACCTACTGTGGAAGAGACATAATTAAGCCATAATTTGTATATCAACAGTAAGAACTTCTAATATGGCTTTGAGGTTATGTAAGTGTACATCGTAAAATGTAAAATTACAATTTATTGTAATTTTGCAGGTTATGATTATATTTACATGTACTTTTAGTAACTGTACAATAAATTACAATTCATTTTTACATCAAAGAGTTGTAATAATACAATTGGTAGAAATTTGGAAAAACCATGCTTTCATATATTAATGATATTTTTAAATAAAATATATAAATTGTTAGGATAATTAAATACTTCTCTTTAAATTTGAATTAGTAAAAATGTTCACTAATCAGAATCAGTGACTGACTTTTTGCTTCTGAACTAATAAATTTTATTAATAAATAGTTGTTTCTAGTAATTTATTAGTTTCAATCATTCAAAAGCAAAAAGTCAGTCACTAATTCAAGTTAGCAAACACTTTTTCCAATTCAAATTTAAAGAGTTATGTCAAAATAAGAACAATTTATTTTTTTAAACATTTTAATTTTTTATAACATTTTTTCACACACTAGGGTAATGTCACATTGAGTGGACCACCTGAGCTTTTAAGTTATCTGACAGCGGAAACATGAAATAAATAAAACGAATAGCAGCACCGCACCTAGAAACCGTAAGAAATTATGTTCCGCGATAAACATGTACGTTATTGTTTGATGTAACGCATTTTTAAGAATACAAACCAAAAAAGAAGTCGCTCTTACAATGAGTAAAGTGATTCAGAAGTGTAAAAGTAGTGTAAAATTTAAGTTTTAAAAGGTAACTTATTTTTTTCCTACTACTTTGGACGTTGAAATTGATTGTCTTAGTTTAATTAAGTAATAATTTTGACTAAAAAAAATTGTGGTGGCTGCCATAAAAAGTTGTATTTCACTATGAGTGGACCACTGTTTATAACCATGAGAGGACTGCCTGTTTTTTATATTTTTAATGTCAGTTTGCCATTTTTAAGGAAATAAATTGACAATAAATTGGTTTGAAACTATGTTTTATGCTCTTTATTAATTTTTTTGTGATATTGATGTGCACGGAAAAAAATTAATCTCTAAACTTGAAATAATATTAATTTGAAGTCCAATTAAATATAAGTGTATCTAAATTAAACATTATAGTCACAATTACTGTGATAAGTTGTGTTTGATTCTGTCAAACTTTATACCAGAAAACGCCATAAATTCACATCTCTGATTTAGAGATTTGTTAATTTCACAATTTTTTTATATGAATTAGGTACACGGAAAAAAAATCAGCCTAATAATGCATGGAGTCTATTGGTTCGATTTTTACATGAGCCCATTTTGCAAATATCACACAGGAGTTTACTAAAAATGCATGGCTTTTGTGACTTTTGCCACAGCACCATGCGAAAATAGGATGGATTCCAAGCTAATCACGCATGGTAGTGTGCGTGCAATATACACAACAGACGCTCATGTGTTTTTAGCCTAGTATTTTTTTCCGTGTACATTGTGTTTTAAGTTAATCAGTGACAAAAAAGATTTAAACCGTTTTAATTAATTAAGTATTAATTTTATTTTCAAATATCCAAATAAAAGCGAAGGTCTGTGAAGGAAGGTCTGTGAAATTTTAAGGTTACAATTATCGCCCGACAAAATACGGCACTGACTGATTTAAATGACGTGAAATAGGTAAATAAACATTTTTCAACCACTTTTTCTCTAAACACAGACACTTTTTACAAAATAGGCCAACATACAATGGGTAAGAATCTTCTTAATAACCTGAATTCAAAAGATTGTTTAAATTCATGCAGAAACGCGGTTGTCAAGCGGTTGTAAAATGTAAAATTGGAAATGATTGGAAAGTAATGTAATGACAGACAACAAGAAGCGGATTACTGCCAGTCGCCAGAAGAGGGCAGAAGCATGCAGAGAGCACAATGGTCCAGCTGTTATATTCTTAGCATTACATCACTTTCCAATTTTACATTTTACAACCGCGTTTCTGCATGAATTTAAACCATCTTTAGAATTTAGGTAATTAAGAAGATTCCTACTCGTTGTATGTTGGCCTATTTTGTAAAAAGTGTCTGTGTTTAGAGAAAAAGTGGTTGAAAAATGTTTATTTACCTATTTCACGTCATTTAAATCAGTCAGTGTCGTATTTTGTCGGGCGATAATTGTAACCTACAAATTTTACAGACCTTCCAACGCCGTTAAAACAAGAAAATGAAATAAAAATATAAAATTCGTATTGTGTTTTAAAAATATCCAACTACTTTTTTATACTTGTCAATGTATAGTTCATACAGGGAAAACAATATAAATATTTTGTGAATAATTCTCACTCTAAATTGTGATAAATTATAAATTCTTATTACATCGAGTTATTACAAAAATAAGAATTATATAAATATACGACTAAAATTTTTAATATTGTTTATTCAAATAATATATTAGATTTGAATTTATTCAAGTAAGTTGATAGTTTAGAACATATGTTCTATATGTCATAAAATTTGAGATTCCTAATATCATTTTTAGGCATAAGAAATACGTGTTCTTCACAATACTAATATTCGGATTAGATATAATACCTCAGTTTTAGTGATCTGCTTACATCTTACGTCCGATTCCAGTGATAGTTTATGCCTAAATCTCAGATTTAATCTCTAATTTAGAGATTCATTTTTTTCCGTGTGATATGTGCCAAAATTATTAAAAGTGGTTTCACTTGTAAACATTGCGACACAATCATGGTCTGAAGCTGCATAAGCATAAATTTTGTTTTAATATATCAGAAATATTAAATAAATTAAAGAAAATAGAATAACTTTTACAATTTTTTAGGAGTGGTCCACTCAAGGTTACACTTTTTTCATTCCTTAAAAATTAGCTATTTTTTTAAAGTCAATTGTTTTTTCCAAATAAAAATAAAACAAAGCTATTATGGTGTAAACACTTACCTAGGGATCTAAACTAAAGCATGGAATAGAAACCTCCGATTAATTTGCTTTCATAAAGAATTTTTTCGAAAAAAAGCTTAGGCGGTCCACTCAAGGTGACATTACCGTATAACGATTTTAATTCTCATAATATGTATTTTTTTCTTTTTACATACTAAACAACTATAAACTAATATTTATTATAACAATAATTTCTCGTTGAAACTAAAACAAATAAGGCTGAAGTTCGCAACGTTTTCTTCGTTTTCGTTTATTCTAAAAACGCGGTGGACTTTAGACACATCTAAAACTATTACGACGTAATACTCAATGAATAATCTATATGAAACGCGGACTTTATCAAATTTACAATAAACTGTAACATTGCTATAATTAATGTTAAAATAATACATAGATTTTAGCACATTTACAACATTTTGTACTTTTACATTTTGCTTTAAACTTACTACATTGAAAAAGGGTCCAAAATATTACCTACTTCCAATGAGACACTGTAGCAATTGAATTCTGTGTTACTACAGCGCCATGTATACTTCCCACTATGATTGTTGTAAAGTTACAAATTTAGTTTTACTTCTAACCTCAAAAAGTGTATTATCGTTAAACTGAAAGTTGTAAAATTACAAAAATTTTTCTATGTAATTTTACAAATTCAAGTTGTACAATTTTTTTATTTTTTACAGTGTATTATTCGACGTGTTTACTGATCGTGATATGTATACAAATTCAAAAGTAAATAATCAATAGCGTGTAAATTATAAACAGTATAATTTTAAAATCAATATTAAATATCTTTTTCTAATTTACGTTATTTTCTAAAATAAAATTATTGTCTTTTATAATTTAAAATAATCCAAAAATATAATATATTGTTTGCTTCTGCGAACATTAAGCATATTTGAGCTCTTGCTTAATCACATCATTGGCGAAGAACAATTTTAAACTTGACTTATCCAATATTATTTTTAATTTATTTTTAACAGCATCGCGTTTAACGTGACACATTTATACATATAACTTTTTCATTTTTACTAAAATATTTAAATCATATATTATTTTTTTAGACGCAGCCTTCGTCACGCCGCGCAAACCCAATCGCCACTCCATCGTTACCTCTTGAATTCTAAGAAAAACGATAAACGAGAAATAGCTTGGACCACAGAAGCAGAAGCGGCATTTGAAAGCCCGATTTCAACACGTCCACATGGACATTGTTGGACCACTTCCGATCCGCCACGGGTTCCGTTACTTACTGACCATGATTGATCGTTTCTCACGCTGGCCGGAAGCCGTGCCATTGAAAGACATCGAGGCCTTCACCGTGTGTCAAGCATTCGTAGACTCCTGGGTTACACGATTTGGGGTTCCGATCACGCTAACTACTGATCAGGGTAGTCAATTTGAGGCGAAGTTATTTAAAGCGTTATTACAATTGATTGGATGCAAAAGCATCAGAACCACACCCTACCACCCGGCTGCCAACGGCCTTGTAGAGCGATGGCATCGGTTGTTGAAAACTGCGATTATGTGTCACGCACACAATGATTGGACTCAAATATTATCCACCGTATTGTTGGGGTTGAGAACTAATATTAACGACTCGGGTTTTTCACCGGCTGAATATACGTTTGGTACCACCTTGACTATTCCCGGCGAGTTCTTTTTGCAGGACGATTTCAAACCAAATCCTCAAATTTTTGTCGAAGAATTTCGTGAGATCATGCAAAAAGTGAAACCAGTACCCGTTTCGCACCGACACAAGCGAAAGATATTTTGGCACAAAAATCATTATGATTATTCACACGTTTTTTTGCGTATATGCTCAGTAAAACCTCCTCTCGAACGCCCCTATTCTGGACCTCACAAGGTCATTTCTCGACCAAGTGATCGTGTGTTCAAAATTGACGTAAATGGTGTAAAGAAACATGTCTCAGTAGAGAACTTAAAACCTGCTTACTTTCCCAATGACGAAGTACCAAGAGCTCAAATTTCGAACACAGTTGAAACGACAAGTAAAAATGTTAATAAAAGTAATCACAGCGAGCTTGAAAATCAATTATTAGATCAATCAGACATGAATGTTCCTCATTTTAATAAAGAATCGCTCCCTAAATTAAAAACTTATGAGCGTAAAAAACAAGTTAAAATTTGCAACAAAATATCAGTAATTCCATAATTTCTTTATGCAATATGTATTCGACGTTTTTGGGAAATTTAATTTCGTAAAAAGAGAATGCAATAAGTAAAATTATCGAATGAACGTTATATTATTTTTTGTTGTATGAAATGTAATATCATATTTCGAAAAAGAGAGATGATTGCTGTATAAATCGCAATCATACTTGTAGGAAAGACATTTATTCGCGAAAATGTAAATCTTTAATATACAAGGTAACTCACTATTTAGCGATTAATATGATATGTACGAGATTTCACGAACATTCACAAAGTTTATACCCTTTTTTTAGGAATTAAATTTTAGTAATTTATTGTAAGATCGCGTAGCAATTTTAGTAAACGAATTAATTTAAAATTAAAATAAACGACGAAAAATTTGAATAATTATTAATTTAAAAGAAAAACGAACATTATGTAAAATAAATACACTCATCTCCACCCGCTAATGACTGATACTTATTAAGATAAAACTCGGACTGTGATAAAAACAACAAATATAATGTAAGAATATAAAAATGTCATCTATCACTCATAAATAAATAATCATGTTTCCTTTTTTTTAGGATTCGTTAAACACTCGGGGGGGAGTATGTGTGGCGATTTGTGTGTCTCTCGAGGTATGAATGTGCGATCTGAGTGGGGCGGTTGGACGCAACAGGCCTATGTAACGCGACTACGATAACCAGTCTATGTCGAGAGACAGAATCAAATTATTGACCCAAATATACAATATTTATATTATTGATTATAATCAATGTTTATTGCTGTTAATTGCTGGAATAATTATTTATGGTGATTAGAAGTACCTTCTCCTGGATCGATTATTACAATTTATATTAATTATTGAGTAAAACTTCTATATTTTGTTACGCGCCGAGTTACCGATTAATACGCAACTCTAACAAAAGTGATTAATTGGCCGGATTCAACTTGGTTAAATCCTTTAAAAAGGAAGCGGGATAATTTAAATGAAACAATATTAAATTCCGTATAACGGAAGGGAAACCCGTTCGAAAGAAGATAATTTATTTGTCTCCTTTCGAAGGTAAAACACTTTAAGTTTATTGAAGTACTTTGTTCAATCAAGCTGGCTAAGGAACTTAGACGACAAGAACCTTTCTAGTCAAGCGCAAGATTATATAACTCTATAAGTTTGTTGTCAGACGAGACGGAGATGCTCTCCGTCTTGTGTCCATTTTAGACCGAATACGCATGCTCGCTATGACGCGCACTCTTATTGGATATGTGTTCAACATATCCAATACATACATCGAGACACTAATACTTTTAGGCACGACACTGTGAATTCTACACATGTATCTCTTATACATACTATATTCACTCATCATACTTTTTCTATATTTATAATAAATTGTTTAATTTATGATTAATGAATCTAAATTACAATTACACCACATTTAAATGTGTGAAGTGTCTTACATTATAATTTACATAAAGAATATAACATGAAGATAATATAATATATACATAATTTCTAATATGTAAACATACTCATGTGCATATATACATCTGCACATCACACACGCATATATACACATTCAACATTTGTTAGTTAACAACAATAAGAAATAAAGTAGTTGTTTTGATATTAATTGGTAAGGTATAATTTGGAATAGAAGTTAGTACATTAAATAAATTCCCAAATGAATTCCTAAGTAAAATCCCATGTAAATCCCCACGTAGGAAACCACATGGAATCCTACGTGGTATTCCACATGGTTTCCTTAGTAATGTTAAAGATTACTGTCGCTCCTATACTTTCACCGCTAGGTGGCGAAAGTGACTTCTCTCGCTGTTGAGACGATTCTGGAAGTATATAAAAGCTGAGAACCTGTAGCAGAGAGGACGTGTTTCAAATGATCATTTTTTTACTTTTTTGATGACTTGTAACACTAATACTATTTATTATTTAATTTTTTATTAAATAATTTTTAATCCTTTGAAAATTTCTTCATTGGATCTTTAATAAAATCCTAGGTGAAATCTTGCATGAAATCCTATGTCAATTCCCATATAAAATCCTATGTGAAATCCCTTGTAAAATTCCAAGTGGATTCCCATGTAGGGATATTCAATAAGGCGGATAATGTTTTTCACATGGGATTTGGTTTAGGATTTGACATGGGAAAATCATTATAAATAAATGATACTGTTTTTCACTTGGGGATTGACTTGGGAAAATAACTATAAATAAATGATACTGTTTTTCACATGGGATTAGGTTTAGGATTTGACTGGGAAAAACATGTGGGATTTGATATGGTTTTATGCATAGATGAACTGTTCAAATTCCCCATGTCTATTCCTAACTAAAATCCTGTCTCAATATCCCATATGGTTTGACATGGGAAACCACATGGTAAACCACGTGGTTTCCTTCATGGAAGTAGGGTTTTACATGGTTTTTGACATAGGATCCCATGTGGTTTCCCATGTGGTTTCCCATATGGGGATTTTCAATAGGGTAATGTCATTTTGACACAATTTTTTTGTCAAATATTTTTAGAGTTTTCTAGCGACTAAAAATCGTTAATTTAGACAGAACGAGAAATAAAAGTTTACCAAATAAAAATTTTTAATTATGACAAATGTAAAATTTAATTTTAATGATAAACGTTAACAAATAATGAAATTCCATTTTTTGTCTAAATAAAAAATCTCTATTTTAAACAACTTTTAAATCTTGGCGTCAATAGTTTCATTATAAAAGTTACATAAAATTTTTGAAATTGAATTTCATTAATTGCTCATATTGATCATTAAATTCAAGTTTATATTTGTCCGAATTATAACTTTTACTTGTTAAACAATTAATGCGGGGTTGACACAAGTCAGGGTAAGACAGGGAAAAGCCAAGGACTTTTATTAAAAGTACTGAAAAAAATTAAATTTTTAGAATTTATTAAAAAATTCGGAATTTTTGGGTCTTTTTTGTTTGCCTCATAAACTATGAAGTTAACAAGAATTCTAATACAAACCCTTCAATTTTTCTATTTCTGCCCAATGGGAAATTTACAACTGGCGTAGTACTGCGCCAGCACTGGCAGCACTGGCGGCAAGGCTGAGAGCCAGCACTGGCATGGCACTGGGATGATAACGCCGTCTGGCGCTGCCGAAGTACTGTCTGTCAGTGCTGCCAGGCAGCGCTGGCGCAGCACTGGACCAGTGCTGGCTGAGAATATTGCCGCAATAAATGCCGTATTGTTATTAATTAGTCGAAAATTAATAATTATAAATAATTTAACAACAAAATGGTAAATAATATTAATAAATAGTTATTATTCATAAAATATTTCTCTTCTCAAAGAAATTGTATTAAAGATGGAGACTAACAATGGATATAGTAAATTAAGTAGAAAAAAATTGTTTATAACATTTAAAAATTAAATAATAAACAATTACAGTAAGTGTGCATTAGATTTTCATATTTTAGTACCTAACGATTAGAATCTAGAAATATCGCAAACCTATGAAAATAAACATAATTGCTGACGAGGGGAATCGAACCTACGACCTACGGACTAACAGACTAACGCTCTAACCACTATGCTAACGACACGTGTGTGCAGAAAAGTATTAATATCTCAGTATCATTCAGACATACAATTATTGAGTCAAAGATGAGAAAAAAATAGGGATACGTTAGAAGTAATAAATTGAATTAAAATAAATTAAACTAAATTTTTAATAATAGAATTAAATAACTTTACTTATTGAATTTAACATTTTACAAGTGATAATTTTTTAATCATTTTTTATTCATAGTAAGAAGTATAATAGTATTTTAATAGGAACCAAATTATTATTGAGATTAAAGTTTAAATTTTGTTTATAATTTTAACTTGTTTAAATAATTTATTATTTACAAAATTAGACAATTGTGTTAAATTGTTATTATTAAATTTAATAGGAATAAAAAATGAACAACTGAAAAGTAAAATATTAATTTTTTTCAATAAATTTATATTTATAAACATTCCTAAACTTTTTTTATAATTTTTTTCAAGTTTATGTCAAAAAAGCAATGTTGGCAAAGAGCGTTGTGAACAATTTTTCTATACTCAGCCAGCACTTGCCGCCGTGGCTTGTCCAAGCTTTGGCGAAACAAAAATTCTGTACTGCGCCAGCACTAATTGTCGAGGCTCGGCTAGACTACGCCGAACAATCGTCTGAGTACTATGCCAGTGGTGAACATCGGCACTACACTGGCATTTCCCATTGGGTGACAATAATTTCTTTTTATTTAACTTCATTCTTCAAGAACTATCAATTATTATTCATTAAATAATTTATAAGCAATAAGTTTACGTTAAAATTTCAAAATTAATTAGATTTCAAAAGAGTTGCGTTCACAACTTTATAAATAGATGAACTTCAAAGGTGTCAATTTGAAATTTTAGAAAATATAAATTACTCAATTATTTTAAAAAATTTTCCTCATTTCCATTATTTTTAATATTTACTATTTTAATAAAATTTTCCAAAAGAATTCCATTACTAAAACAAAATTTTAATACAAATTTAACCGGAACTCAATTAATTACTAAATTTTTATAAATTTCTTCGTATCAATTCAATTACTTTTATTTTTTTAATAAAGTTTCTCCAAAGGATTCAAATATATTCAGAAAATTGAAAAAATAGTTCTGAGAAATTATCATTTATTTCGAAAAATTTGAATAAAATTATTTTAAAAGTTCTATTATTTTGAAAATTTTTTTTCAAGATTTAGTTAATAAAATTTTTCTATACAATTCTTCTTCAGAATTTAATTATTAAAAAAAATTTGAATACAATTCTTAACAAGAAATTAATTATTTTCATAAATAATAATATTTTTCTCTGGAATTCAATTATTTTCTCAAATAAAATTCTTCATAGGAATTCAATTCTTTAAAAATTTTTTTAATAAAATTCGTTCCAAGTATTCAATTATATTCATAAATAATAAAACTTATTGCAAACGGAGAGAAAAATCTAGCTTTAATAGTATGACACTACCTATACTAATTTCGCATGGACTATAGTCACGCTTCAAACGCATAAAAACATACCCAGATAGCCAAGCGTACTAATCATTATTTTTTAGTACAGCGTATTGGTATCGTACTCATATTGTACTTGTACGAAATAATAGAGTATGTACATACCAGTACGATACTAGTATAAAAATGGTATGTTGTACGGTTAGAATACTAAAATTGCCAAAGTACTCAGTACGAATATAATAATAGGTACAATACCAGTTCGTCGTACTAATTGGGATTTTAGGTTATGAATTTACAATGCTTCTCCGCCATTATCTGTACGATATACCAGTACAGTACCTGGTACAGTGCGAAGGTACATGGCTGGTACAGTAATAGTACGCTGGTTATCTGGGATACCGAAAAACCATGGTGAAGCGTGGACCCATGGTTTTTGGGTATGAATTCATGCGTTTGAAGCGTGACTATAGTCATGCGAAATTAGTATAGGTAGTGTCATACTATTAAAGCTAGATTTTTCTCTCCGTGCAGAATTTCAATTATTTTTTATACACAATTTTAAATAAATTGATAGAAAATTGCATTTTTTTTACAATTATTATTAAAAGTTTTGATAAAATTATTCATAAAAATTCAATTTTAAGAAATATGCAATCATTGAATAAATTATTTATTTTTGTATTTAAATAATTGAATTCTCGGGGAATTTCCTAATAACAATTGATTAAAAAATGAATTTCACTTATTCTCATAAGTTATTAAATTTGATAATTTTAATTCATATAGAAAAATAATAATGATTAAATATTTATTTAAAGAAAAGAAGTCATTGATATTTTTCGGGTTCAAGAAAAAAATGAAAATTTTGTCTGGAAATCAGGGAAAAATCAAGGTAAAACAAAATTAAAGTTTTGTGGCAACCCTGTCAAAATACAAACAGTTTCTATTATAGAGATGAATACTAAACAGCCTGTAAGTATGGAACCCTTTCGGAAAAAGCTCATACAAAGCTTACAAACATGTTTTATTTCAGGGTTAATTCTACAGTTTAATTAGTTAAAATTTTAATAAAAAATTGCAACCATAAGGTTTGACATTTTATTTTGAATTGTAAGCTTGCCCTTTTATTGATTTTTTTTGTTAAATAATAAATCACTGGTTATGAGAAAGAAAATAAACAATGTATTTTATTTAAATGTGAAAGGGTTTTATACAAAGTAAGGGAGAACACGAGGTTTATATATCAACAGTTTTCGTAAGACTGACTTTCGGGTATACATACTGTTTACACTTCAACACTCACATTCTCATACCATAGATGTAATACCCAGTAAAAAAAGAAGTATTGAGTGGAGCGTTTAGGAATTGAGTGAAGCTCTGAGCCAATACGGATTCGAGTAAAAACCGTATTGAGACGTTTGACTCAATCTTTTTTTCATCCGCCGAATACTGTCTTATTTTAGCATTAAAATTAAAATCACATGACCAGAGTACACATTATAAATTGAAAGCACAATTGTCCTGGAATGTGAAAATGCCGATTTCGATAAGAAACAGTGAATATTTGTTAAAAATTGGTAAAAGCAAAGTTTGACAAGCGCGACTGAATTTACCATGTGAATAAATGAATTGGTAAGTTTAAATGGACGAAAAGAAATCTACTGTTACCGACAGAAAGTTCCTAGAGAATTGTTAAACAATGAAATTTCATTGTTTTGTTGAATTTACCACAATTCTCTAGGAACTTTCTGTCGGTAACAGTAGATTTCTTTCAGTCCATTTAAACTTACCAATTCATTTATTCACATGGTAAATTCAGTCGCGCTTATCAAACTTTGCTTTTACCAATTTTTAACAAATATTCACTGCTTCTTATCGAAATCGGCATTTTTACATTCCAGGACAATTGTGCTTTCAATTTATAATGTGTACTCTGATCTTGTGATTTTAATTTTAATGCTAAAATAAGACCGTATTCGGCGGATGAAAAAAAGATTGAGTCAGACGTCCCAATACGGTTTTTACTCGAATCCGTATTGGCTCAGAGCTTCACTCAATTCCTAAACGCTCCACTCAATACTTCTTTTTTTACTGGGTATTACTTTCATTGGGATATAGATGTCAGCATAATGTAGAATACAGATTTTAACACACCCCCGCAATAAAAGTACCCTATTAATTTACGACAATTGTGTTCAATGATGTCACTTTCTGATTTACTTTTGTAAAGTGTTGACAAGTCGAATTTTGAATCCATGGGTGTTTTCACCCCATGACAATCAGCCATATTAAAATGTTTTAATACGTTTTGTAAATACAAAGTTTGATCTAGAGTTGTTACCCCTTTTTCTAAATTTTGTGTGATTTTTATACCTAAATAGTAACTAGCTAATCCTAGATCTTTCATTTCGAAACGACTTTTTAATTTAGATATTATAGAATCAACCATTTGTCCAAAACCCATACATAAAAGATCATCTACAAAGACCACTATATATACTCTAGTATTATTGTTTATGTAATAGTATACACATTGATCACTCGAGGATCTTTTAAAGTTTTGCATCAACATGAAATCATTTAGAGTGTCATACCAACATTTTGGTGCTCCTTTTAACCCATACAAACTCTTATTTAGTTTACAAAATTTGTTGTCAGGTAGTTCGAAATTCGATGGTAAAGTTACATAAATATTTTCTTTAATTTTTCCGTTTAGCAATGCACTACAAACGTCTAAATGAAACATGGGCCATTTATTTTTTGTACTTAATGCAATTAAACTTTTAATCGTACTCATTCGTACAACTGGGGAATAGATATCACAATAATCGAGATTTTTTTGGGTAAAACCTTTTGCAACTAATCGAGCTTTAAAAATATTTATCTTACCTTCGTTATCTCGTTTCACTTCAAATACCAACTTCGTTTGAATGATTTGACTATTGTCCTCAATGTGGTCAACTATAGACCACGTGTTGTTGTCATCGAGTGCTTTCATTTCGTTTTGCATTGCTATATTCCATCTCGTTGCCTGGTCCGATTCTTGAGCTTCTTCGAGTGTAAAGGGTTCTTCTTCGTCGATTGCTACGTAGCAGTAATAGTCCTCAGTGAGAGTTCTCGGAGGTTTTGATATTCTTCCGGATCTTGTTCGTTGTATTTGTTGTGTTTCCTCGGTACATTCCTGAAAGCTGTCGTCAGTAATTTGTGTATCTTCCTCAGTTGGTGCTTCTTCGTCCGAATTGTTTATGTCTTCTGAATTTTTTGTTTGTCCTTGGTTTCATCGATTTGATGTATTATTTGTTGTTTTAAAGAATTGTCTGTAATTATTGTAGGTGAGAATATAACATCTCTTTCAATTGAAAAAGTGTTATTTTGTGGGAAATAAATTTTATAACCCTTGGTTGTGTCACTATATCCAACAAAGATTCCTTTTAAACTTTTGCTGTCCCACTTCAAACGACAAGGTTTTGGTACTTGACACCAGATTTCGTCTCCAAATGATCCTTTGAGAAGATTTATATCGAATTTTTTATTATACCAGAGTTCGAAAGGTGATTGATTTTTTTGAGAACTGGTCCCAGTCCTATTCAAGATAAACACGGCTGTGTTTACTGCCTCTGCCCACAAGTTTTTTTCTAAGGACTTTTCTTTTAACATCGATCTGGCGGCTTCAACAATTGTTCTCATCTCACGCTCCACCTTTCCATTTTGTTGTGGGTTGTATCTCACGCTGTATTGATGAACTATTCCTTTATTTTCGAGAAAGACATTTAATTCTTTGTTTGTGAATTCAGTGCCATTGTCACTCCACGGTGGTCTTCAAGCACTTTTAGGTTTACCTAAAATGAGTCAAAATTGTGCTAACGCAGTTTTATCTGGAATCGTCCCAAGATTCCAAATTTTCATTTCCAAAAATCGTAGCTGATTCTTTTTTCGAAAAAAAAGAGTAATGTCACCTTGAGCGGACCGCCTACGCTTTTTTTCTAAAAAATTCTTTATGAAAGCAAATTAATCAGAGGTTTCTATTACAAGCTTTAGTTTAAATCCCTAGATAAGTGTTTATACCATAATAGCTTTGATTTTTTTATTGGAAAAAACAATTGACTTTTAAAAAAAGCTAATTTTTAAGGAATGAAAAAAGTTTCACCTTAAGTGGACCACTCCTAAAAAATTGTAAAAGTTATTCTAAATTCTTTGATGTATTTAATATTTCTGATATATTGAAACAAAATTTATGCTTATGCAGCTTCAGACCATGTATGTGTCGCAATGTTTACAAGTGAAACCATTTTTAATAATTTTGTCACATATCACATCAATATCACAAAAAAATTAATAAAGAACATAAATCATAGTTTTAAACTAATTTATTGTCAATTTATATCTAAAAAATTTTAAACTGACATTAAAAATGGAAAAAAACAGGCAGTCCACTCATGGTTATAAACAGTGGTCCACTCATGGTGACAAACAACTTTTTATGGCAGCCATCACAATTTTTTTTAGTCAAAATTATCACTAAATTAAACTAAGACAATCAATTTCAATGTCCAAAGTAGTAGGAAAAAAATAAGTTACCTTTTAAAACTTAAATTTTACACTACTTTTACACTTCCAAATCACTTTACTCATTGAAAGAGCGACTTCTTTTTTGGTTTGTGTTCTCAAAAATGCGTTACATCAAACGGTAACGTATATGATTATCGCAGAACTTAATTTCTTACGGTTTCTAGGTGCGGTGCTGCTATTCGCACTATTTATTTCACGTTTCCGCTGTCAGATAACTTAAAAGCTCAGGCGGTCCACTCAAGGTGACATTACCCTATGGGAAATTCCACGTGAGATTTTAGTCGACAGTGGGATTTTTTTACAATTAACTTTTTAAAACTATCTACAGCGTAGACCCTTTAATTTAAAACAAAGAACACAAATAGATTAAAATTTATACGCTGCAGACAGTTCTAAAAAGTTAATTGTAAAAATATCCCATGTGATGCTTGCAAGTAATTTTTGAAAATGTTTGAAAACTCATTTAACACATCAGGCCCATTTCGAAACTTTTTGGAAACTCTCCTCTATATTATAAGGTATAAATAAATTTAAAAAAATTTTTTTTAAATCCGGCCCAAAATTAAAAACAATTAATTTGTTTATAAAAAAAAATTTTTGTTTACATTTCTTAAAACTCGAAAGAAAACTAAAACTTTCATTTTCTGACAACTTTTTCCTAAACTCAATATTTTCGGAATTATAAGCTACTGAATATAAGTCTACAATTACAAGTCAAAAATTTCGAAAATTCATAACTCGAAAATTTGTACAATTAAACAAAAATAAAAAAATACGAATCTAATTTGTTTCGATACAGAATAGAAAAAAAATATTTTTTGGCCGATTTTAAGAGATGGACTTAAATCTCACGTGGAATTGCCCATATATATGTTTTTTTCGAAAAAAGAATCAGCTACGATTTTCGGAAATGAAAATTTGGAATCTTGGGACGATTCCAGATAAAACTGCGTTAGCACAATTTTGACTCATTTTAGGTAAACCTAAAACTGCTTGAAGACCACCGTGACTCCGAAATGTTTTCACATTAATTTTTTGTTTTTTACACCATGAAAGATAGGATTTTATCTTTGAAGGCACTTCACTTTTATTTGCGATAAAATATACTGTGCGAAAATGAGAAAAATCATCTTTCAGTAGAAGAAAATATCTGGATTTTCCAATGGACGGCTCTTCCATAGGGCCACAGAGATCAGCATATATAATTTCTCCACATGCTTTCGTTTTATTTTCACTTGGTGGATAAGGTTTCTTTCTATGTTTCTCTTCGATGCAGGCGGAGCAAAAATGAGAATTTTTGCAAACATTTTTGATACCTTTTAATTTGAGAAAATCTTTCACATGTTTAAAATTTTGATGTGCTAGTTTTTGGAGGAACTTCATCACTTCACAATTTTTAAATGAACAATGGTTTTCACTAATTTCACGGTTTTTATTTTCACTTAAACAATAGTGTTGTTATAACACATTGTTTTGTTTGACTCTATAGGTTCAACACTATCAAAACACATTTTGAACATTCTCTCTTCACGTTTCGCGATAACTATACACTTATTTCCGTTCATAAATTTACAAACAACTGAAAATATTATAATACTTTGAATTTTATAAAACTTCTCACTGGGATTTTTATTATTCTTTAGATATTCAAACGTAGAATCTCTTTAAAAATTAAATACAAGTCCTTTGCCATTTTTACTAAAATGTTCTGTTTTAAAACGTTTAAAGAAAGAGATTTTATTTAAATATCTACAGATTAAATAAAAATTCCAATGCGAAGATTTTTAAAATTCAAAGTATTCTCTATTTTTTTAAATATTATTTCATTTTAGACTTTACATTTAGTTGCCTAAATTAAACATTACAATAAAATATAATAACAATTAGGCATTGCATAACCGGCTAAAAACAAAATAAACACACACCTAACCTCAAAATGAGATCAAACATTTCACATAGATATTCTTCTACATTCATTTGTAGCACTAGAACTTTATTACAAAACTGCACTCACTATTATATTTAAAACTAAAATTTTTATTAATTGAAACAATTAATACACTACGAACTACACCGAGACTTCCGTGTATATCAAAAACGAAGAAACTGAACAAACGCGGGCGCAGGCGCGCCGCAGAGTTTCTCATTCCTAAAAACTGTTTGGGAATGAATCTAAGGACTCTCGCACAGAACAGTCCCCGTTTAAGTGAACGTTGATACAAAGTTTGTAACAATTTTTTGTTATTTAAATTAAAGAACCACTTAATTTTTAAGTTCATTTATTAATTGTTTTATTAATATTACATACAATATATTGTTCGAATTATTAGAAAGTACAAAAATGATAAGCGACACAACACAATTCGACAGGAGCATAGATTAGTACAAAAAGCAAACTATGATCGCACACTCATACTATAGAACTATCGAATTTCATATAACGCGCCATCTGACGTTCAAACCAAGGAACTAATTTAAATGCAAATACAGCATTACGAATAACACAGGCACACAAAAAAATAAAAAAGTCAAAACCCAGAGGTCACACCACCCTATCCCCATGTTTTTGGGGTCGCTGAAACCGAATATGACCATGAAAAATTTTTCTCATCGGCCATTTTCCCGCTACCACCCCCTTACACCTGCTCCCGGGGGTTGGAATTTCAGTTTAAAAAGAAGTGGAGTAGGGTGTCTATTCCTATGTTTTTTGGGTCGCTAAAACCAAAAAAGACTACCAAAAACAAATTCTTCCCTCCCTTAATCCCTTACAATCCCCTAAACACCCGAAAGGTGGGGGGTCGAAATTCGAGTTTTCACGAAAAGTCGATTACGGTGTCTAAACCTACGTTTTTTGGGTCGCTGAAACTAAAAAAGACTACCAAAATCAAATCCTTTCCACCCTCGACCCCCTACAACCCCCTGCAATAATTTTTGATAATTAATATTTAATTTTCAATTTCCCAAAAATCGGTTCGTTTTATTTGAAAAAAATTATTGCAGGGGGTTGTAGGGAGTCGGAGGTGGAAAGGATTTGATTTTGGTAGTCTTTTTTGGTTTCAGCGACCCAAAAAACGTAGGTTTAGACACCGTAATCGACTTTTCGTGAAAATTCAAATTTCGACCCCTCACCCCAAAAAACAGGGTTGTTAAGGGGGTTGTAGGGGGTCAAGGGAGGGAAGAATTTGTTTTTGGTAGTCTTTTTTGGTTTAAGCGACCCAAAAAACATAAGAATAGACACCCTACTCAACTTTTTTTAAAACTGAAATTCCAACCCCCGGGAGCAAGTGTAAGGGGGTGGTAGCGGGAAAATGGCCGATGAAAAAAATTTTTAATGGTCATATTCAGTTTTAGCGACCCCAAAGACATGGGGATAGGGGGGTGTAACCTCTGGGTTTTGAGTTTTTTATTTTTTTGTGTGCCTGTGTAATTAATACTAAAATTATAACACCCTCTCTTAATGCTTTATTTGTATTGCTCTGCAATTATTATTAAATTCTAAAGTTAAATGTCGATCCAAAATAAACTTCCCTCTCTCACTCTAATAATCCTATTCCTAATTTATTTGAACAGAATTGATCTTTGCATTGTCCCTTTGTCAAGATGTCTGCTAATTGAAGTTTAGTTGATACATACTCCAATAACATCAACTTTTTATTTAAAATATCGCACACAAAGTTATACTTTAAATCAACATGTTTGATCCTTTTATTGTTCTCAGGATTTTTTATCAATGAAATACATCCCTGATTGTCCTCATAGACTTTAAAACACGGAACTACAATACCCATATCTAGTAGAAGTTTTTTAAAAAATAAACAATCGCGAACCGCTGAACATAGAGCAATCAATTCTGCCTCGGAACTCGAGAGTGCTACACAATTTTGTTTTCTAGTAGTCCAAGATGTGGTATTTCCAAAAAATTTTATCAAGAAACCGGTGACCGATTTTCTGTCCGATAAATCTCCTCCCCAATCTGAATCGACAAAACAAATGATCGGTAAAATGTCGTGATTTCTTTCAAATACTAACTTGATTGATCTTGTTCCTTTGAGATACCTTAACAATCTTTTCAAACCCACCCAGACTTCATCAGAATTTTTATCTTGAAACCTGCCAAAAAGAATTTAAAGAAAAACTAATATCTGGACGCGTTCCTAACATAAGGTACATAATACATCCAATCAACTGTTTTATCGGTTTACCATTTTCCCTTTTATCAATTTCATTTACGTTTATTTTTGACTTCGGATCCATCGGGGTTGTGCATGCTTTACAATCATCAAAGTTGAAACGCTTCAAAACTCCATTCAAGTACTTTTCTTGATTTACCTTCAAAATACCTCCATCTTTATCATACTCAATTTCGAGTCCTAAAAAATGTTTTAAATCACCTTTGTCTGTTATTTTAAATGTCTCCATTAACTTTCTTTTGTATTCCTCGATAATCGACAAGTCTAGTCCTGATAATATAATATCGTCTACATAAATCAAAATATACACGTAATCTTCATTGACTTTTTTTGTATATAAACAAAAGTCAGATTGGGATCTATTAAAACCCAAGTTTAGTAAAAAATCATTTATCTTTTGGTTCCAACACTTCGAGGCTTGTTTGAGCCCATACAAGGATTTCTTTAACTTGAAAACATAATCTTCTTTGCAATTTAAGCCTTCCGGTGGATAAATGTATATATTTTCTTTTAAGTCGCCATTCAAAAAAGCAGACTTGACATCAAATTGTTTCAGGTAGTAATTTTTGTGATTTGCTACAGACAACAGAGTTCTGATGGTACTCATTTTAGCTACGGGCGAATATATCTCATCAAAATCAAAAGAATTTTTCTGTGCACATCCTCTGACTACTAAACGAGCTTTAAATTTATCTTGAATTTTTTCTTCAAATGGTTTTTTCGAAAATACCCATTTTGTAGTTAGTATTTCAGCTCCCTCTGGAACTTTTACTTCTTCCCATGTCCTATTTTCTTCTATCGAATTTATTTCTCTTTTCATGGCATCTATCCACATTTGTTTATCTTGTCTATCATTAATTTCCTTTACACTAGTTGGAACTTCTTCAATAAATGACATCGCATCAAAGGCCATATACATTTCATAGTCTGCATATTTACTCGGTAATTTTCTCTGTCTTCTTTCTCTTGTTATAACATCTTCAACTCGTTCCTTTTCATTCGGCTCCTGCACTTCATCATTGAATTTTAGATTCTCTTCGATTTCATCCTCTCGTTTTATGTAGTCACATTTGTCTTCATTTGCATCTACTTGTACCCTGTTCGTTTTAAAATAAAAATTATTTTCATTAAATATTACATCTCTCGAAATAATTAATTTTTGTTTAGCTATGTTCCACAGCCTGTACCCGGTAGACGTATAACCCATCATAACACACTTTTTTGATTTGTCATCAAATTTGTCCCTGAATTGTTGAGGTATATGAGAATATGCAGTGCATCCAAAAACTTTCATATTCTTTACATTAGGTTTAGTATTATTCCATACTTCTGCTGGTGTTTTATTTTCTAAATTACTCTGAGGACTCCTATTCATCACATATGCAGCAACCCTTACAGCTTCATTCCAAAATTCCTTTGGCACATTTGCCTCCTGTAACATTGTCCTGGCTTTTTCTACTAACGTTCTGTTATATCTCTCACTTTTCCCATTTTGTTCAGGAGTATAAGGTGTAGTATAATCAATCACAGTTCCATTACTCCTGCAAAAATCTTTTAATTTAGCCGATATGTACTCACCCCCATTATCGCAACGTAATTTAGAAATTTTTGTACCGAATTTGGTTTGTACTTCATTGACATAATCCCTGAAACAATTAAAAACCTCACCCTTACTTTTAATCATATAGACCTGCACAAAATTGGAATAATCATCAATAAAGGTTACACAATATCTTTCATCATTATGACTGAGCGGAGTGATCGGACCGAAAACATCCGAGTGAATTATTTCTAGTAACCTTTTCGCTTTATTTCTTGAATCAAAACCTAATCTGGACATTTTTCCTTGGACACAGGACTCGCAAAAATCAATTTTATTCACTTTTAAATTATCAATTCCATTTACCATCTCTTTTTTTATCAACTTCTCTAAATTCGCATTACATATGTGTCCTAATCTCTTATGCCATAATTTTAAATTCTCATTTTCAGTTTCTGTGTTCAAACATTCGCTATAATCTACTTCAAACTTAATTTCATACAAAGTTTTTCTTTTTCCAATACCTACTAAATTATTATCGCTGTACAAAAAAACTTCTCCTTCATTAAAAATTACTTTTATATTTTCAGTTTCTAATCTTCTGACAGATAATAGATTTTTCCGCAAGTTTGGCACATAAAATACATTTTTAATAGTACATCTAATTTGATTACCATTTACAACGCTAAAAGTCTTAATATTACCAATGCCTGTAGCTTCTATATAATTACCACTTTTTGCTACAGCAATTCGAATAGGTTCTTTCAAAAACATAAAATCAGAAAAATAATCTTTTTCATTTACTAAGTGATCAGTACAACCAGAGTCAATATAAAATACAATACTTTCTTTGTTACTTACATTTTGTTCCTGATTTACATGAAATTCTGTCATAAAACCAACACTCTTATCTGCATTCTCACCTTCTTTTTCTACATAGTTACCTCTTACTTCGTCTCTACCTCTGCTGAAATTAGTATTACCTGGCCGACCTCGATACGTATTGTTTGAACCTCGATGAATATTATTTCCACCTCGATAAGTGTTGTTTAAACCTCGATAAGTATTATTTGACCTTTGGAAATTGTTGCTTGAACTTCGAAAAACGTTGCTCGAACCTTGAGAATTGTTTATTGAACCCCGATGATTTCTGTAATTTCCTTGATAATTTTCTGCGTCACCAAATTGTCCATCACTTCCTTTTTCATTTAGTTTTTTTTGACAATTCCTTTGAAAATGACCCTTTTCTCCACATCTGTAGCATACTCCTACTTTAACTGAAAACGCAGCAGGCTTCACGTTTTCCCTTTGATCGACACTTGTTTGATTTTCTTTCACTGCCTTTTTCCGCTCAACTTCTGCTCTTAATTTTGTTTTTGCCACATCAAGTGTCAAATCATCTGTACTCATATTTTCTAAAATTGTGATTACAGTTTCCAAGGACTGAGGCATGGCCAATAATAATGTACAAACTAAATCTTTATCATCCAGTTCTGCTCCTGTTGCTTTAAGTTGACGTACAACTTCTTCGAAATCTTTTATGAAACTTTCTAAATTTGTCGCATCTCTACATTTCATTGTCATTAACTTCTTTCTCAAAATCATTTGTCCAGGTAAACCTCTTTTTCATATTTTTCTTCTAGACCTTTCCACATACTATAAGCTGTATTTTTTTCTCGTATTAAATCAATTTGGGAATCATCTAAACACTGCACAATATAGGATTTACAAGTATTATCTTTTCTTTTTGCTTGATTTAATTGTGCTCCGACTTCATAATCAGCTTCATTAAATTCTTTATCTAAACACTCTAAGACGTCTTTCTCTTGAAACAAAATTTCCATTCTAAATTTCCATGTGTGATAATTATTTGCATTTAACAATTCAATATTGAAAGTGTTTTTTCCAGTTGACGCCATTTTTGTCACGTTTCTCACAATTCAATCTCACGACAATTATTTCCAACTTTTTCTCACTGCACCAACTGGGCCCATAACATTTTGTTATTTAAATTAAAGAACCACTTAATTTTTAAGTTCATTTATTAATTGTTTTATTAATATTACATAAAATATATTGTTCGAATTATTAGAAAGTACAAAAATGATAAGCGACACAACACAATTCGACAGGAGCATAGATTAGTACAAAAAGCAAACTATGATCGCACACTCATACTATAGAACTATCGAATTTCATATGTGGGGATCAACCTTTAGGTTGAATGCGTAATGCGCATGTCTGTGGGGAGAATAAGCGAGAACCGCGAGAACAGAGAATATGAGTTTCAGATTGGTTTTGAGAGTAGAGTACTGAGCAGTAAATTGTCTCTTGTGATAAAATAAATTAGTCGAGTGTGATATTAAATAAATATTGAATATTTATTTCAACCAGAACCCTTCGGGATTACAACACATTTGGCTTGTGGAGAAGCCTCTACATAAATTATATAAATATATATCATAATCTCCATAGTGGTGACCCGCGACTTGAGTCTCGAAGTTCAAAAGGAAAAAAAAATTTTTTCGCCCTGGGTCTACGAAGCATCACCTGGAATAGTTGGGAAAATAACTTTCGTTCAACGGAGAAGAATTTCTCTATCTCCAGCCGTAAAAATTCGAAAGATATTATCTTTTTTCCAACTTTGATGAGTCACATAACCTCACTTCCGGCACATGTGCTCGACCATTAAGACGAAATCCACTCGTATCTCGACAATCGAGCATCTTTTTCACTATAAGGACATCTCTGCAAATATAAAAAAAATATTTCCACCAATTTCGACGAAATATTTTTTACCAAATTCAGAAATCTGGCCGATTTTGGACTTCAAAATTCAGCACATGTCATACTGCCTAATGAACTACGTACATCAGATCTTCTCAAGGGGTTTGCTGCTACCAGAAAGGACCAGTTCGAGGAAAAGATTCACCTTCCGCATCCTGTGGTGTTAAGCAGCCCTACATTTTTTTTTGAGCGCAGATCTTCGTACGTGGGTGAACATTGTTCACCCACGCTAGGTCAGTATAACCATCTATTTCTTGTTTAAAAAAAAAAAACCTTGAAATAAGGTTCAGCTTGTGATCCGTTTATTTTTTTCTATTTACTGGAAAATCATGAGCGTCTTTGGAGCGTGAGCGGAAATCTTCTGGCGTCTTCGCACAAAGAGTCATTTCCGGCTTCATTCATCAACAGCACAACCGACGAGTGCTAAAAATCCAATCGAGCCAACCTGCATCGTTTCTGCCAGACTCCTCGACTTCGTGCTTCCTGGAAATCGACCGTACTTACCGGAAGTTTTGGCAGTTCTCCCACCGTTGGACCACACCGCAGCAATCTTCGAAAAAACTTAGTAAAATAATTTTTTTTCTCTTCTTTAAAAAAATATTTTCTTTTTTTTCTCTTATTTTAAAGTAAAAAAATCTTTCTCTTTTTTTCGTTAACTTAAATAACAAATTTTTAGTTATATTTTAACAAATTAAATTTCTAAATTTTCATTTAATTGATTTTTATTACGTGAGAAAACAAAATGTTCTCCTTCTTTTATCTTAAGAGGTGAAACTTTTAAACGTTATTTTTACAAGAGAATCACGAATTTTTCTTTCGTCGCTTTTCACCACATTAAAAACAATAAACATTTTAATTTTGGCACGTTAAATGCCCTATTGTCTTTAAACGCTTTCTTACGAGCTCGTGACATTAAGATTTTTTTCTTGTCTTATCCAATGATACGCGCGGTGTTGGGAGTTAATCTGCATATATTTTTTTTACTTGCGTCAATAAATATAACATTTATATCGTGATCAAGTAAATTTTAGTTGCATATCTTTCTATGCAAAATAAAAAGAAGAGTTCTTTTTTTTTCCTTCTTTATCTTCTTTCGTTTGATGTTTATCGTTAGGAGAGGCTGATCGTTTGGAATTTTTTTTTCTCTTCTCTCGTTTTTTGACATTTTGCGTCTGCGGTGTTGAGCTTCGGGTCATTATTGTCGTTATTAATTTTTTTTTTCTTCGTAACTTATATTGTCAACACTTTGTTGAATTTAAGAGTCGAAATGACTGAGTCCGACGGCGAAAACGAGAATGGCGAGATAAAGGTGGAGCCGGAAGAGGCGATTAGAGCCTTGCAGGACGAATTAACACGAGTTAACGCGAATCTTCTAATATTGCAGGATAATCCACGCATCGAACCCATTCGTGCACCTAGACTACCTCGTTTTATAACTCATGACCCCGCATTATGGTTTATACAAATTGAAGCTGCATTCAACAGCGCTCGCATCACTTCCGAGGGAACCAGAGCAGAATATCTTATTGCTGAACTTGACCCTGAAATTTTATTATGCGCTCGCGATATTATCATAACTACACCGCGTCCTGCGAACATTTTTTCAAAAATCAAGCAAAGAATTTTAGCTGCTTATTCAGTTTCTTCCGAGGCTCGTTTGCGTCAACTTTTGAAGGGAGATTTTCCTTCTGACGGAAAACCTTCATTAATCCTTACTCGTCTGAGAAGTTTGGGGGGCGCACAATGCAACGAGGAAGTGATAAAGTCAGTTTTCTTAGATCAGCTGCCGGTCAGTACCAAATCCATTTTAGCTGTTTCTCGAGTCACCGACCTGCAGGACTTAGCCGATTTGGCTGACAAGGTTTATGAGACTACGAATGCTTCATACACTTGTTCTACTTCCACATCAGAGAAACAAACACCTCAACCTAGATCGTCTTCTTCCTCTCGGAATTTTGAATCTCAACTCGAAAGTATAATGAAACGCGTAAATGCTATCGATGCAAAAATGTCGAAAAATAATAAAAAGCGATCCTATGATCGGTCTCGCTCGAAATCGCGTAATCGCGGACGGAATCCGGATTCGGAAAACTCTAAATCCCAGGAATGTTGGTATCATAGAAAGTTCGCGGAAGCGGCAAAACATTGTAAAGAACCTTGCTCTTACCATGCAAAAGGGAAGAATTCGGGAAATTGCCGCGTCGAGACTATCGGATCAAACTCAGCTTCTAAACGTCTTCACATACGCGACCGTGTTTCCGGCTTGCTTTTTCTTATAGATACCGGTTCGGATGTTTCTCTGATACCGGCTGAAAAAAATTCAAAAGGTAAACCTTCCGAAGTGGTTTTATACGCCGCTAATAATTCGCGCATCTCTACATTCGGTGAAAAACGCATGACTCTCGATCTCGGAATTAAACGCGACTTAAGTTGGAATTTTTGTGTTGCATCAGTTCCGCACCCCATCATAGGTGCTGATCTTTTGGCTCATTTCAATCTCGCTGTTGATCTTCGTCAACGTTGTCTTGTCGATTCGCTCACTCGATTACAATCCAACATGATATTTCGAAACGTTAGTTCGCTCAGCGTAAAGTCAATCGACAGTTCGTCACCGTTTTCAAATATTTTAGCATCGTACCCGGAAATTACCGCAACGTCGCAATCACCTATCGCAACAACGCGTAACGTATTCCATCATATCATCACCAAGGGTCCTCCTTTGGCTGAACGCGCTCGTCGTTTGGCTCCACAACGACTTCAAGAAGCAAAAGAGCAATTTAGAATGTGGGTCGCACAGGGCGTTTGTCGGCCTTCCAGTGGTTCTTGGGCCGCTCCGATCCATTTAGCTCCAAAAAAGGGAGGGGGATTTCGCGTCTGTGGCGATTTTCGGCGTTTGAATTCCGTGACTGTTCCTGATCGCTATCCGGTTCCGCATATCCATGATTTCGCTTCTTGTCTCGCTAATAAAAAAGTTTTCTCAAAGATTGACCTTCACATGGCATACACACAGATTCCCGTTGCTCCCGAGGACATTCATAAGACTGCTGTAATAACACCCTTCGGCCTCTTCGAATTCTGTAGAATGATTTTCGGTCTAAGGAATGCCGGCCAGACCTTTCAACGTTATATATTCCAGGCTCTCGGAGATCTAGACTTTGTATTCGCCTATGTTGATGATGTTCTTATTGCTTCAGTTGACGTCACTGAGCATGAGAAGCATCTCAACATGGTGTTTCAAAGGCTGAGAGACTTTGGTCTTCGTATAAATGTTGACAAGTGTCAATTTGGTCGCCAAGAATTAGAATTTTTGGGCCATACCATCAACGCTGATGGAATCTTTCCAACCACAGAGAGAGTAAAGGCAGTCGTTTCATATCCTCGTCCTGAAACGGTTCATGAATTGCGTCGCTTTTTGGGGTTAATCAATTTCCATCGTCGTAGTATTCCACACGCTGCACAAATTCTTGCACCTTTGCATAAATATCTCGTTAGTTCGAAGAAAAATGATAAAACCAAAATTGATTGGAACTCAGAATCTTCATTAGCTTTTGATCAAATTAAAAATGCACTTGCGACGGCTACCATTTTGGTTCACCCTTCTTTCGACGGCGAATTGCGTTTGGTGACGGACGCATCTGATTCAGGGATCGGTGCTGCTCTTGAGCAGAGAGATATCGACGAGAAAACTTCCCCCGAGAATTGGAAACCGTTGGCATTTTTTTCCCGGAAGTTAACACCAGCACAACGCGCTTACAGTACCTATGACCGAGAGTTGACGGCGATATTCGAGTCCATTCGTTATTTTCGTAATTTTTTGGAGGGTCGTGAATTCTGCATCGTAACAGATCACAAGCCTCTGATTTATGCATTTAACCAAAAATCAGAAAAGTCATCACCGCGTCAACAACGTCAATTATCGTACATTTCTCAATTTTCGACAAATATCGAGCATTTATCCGGATCCGAAAATGTGGTCGCTGACGCCTTATCCCGTGTCGAATCAATCGCCTTGTCATCGGATATCGAATTGGGAGAAATAGCATTGGCTCAGGGGAATGATGATGATCTAAAAAAAGCGCTGCAGACCAAGGATTGGTCTATTCGTTTAAAACCATTACCTTGGGGTCCCTCGAACATTATCGTGTATTGTGACGTTTCGGGTGATAATCTGAGACTTTTTGCTCCACTTACCATTCGTAAAAAAATCCTTCATGTCTATCATTCTCCAGCTCACCCGAGTGCTTGCGTCATGGATCGTATGATCCGTAAACATTTCGTTTGGCCCTCGATGCATAAAGAGATCGCGGAATATTGTAGGGTTTGTGGGGATTGTCAAAGGTCTAAGATTTCTCGTCATACCACCTTGCAACCAAAACACTTTGTCTCTCCTGAGGCAAGATTCAGGCATGTTCATATTGACTTAGTTGGTAGACTTCCAGATGATCAGGGTTTTGTTTATTGTCTCACCATCATAGACCGTTTTTCGAAGTGGCCTGAGGCCATTCCCTTGAGGAACATGGAAGCGGAAACAGTTTGCCAGGCTTTCGTTGATCAATGGATCTCCAGATATGGAGTTCCAGAAACCGTAACTACCGACCAGGGCAGACAGTTTGAGTCTCGCCTTTTCGCTGCCCTCTTGAAAGTATCTGGTTCATATCGAATTCGAACAACCGCCTATCATCCCGCATCTAATGGGATGATAGAGCGGTGGCATCGCTCGCTTAAGGCCTGTATCATGTGTCATTCCGACCATAGGTGGACGCGAGTTTTATCGACCGTTCTTTTAGGTTTGCGATCAGCTGTGATGGAGTGCGGAGCTTCCGCCGCCGAGTATCTTTATGGCACAACTTTACGTTTACCGGGCGAATTTTTACTTTCCGACAACATAACTTGTGATTCCGAAGCTTTCTTGACGGATTTTAGACAATACATGCGCGAAGTAAGACCCGCACCCGTTGCTCATCATCACAGACGCGGAGTATTTATTTCGAAAAATCTAACCACATGTTCGCATGTATTTTTACGTGTTGATAGAGTGAGGAAGTCATTAGAACCTCCCTATTCCGGTCCGCACAGGATCGTTGGTCGCATTTCTGATCGCGTTTTTGAAATAGATCTTAACGGTACGAACAAAGCAGTATCTGTCGAAAGATTGAAGCCTGCATTCATGGTGTTGGGACCGAATGAGACGAATGATTCTCAAACTCCAACATCCATTCCGGCTCAAATAAATTTCCCGCGAAACAATGATCCTCTTAAGGAAATCGTGCCTCCACCGACTCCTGTGCGTGTGCCTGTTGAAAGCGAACAGCCTCTCGTTGATGAGCATCCTCGCGATCTTGATTCTGGAGTTCAGAATCACGATAATCTTTTTACAGTCGTAACTAATCACGAAAACTCGACAAATGCGAGTAGAACAAAAGTAATGCTTGACCACGATTATATTTTGACTACACCTAAAGTTAGTAACAAACCAAAAAAGTTTCAACCAAACATTTTAAAGAGAAGGAAAGTTACTTTTAATGATTAAAGTAGGAATTTTTTTTTTAAGCAATCTACGTTTTTAGTATTATATAAAGTATTAAAAAAAAACGAAAAGATCAGTATTATAAAGAAATAAAAATATTTCATAAGTATCACCGAATTATAATATTAGCTAAACTAAAAGTATATATGTTATTTTTATCTACGACTTCTAAGAGATATTTATATATTTTTTAACACCGTTTTTGTATTCAAGATTTACTGCTCAGAAATCTGAATAATTTTTTTTACGTCCTCATTTTTAATATGTTTCAAAGTATAAGAAATGAAAAATTTATATGTATTTAGATAAATCGTCTTGAATTTTAATAATGTTAATAATTTTTTTTTATATATATCGTTGTCACTAGAAGGGGAGTATATGTGGGGATCAACCTTTAGGTTGAATGCGTAATGCGCATGTCTGTGGGGAGAATAAGCGAGAACCGCGAGAACAGAGAATATGAGTTTCAGATTGGTTTTGAGAGTAGAGTACTGAGCAGTAAATTGTCTCTTGTGATAAAATAAATTAGTCGAGTGTGATATTAAATAAATATTGAATATTTATTTCAACCAGAACCCTTCGGGATTACAACACATTTGGCTTGTGGAGAAGCCTCTACATAAATTATATAAATATATATCATAATCTCCATACATATAACGCGCCATCTGACGTTCAAACCAAGGAACTAATTTAAATGCAAATACAGCATTACGAATAATTAATACTGAAATTATAACACAATTGAGTAGCTGAATTAAAATAAATGCAATTAATAATAATTGTACCTAATTCTTTTCACCTTTGAATTAATTACGGAATCTGATTGCACTTGTTGAAAGAAGACTATTGGCGTTTATTAAGATATTTAGCATTGATCTTCATTGAAAATCGTTACTAAACTTTTTAGGATAGAGAACCAAAATTTAATATTTCTTCCTATGATAATACAAATCATTCTAATTGTTTTATATTCAGTCCGAAATCTGAATTTTCATTTTTCTCCGTGTAGGATTTCTGAAAAATCCGTGATAAAAAATAAAAATCACTGCTTTCCCCGCATTGGATCATCTTGCAATTTTTTTAAACGGTTTCTGAGGCGTAGAAATGATAATTTAGATAAAATACCAAGATTTTTTTTAAAAAACCATAACTATTATAAACATGGAACAATATAAATTAAATTTATTAAACTTTTTTTGTGGAAGGCAGGTAGGCAGATTGCTACCGTAATAATTCTTTAATTTTTCTCGGAAAATGCAAAATGATTTTTTTTTAATTAACTCACAAACTTTTGGCCGCTTGCTCCTCATTTTCAATTATATAAAATTTTATTCACTTTCCTAAAAAAAATATCTTGAACAAAAAATATCAATTTTCATATTTTATAAATTTCTAATATTTGTAGCAATTAATTTAAGTAAAATTTCAAATTACAAAATTTGATAATGTTATAAATTAACATATATTTGTATCATAACAACAAATTCAATAATAATAATAAAAATAATAAATATAAATAAAAAAAAGCTAAAATAAATTTGAAATCAAGATCCAGCGCCGGGTCCGGCGCAGGATCCGTAGTTGATTCCGGTCCCAAATTCCATTGGCAAATCTAGTGTAGGATCCATGGTCGGAACCAGCGTAGATATTCACGTCGAAAAAAAAGCAATTTGCGTCTTTCGTTCCAGGGTGTGATTCAACGTCGGATCCGACCATGGATACTACGCAGGAATTTTCAGTAGGGATATGGTAAAACCATCGAATAGTCCATTCGTCGAATGCTTAAATAGTCGAAACGCCATCTGTTCGAATTATCAAGTAGTAGAATGGTAAAGTTGTCGAATGTTCAAAACGTCGAATCGTCATCTGTTCGAATTGCCAAGTAGTAGAATGGTAAAGTAGTCGAATGGACAAAAAGTCAAAACGCCATCTGTTCGAATTATCAAGTAGTAGAATGGTAAAGTTGTCGAATGTTCAAAACATCGAATCGTCATTTAGTCGAATGCTAAAAACATCGAATCTTCATTTAATCGAATGCTAAAAACATCGAATTTTCCATTCGTCGAATGTTCAAAACGTCGAATGATCAAAACGTCGAATGCTAAAAACATCGAATTCTCAAATCGTCGAATGCTCAAATAGTCGAAACGCCATCTGTTCGAAATGTCAAGTAGTAGAATGGTAAAGTAGTCAAAAAGCCATCTGTTCGAATTGCCAAGTAGTAGAATGGTAAAGTAGTCGAATGTTCAAAACGTCGAATGATAAAAACGTCGAATGTTCAGAACATCGAACTGTTAATTCGTCGAATGCTCAAAACGTCGAATGATAAAAACGTCGAATGCTTAAAACATCGAATCGTCAAAAGTTCGAAAAAGTTCTTTGTTTTAAGTTAATGTCTACTGAAGACAAAGAACATTTTCGAACTTTTGACGATTCGATGTTTTTAGCATTCGACGTTTTTATCATTCGACGTTTTGAGCATTCGAGGAATTAACAGTTCGATGTTCTGAGCATTCGACGTTTTTATCATTCGACGTTTTAAACATTCGACTACTTTACCATTCTACTACTTGGCAATTCGAACAGATGACGTTTCGACTACTTTACCATTCGACTACTTTACCATTCTACTACTTGACATTTCGAACAGATGGCGTTTCGACTATTTAAGCATTCGACGTTTTGATCATTCGACGTTTTGAACATTCGACGAATGGAAAATTCGATGATTTAAGCATTCGATGAATTAACAATTCGATGTTAAAATAAAATCAGGAATGGTCAGACAAATGGTCAGGCCGCCTAACCACTTTAATCCAGTTTTCTTACGATTCTGGATGGATCTCGTCAGAAATCTATCACAACTGATCAGGAGAAAGTTTAAAGTGGTCACAAGTTTGCTACTATCCCCTCCTCTTTGTTGACCCCGCCCATAATTGGTGACTATTTGAGACCATTTGTATCTCATTTTTGACCATATTTTTAAGCCACTTCTGTTTTATTTATTTAAACAATATGCAAAAAGTTGCAACAAATTAATTTTAAAAAATATATTTTATTAATTAATATCAGTTTGTTTACATACGGAACAACTTGAAACTAATTCCCGGAATTAAATTAAAATTTGGACCCTACGGGGATCGAACCCCGACGCATGACCTAACCTAGTGCCTAAACTAACTGCCCTAACGACTGCGACTACCGAACCGACTTACATATTTCTGGATTCAACTGTCTATATAAAGAGCAACTGTAAAATAGTAAAATTCAATTACCAATATTATCAATAAATCAGAATAAACTGTTAAATAATTTTTATTAATTAATTATATTTCAATTTAGTCATAATAGGTTATGTGAATTAATAAAAATTAACACTATTAATTGAATCAATAATAAATTAAGTCTTATTTTTACAATTTGGAATGTTTCATAAACTATAATTCGAATACAGCTTAATAATAATTCTTATTATATCTGCATTTAAAATGAATTTAGTATTTAATATTAATTTAATTTAACATTAAGAATTTATAATAATAATGAATTTATAATGCAATATTGAAATTTTTATAAATTTTAAATTTAAATTATTAATAATCATTATAGTAAGAAATTATTCTATTAATGATTAATAATAATTTAAATATAACTGTATTTCAATTATAATGCAAATACTTCTCATAATAAGTACTGACTGGTATAGTAAATTACTAATATTATAAAACAGAATTTATTATTAATTAACTATATTAAATAATTACAAGTAAATATACATATTATATTAACCCTTTAACGCCCAAATGGACAAAATTTTGGCATGAAGTTTGAGGACTTATTTCGGTACTTAAAAATCAATAGAAAAATTCACGAATCATCATTTCTTATGTTTTCATATGCACTCTATCGAATGGCGTTAAAAAAAAAGTCAAAAATTTATAAACAAAAAAGTTATTAATGTTTTTTATAAAAAAAGTCCGATTTTTTCCAATTTTTGTTTAATTTTCAATTTTTTCTACTATGAAATAGCGAAAAAATAATTCCAAATGTTACAAATAACGTGACATAGATATATAACCTAGAAGATAGGACTATAAAGAAAATTGAAAATTAAAATGGCGGCTCAAAACTGGAGTTTGAAGTTCAAATTTTTTTCAAAATTTGATTCGAAAGTACGAAATTGTTAAAAGTGTTTAGATCAGCTTGAAATTTGTTACTCGGGGGTTTTAGGGGTCGCTGATCACGAATCAGAAGTCCAATTTTCAAAATTCAAAATGGCGGATCCAATATGGCGGCTAATTTTTTTTAAAAACTAATTAAATTTGCTTGAAACTTGTTACTCGGGGGTTTTTGGGGTCTCTGATTATGAATATGAAATCCAATTTTTAAAATTCAAAATGGCGGATCTAATATGGCCGACAAATTTTTCAAAAATTCATTAGATTAGCTTGGAATTTGTTACTCTGGGGTTTTAGGGGTCGATGATCACGAATCAGAAGTCCAATTTTCAAAATTTAAAATGGCGGATCCAATATGGCGGACAATTTTTGTAAAAACTCATTAAATTTGCTTGAAACTTGTTACTCGGGGGTTTTTGGGGTCGCTTATTACGAATATAATATCCAATTTTTAAAATTTAAAATGGGGATCCAATATGGCCGACAAATTTTCAGTTGAAATTTGATAATCACGTTCTTTAGCCATTGAAATACTTAAAATATTTTTAATGTTTTCCTACTTTCACCACGTGGAGGTAAACGTGAACTGGAAAAGCTTTTTTTTTATTTTTAAATTTTATATATTTTTTTACTGTTTTATTTTTTTTATATATTTTTCTTCTTTTTATTTGTTATTATAATTTTTGAATTTGAAAGTAAAAAAATAGAAATGCATGTTTTATTTTAATCATTACTTATTTCAGGGTCAAATTGAAAAAAACAATTTTTTTTATCTCCAGCTTGAAGCTCTTGTAAAACCTTTCAAAAATCATTCTTCATAGTTTTAATTCGATTAAATTTACTTATCAATATATTAAATCGAAAAAAAAATAATTTAAAAAAAGACTTATTAGTTCACGTTTACCTCTACGCGGTGAAAGTTGGAAAACATTAAAAATATTTTTAATATTTTAATGGCTAAAGATTGTGATTATCAAATTTCAACTGAAAATTTGTCTGTCATATTGAAGCGGCCATGTTTAATTTTAAAAATTGGACATTATAATCGTAATCAGCGACCCCAAAAACCCTCGAGTAACAAGTTTCAAGCGAATCTAATGACTTTTTAGAAAAATTGTCAGCCATATTGGATCCGCCACTTCAAATTTTGAAAATTGGACTCCAGATTCGTGATCAGCGATCCCTAAAACCCCCGAGAAACAAATTTCAAGCTAACCTAATAAATTTTTGAAAAATTTGTCAGCCATATTAGATCCGCCATTTTGAATTTTAAAAATTGGATTTCATATTCATAATTAGCGACCCCAAAAACCCCCGAGTAACAAGTTTCAAGCAAATTTAATTAGTTTTTAAAAAAAATTAGCCGCCATATTGGATCCGCCATTTTGAATTTTGAAAATTGGACTTCTGATTCGTGATCAGCGACCCCTAAAACCCTTAAGTAACAAATTTCAAGCTGATCTAAACACATTTTAACAATATCGTACTTTCGAATCAAATTTTGAAAAAAATTTGAACTTCAAACTCCATTTTTGAGCCGCCATTTTAATTTTTTATTTTCTCTATAGTCCTATCTTCTAGGTAATATATCTATGTCACGTTATTTGTAACATTTGGAATTATTTTTTCGCTATTTCATAGTAGAAAAAATTGAGAATTAAACAAAAATTGGAAAAAAATCGGACTTTTTTTATAAAAAACATAATTAACTTTTTTGTTTATAAATTTTTGACTTTTTTTTAACGCCATTCGATAGAGTGCATATAAAAACATAAGAAATAATGATTCGTGAATTTTTCTATTGATTTTTAAGTACCGAAATAAGTCCTCAAACTTCATGCCAAAATTTTGTCCATTTGGGCGTTAAAGAGTTAAATTAATATATTATAAATATACATTAAATAAATATATTAAATAATGTTAAAAGAATGGTCCGAATGTTTTGATTTATTTACCTACTTTTGCTGTATAATTAATTCAATAATTATACCAACTTGAAAAATGAGAACTTTTGTTAAGTTAAAAGAACAACTTTTATAATAGAATAATGTATTCTAAAATGTTAAAAATAAATTTGAAAGATTTTATATGTATATATAAATTTTCATGAGACTTTACCAAAATTAGAAAGATGTACTAAAATTTTCATAGGTTATGTGTTCACACATTTCAGAAATAGTCAAGAATTTCAGAAATGGTCAGGAATTTCAGAAATGGTCACAGCTTCGAAAATGGTGGGAGTAAAATGGGAGGAGCTTGGAAAGTATTTGGTTAGGAATGGTGAGAAACGTTCGAAAACGTCAGAAGTGGTGAGACTGTTCAGGAATGTTCAGAAATTCTGACCATTCATGACGATTCCTGATTTTATTTTTAGTAGAGTAGTTATAAACACAATTCTTCTTAACCATTTTCGCAAAATTTTTCCCTTTTCATAAATATATTATTAAATTATTTTGAAAATCTAAATAATACCCTGTAAAAAAAAAGAATTGGGTGGTCCGGGATTTCGAATTGGGATGTCGTTTCTTGAATTCGAGAAAACGACTTTTTACATTCTCATCAAAAATGAGAAAGTCTTGGATTTGTGCGATTTTGAGCAATGTCTAATTTTGCTAAATCTTTACGTTTCATGACCCCCTGATTCCAAAAAAATGGTTTTTAGAAAAGTGTCTGTCCGTCTGTCTGTCTGTCTGTCTGTCTGTAGAAAAATTTGTCGCCACGATAACTCGAATAAATTTTTATGAATCGTCTTGCAATTTGGCACACTTTTTTAGTCCATAAGAATGAAGCCTGAGTTCGTTGGGCAGCCCATTTCGTCAAAAAACAACAAAATTACAAAATTTTGAAATATTCAAAATTTTGTATTTTTTACAATTTTCAAAAAAATATTTTTTTATTTTTACCTTAAATTTGGTGCAAAAACAAACAACTTTTCCTTTAGACACTTTTCAGTACAAAAAAAAACAAAAAAGTGATGAATTTTTTTTTTTTTAAATTTGTTATTTATTGCTTTTTTGGACTTTTTGTCAGTCTTCTCTGCAGTAGAAAATTTGTCCTATTGGGGCCGTGTTAATAAAAATTAGTTGATATTATGCTAATACACCTTCCTTAACATTAGAATCGACAATTGCATCTCTTACAAAAATTTAAAAAAAATTTTCCAAAAAAGTACAAAAAATTGAAATTTATAGTGAGTGAAGCATTAGCCGAAACATGAAAAAACATTAAAAACATATCGAAACGTTCCTTTTTTTCTTTTAGATGCCAAATTTAGATAAAAATACAAAATTAGGAACAAAAAGGTACTCAAATTTTTCAAAAATTCTGCCTTTTTTTGATTTTTTCCGTAAAATTTGTTTTTACATTCTCATCAAAAATGAGAAAGTCTTGGCTTTGTGCGATTTTGAGCAATGTCTAATATTGCTAAATCTTTACGTTTCATGACCCCCTGATTCCAAAAAAATGGTTTTTAGAAAAGTGTCTGTCCGTCTGTCTGTCTGTCTGTCTGTCTGTCTGTCTGTCTGTCTGTCTGTCTGTCTGTCTGTCTGTCTGTCTGTCTGTCTGTCTGTCTGTCTGTCTGTCTGTAGACAAACTTGTCGCCACGATAACTCAAATAAATTTTTATGAATCGTCTTGCAATTTGGCACACTTTTTAAGTCCATAAAAATGAAGCCTGAGTTCGTTGGGCAGCCCATTTCGTCAAAAAACTACAAAAATGCAAAATTTTGAAATTTTCAAAATTTTGTATTTTTTACAATTTTCAAAAAAATATTTTTTTTTTATTTTTTCCTTAAATTTGGTGCAAAAACAAACAACTTTTCCTTTAGACACTTTTCAGTACAACAAAAAACAAAAAAGTTATAAATTTTTTTTTTTTTTTTAAATTTGTTATTTATTGCTTTTTTGGACTTTTTGTCAGTCTTCTCTGCAGTAGAAAATTTGTCCTATTGGGGCCGTGTTAATTAAAATTAGTTGATATTATGCTAATACACCTTCCTTAACATTAGAATCGACAATTGCATCTCTTACAAAAATTTAAAAAAAATTTTCCAAAAAAGTACAAAAAATTGAAATTTATAGAGAGTGAAGCATTAGCCGAAACATGAAAAAACATTAAAAACATATCGAAACGTTCCTTTTTTTCTTTTAGATGCCAAATTTAGATAAAAATACAAAATTAAAAACAAAAAGGAACTCAAATTTTTCAAAAATTCTGCCTTTTTTTGATTTTTTCCGTAAAATTTGTTTTTACATTCTCATCAAAAATGAGAAAGTCTTGGCTTTGTGCGATTTTGAGCAATGTCTAATTTTGCTAAATCTTTACGTTTCATGACCCCCTGATTCCAAAAAAATGGTTTTTAGAAAAGTGTCTGTCCGTCTGTCTGTCTGTCTGTCTGTAGAAAAATTTGTCGCCACGATAACTCGAATAAATTTTTATGAATCGTCTTGCAATTTGGCACACTTTTTTAGTCCATAAAAATGAAGCCTGAGTTCGTTGGGCAGCCCATTTCGTCTAAAAACAACAAAAATACAAAATTTTGAAATTTTCAAAATTTTGTATTTTTTACAATTTTTAAAAAAATATTTTTTTTTTATTTTTTCCTTAAATTTAGTGCAAAAACAAAGAACTTTTTCTTTATACACTTTTCAGTACAAAAAAAAAAAAAGGTATGAATTTTTTTTTTTTAAATTTGTTATTTATTGCTTTTTTGGACTTTTTGTCAGTCTTCTCTGCAGTAGAAAATATGTCCTATTTGAACCGTGTTAATAAAAATTAGTTGATATTATGCTAATACACCTTCCTTAACATTAGAATCGACAATTGCATCTCTAACACAAATTTAAAAAAATTTTTCCAAAAAAGTACAAAAAATTGAAATTTATAGTGAGTGAAGCATTAGCTGAAACATGAAAAAACATTAAAAACATATCGAAACCTTCCTTTTTTTCTTTTAGATGCCAAATTTAGATAAAAATACAAAATTAGGAACAAAAAGAAACTCAAATTTTTCAAAAATTCTGCCTTTTTTTGATTTTTTCCGTAAAATTTGTTTTTACATTCTCATCAAAAATGAGAAAGTCTTGGCTTTGTGCGATTTTGAGCAATGTCTAATTTTGCTAAATCTTTACGTTTCATGACCCCCTGATTCCAAAAAAATGGTTTTTAGAAAAGTGTCTGTCCGTCTGTCTGTCTGTCTGTCTGTAGAAAAATTTGTCGCCACGATAACTCGAATAAATTTTTATGAATCGTCTTGCAATTTGGCACACTTTTTTAGTCCATAAAAATGGAGCCTGAGTTCGTTGGGCAGCCCATTTCGTCAAAAAACAACAAAAATACAAAATTTTGAAATTTTCAAAATTTTGTATTTTTTACAAATTTCAAAAAAATATTTTTTTTTATTTTTTCCTTAAATTTGGTGCAAAAACAAACAACTTTTCCTTTATACACTTTTCAGTACAACAAAAAACAAAAAAGTTATGAATTTTTTTTTTTTAAATTTGTTATTTATTGCTTTTTTGGACTTTTTGTCAGTCTTCTCTGCAGTAGAAAATTTGTCCTATTTGGGCCGTGATAATAAAAATTAGTTGATATTATGCTAATACACCTTCCTTAACATTAGAATCGACAATTGCATCTCTAACACAAATTTAAAAAAAATTTTCCAAAAAAGTACAAAAAATTGAAATTTATAGTGAGTGAAGCATTAGCCGAAACATGAAAAAACATTAAAAACATATCGAAACGTTCCTTTTTTTCTTTTAGATACCAAATTTAGATAAAAATACAAAATTAGAAACAAAAAGGAACTCAAATTTTTCAAAAATTCTGCCTTTTTTTGATTTTTTCCGTAAAATTTGTTTTTACATTCTCATCAAAAATGAGAAAGTCTTGGCTTTGTGCGATTTTGAGCAATGTCTAATTTTGCTAAATCTTTACGTTTCATGACCCCCTAATTCCAAAAAAATGGTTTTTAGAAAAGTGTCTGTCCGTCTGTCTGTCTGTCTGTCTGTCTGTCTGTCTGTCTGTCTGTCTGTCTGTCTGTCTGTCTGTAGAAAAATTTGTCGCCACGATAACTCGAATAAATTTTTATGAATCGTCTTGCAATTTGGCACACTTTTTTAGTCCATAAAAATGAAGCCTGAGTTCGTTGGGCAGCCCATTTCGTCTAAAAACAACAAAAATACAAAATTTTGAAATTTTCAAAATTTTGTATTTTTTACAATTTTTAAAAAAATATTTTTTTTTTATTTTTTCCTTAAATTTAGTGCAAAAACAAACAACTTTTCCCTTATACACTTTTCAGTACAAAAAAAAAAAAAGGTATGAATTTTTTTTTTTTAAATTTGTTATTTATTGCTTTTTTGGACTTTTTGTCAGTCTTCTCTGCAGTAGAAAATATGTCCTATTTGGGCCGTGTTAATAAAAATTAGTTGATATTATGCTAATACACCTTCCTTAACATTAGAATCAACAATTGCATCTCTTACAAAAATTTTAAAAAAATTTTCCAAAAAAGTACAAAAAATTGAAATTTATAGTGAGTAAAGCATTAGCCGAAACATGAAAAAACATTAAAAACATATCGAAACGTTTCTTTTTTTCTATTAGATGCCAAATTTAGATAAAAATACAAAATTAGGAACAAAAAGGAACTCAAATTTTTCAAAAATTCTGCCTTTTTTTGATTTTTTCCGTAAAATTTGTTTTTACATTCTCATCAAAAATGAGAAAGTCTTGGCTTTGTGCGATTTTGAGCAATGTCTAATTTTGCTAAATCTTTACGTTTCATGACCCCCTGATTCCAAAAAATTGGTTTTTAGAAAAGTGTCTGTCCGTCTGTCTGTCTGTCTGTCTGTCTGTCTGTCTGTCTGTCTGTCTGTAGAAAAATTTGTCGCCACGATAACTCGAATAAATTTTTATGAATCGTCTTGCAATTTAACACACTTTTTTAGTCCATAAAAATAAAGCCTGAGTTCGTTGGGCAGCCCATTTCGTCTAAAAACAACAAAAATACAAAATTTTGAAATTTTCAAAATTTTGTATTTTTTACAATTTTCAAAAAAATATTTTTTTTTTATTTTTTCCTTAAATTTGGTGCAAAAGCAAACAACTTTTTTTTTATTCACTTTTCAGTACAACAAAAAACAAAAAAGTTATGAATTTTTTTTTTTTTAAATTTGTTATTTATTGCTTTTTTGGACTTTTTGTCAGTCTTCTCTGCAGTAGAAAATTTGTCCTATTTGGGCCGTGTTAATAAAAATTAGTTGATATTATGCTAATACACCTTTCTTAACATTAGAATCGACAATTGCATCTCTAACACAAATTTAAAAAAAATTTTCCAAAAAAGTACAAAAAATTGAAATTTATAGTGAGTGAAGCATTAGCCGAAACATTAAAAAACATTAAAAACATATCGAAACCTTCCTTTTTTTCTTTTAGATTCCAAATTTAGATAAAAATACAAAATTAGGAACAAAAAGGAACTCAAATTTTTCAAAAATTCTGCCTTTTTTTGATTTTTTCCGTAAAATTTGTTTTTACATTCTCATCAAAAATGAGAAAGTCTTGGATTTGTGCGATTTTGAGCAATGTCTAATTTTGCTAAATCTTTACGTTTCATGACCCCCTGATTCCAAAAAAATGGTTTTTAGAAAAGTGTCTGTCTGTCTGCCTGTCTGTCTGTCTGTCTGTCTGTCTGGATGTCTGTATGTCTGTCTGTCTGTCTGTCTGTCTGTCTGTCTGTCTGTCTGTCTGTCTGTCTGTCTGTCTGTCTGTCTGTCTGTCTGTCTGTCTGTCTGTCTGTCTGTCTGTCTGTCTGTCAGTCTGTCTGTCTGTCTGTCTGTCTGTCTGTCTGTCTGTCTGTCTGTCTGTCTGTCTGTCTGTCTGTCTGTCTGTCTGTCTGTCTGTCTGTCTGTAGAAAAATTTGTCGCCACGATAACTCGAACAAATTTTTATGAATCGTCTTGCAATTTGGCACACTTTTTTAGTCCATAAAAATAAAGCCTGAGTTCCTTAAGACACTTTTCAGTACAACAAAAAACAAAAAAGTTATGAATTTTTTTTTTTTAAATTTGTTATTTATTGCTTTTTTGGACTTTTTGTCAGTCTTCTCTGCAGTAGAAAATTTGTCCTATTGGGGCCGTGTTAATAAAAATTAGTTGATATTATGCTAATACAACTTCCTTAACATTAGAATCGACAATTGCATCTCTAACACAAATTTAAAAAAATTTTTCCAAAAAAGTACAAAAAATTGAAATTTATAGTGAGTGAAGCATTAGCTGAAACATGAAAAAACATTAAAAACATATCAAAACCTTCCTTTTTTTCTTTTAGATGCCAAATTTAGATAAAAATACAAAATTAGGAACAAAAAGAAACTCAAATTTTTCAAAAATTCTGCCTTTTTTTGATTTTTTCCGTAAAATTTGTTTTTACATTCTCATCAAAAATGAGAAAGTCTTGGATTTGTGCGATTTTGAGCAATGTCTAATTTTGCTAAATCTTTACGTTTCATGACCCCCTGATTCCAAAAAAATGGTTTTTAGAAAAGTGTCTGTCCGTCTGTCTGCCTGTCTGCCTGTCTGTCTGTCTGTCTGTCTGTATGTCTGTCTGTATGTCTGTCTGTCTGTATGTCTGTCTGTCTGTATGTCTGTCTGTATGTCTGTCTGTCTGTCTGTCTGTCTGTCTGTCTGTCTGTCTGTCTGTCTGTCAGTCTGTCTGTCTGTCTGTCTGTCTGTCTGTCTGTCTGTCTGTCTGTCTGTCCGTCTGTCTGTCTGTCTGTCTGTCTGTCTGTCTGTCTGTCTGTCTGTAGAAAAATTTGTCGCCACGATAACTCGAACAAATTTTTATGAATCGTCTTGCAATTTGGCACACTTTTTTAGTCCATAAAAATAAAGCCTGAGTTCCTTAAGACACTTTTCAGTACAACAAAAAACAAAAAAGTTATGAATTTTTTTTTTTAAATTTGTTATTTATTGCTTTTTTGGACTTTTTGTCAGTCTTCTCTGCAGTAGAAAATTTGTCCTATTGGGGCCGTGTTAATAAAAATTAGTTGATATTATGCTAATACAACTTTCTTAACATTAGAATCGACAATTGCATCTCTTACAAAAATTTAAAAAAAATTTTCCAAAAAAGTACAAAAAATTGAAATTTATAGTGAGTGAAGCATTAGCCGAAACATGAAAAAACATTAAAAACATATCGAAACGTTCCTTTTTTTCTTTTAGATGCCAAATTTAGATAAAAATACAAAATTAGGAACAAAAAGGTACTCAAATTTTTCAAAAATTCTGCCTTTTTTTGATTTTTTCCGTAAAATTTGTTTTTACATTCTCATCAAAAATGAGAAAGTCTTGGCTTTGTGCGATTTTGAGCAATGTCTAATATTGCTAAATCTTTACGTTTCATGACCCCCTGATTCCAAAAAAATGGTTTTTAGAAAAGTGTCTGTCCGTCTGTCTGTCTGTCTGTCTGTCCGTCTGTCTGTCTGTCTGTCTGTCTGTCTGTCTGTCTGTCTGTCTGTAGACAAACTTGTCGCCACGATAACTCAAATAAATTTTTATGAATCGTCTTGCAATTTGGCACACTTTTTAAGTCCATAAAAATGAAGCCTGAGTTCGTTGGGCAGCCCATTTCGTCAAAAAACTACAAAAATGCAAAATTTTGAAATTTTCAAAATTTTGTATTTTTTACAATTTTCAAAAAAATATTTTTTTTTATTTTTTCCTTAAATTTGGTGCAAAAACAAACAACTTTTCCTTTAGACACTTTTCAGTACAACAAAAAACAAAAAAGATATAAATTTTTTTTTTTTTTTAAATTTGTTATTTCTTGCTTTTTTGGACTTTTTGTCAGTCTTCTCTGCAGTAGAAAATTTGTCCTATTGGGGCCGTGTTAATTAAAATTAGTTGATATTATGCTAATACACCTTCCTTAACATTAGAATCGACAATTGCATCTCTTACAAAAATTTAAAAAAAATTTTCCAAAAAAGTACAAAAAATTGAAATTTATAGAGAGTGAAGCATTAGCCGAAACATGAAAAAACATTAAAAACATATCGAAACGTTCCTTTTTTTCTTTTAGATGCCAAATTTAGATAAAAATACAAAATTAGAAACAAAAAGGAACTTAAATTTTTCAAAAATTCTGCCTTTTTTTGATTTTTTCCGTAAAATTTGTTTTTACATTCTCATCAAAAATGAGAAAGTCTTGGCTTTGTGCGATTTTGAGCAATGTCTAATTTTGCTAAATCTTTACGTTTCATGACCCCCTGATTCCAAAAAAATGGTTTTTAGAAAAGTGTCTGTCCGTCTGTCTGTCTGTCTGTCTGTAGAAAAATTTGTCGCCACGATAACTCGAATAAATTTTTATGAATCGTCTTGCAATTTGGCACACTTTTTTAGTCCATAAAAATGGAGCCTGAGTTCGTTGGGCAGCCCATTTTGTCAAAAAACAACAAAAATACAAAATTTTGAAATTTTCAAAATTTTGTATTTTTTACAAATTTCAAAAAAATATTTTTTTTTATTTTTTCCTTAAATTTGGTGCAAAAACAAACAACTTGTCCTTTATACACTTTTCAGTACAACAAAAAACAAAAAAGTTATGAATTTTTACATTCTCATCATATGAGAAAGTATTAGTTTTGGTCGAAAATTGACTTTCGCTAATTTCATGAAATCTCGACGTTTTGGGGTCCCCTGAGTCCGAAAAACATGGTCTAAAAAAAGTGTCTGTCCGTATGTCTGTCTTCGTGTCTGTCTGTAGACACAATGGTGTCGCCACGATAACTTTTGAAAAACTTATTGTATCAACTTGCAACTTTGCATGCACAAAGTTAGTGTTAAAATACAGATCGAGTTCGTTAGCCAGCCATTTTCGTCGAAAATTACACAAACTACAGTACTTTCAAAAATTTAAAAATTCAATTTTTTCAAATTTCAATGTTTTTAACTTTATATTACTTTAGATTAGAAAAATACAAACAACTTTCCTCTACAACATTTTTTCATAGAAAGTCAAATTTCGGAGTTATAGGCTCTTAAATATCAAAAAAATACTTAAAAATCCGAAAATAACGCTAAAAATCAAAATTTCTCAAAGAGAAAAAAATTATTACATTAATTTCCACATATTCTCACCCCATTGTACTCAAAAAATGCTCACATTAACCAAAAACTAGTAATTTCCGGAAAAACCACCGTATATATATATTTTTTATCATTTTTTTAACAAAAAATACATATTCCGACTCAATTATCTCTAAAACTATTGCCTATGGGAGCTTGCTACCAGAGACTTTTTTTCTCGTCTTACCATCAGCTACAACTTTGCTGTTGACAACTTTTTACTAAACTTAAAACTTTTCGACTTATTTGCAAAAAACTAATTTTTTATTACATTCTCATCATATGAGAAAGTATTAGTTTTGGTCGAAAATTGACTTTCGCTAATTTCATGAAATCTCGACGTTTTGGGGTCCCCTGAGTCCGAAAAACATGGTCTAAAAAAAGTGTCTGTCCGTATGTCTGTCTTCGTGTCTGTCTGTAGACACAATGGTGTCGCCACGATAACTTTTGAAAAACTTATTGTATCAACTTGCAACTTTGCATGCACAAAGTTAGTGTTAAAATACAGATCGAGTTCGTTAGCCAGCCATTTTCGTCGAAAATTACACAAACTACAGTACTTTCAAAAATTTAAAAATTCAATTTTTTCAAATTTCAATGTTTTTAACTTTATATTACTTTAGATTAGAAAAATACAAACAACTTTCCTCTACAACATTTTTTCATAGAAAGTCAAATTTCGGAGTTATAGGCTCTTAAATATCAAAAAAATACTTAAAAATCCGAAAATAACGCTAAAAATCAAAATTTCTCAAAGAGAAAAAAATTATTACATTAATTTCCACATATTCTCACCCCATTGTACTCAAAAAATGCTCACATTAACCAAAAACTAGTAATTTCCGGAAAAACCACCGTATATATATATTTTTTATCATTTTTTTAACAAAAAATACATATTCCGACTCAATTATCTCCAAAACTATTGCCTATGGGAGCTTGCTACCAGAGACTTTTTTTCTCGTCTTACCATCAGCTACAACTTTGCTGTTGACAACTTTTTACTAAACTTAAAACTTTTCGACTTATTTGCAAAAAACTAATTTTTTATTACATTCTCATCATATGAGAAAGTATTAGTTTTGGTCGAAAATTGACTTTCGCTAATTTCATGAAATCTCGACGTTTTGGGGTCCCCTGAGTCCGAAAAACATGGTCTAAAAAAAGTGTCTGTCCGTATGTCTGTCTTCGTGTCTGTCTGTAGACACAATGGTGTCGCCACGATAACTTTTGAAAAACTTATTGTATCAACTTGCAACTTTGCATGCACAAAGTTAGTGTTAAAATACAGATCGAGTTCGTTAGCCAGCCATTTTCGTCGAAAATTACACAAACTACAGTACTTTCAAAAATTTAAAAATTCAATTTTTTCAAATTTCAATGTTTTTAACTTTATATTACTTTAGATTAGAAAAATACAAACAACTTTCCTCTACAACATTTTTTCATAGAAAGTCAAATTTCGGAGTTATAGGCTCTTAAATATCAAAAAAATACTTAAAAATCCGAAAATAACGCTAAAAATCAAAATTTCTCAAAGAGAAAAAAATTATTACATTAATTTCCACATATTCTCACCCCATTGTACTCAAAAAATGCTCACATTAACCAAAAACTAGTAATTTCCGGAAAAACCACCGTATATATATATTTTTTATCATTTTTTTAACAAAAAATACATATTCCGACTCAATTATCTCAAAACTATTGCCTATGGGAGCTTGCTACCAGAGACTTTTTTTCTCGTCTTACCATCAGCTACAACTTTGCTGTTGACAACTTTTTACTAAACTTAAAACTTTTCGACTTATTTGCAAAAAACTAATTTTTTATTACATTCTCATCATATGAGAAAGTATTAGTTTTGGTCGAAAATTGACTTTCGCTAATTTCATGAAATCTCGACGTTTTGGGGTCCCCTGAGTCCGAAAAACATGGTCTAAAAAAAGTGTCTGTCCGTATGTCTGTCTTCGTGTCTGTCTGTAGACACAATGGTGTCGCCACGATAACTTTTGAAAAACTTATTGTATCAACTTGCAACTTTGCATGCACAAAGTTAGTGTTAAAATACAGATCGAGTTCGTTAGCCAGCCATTTTCGTCGAAAATTACACAAACTACAGTACTTTCAAAAATTTAAAAATTCAATTTTTTCAAATTTCAATGTTTTTAACTTTATATTACTTTAGATTAGAAAAATACAAACAACTTTCCTCTACAACATTTTTTCATAGAAAGTCAAATTTCGGAGTTATAGGCTCTTAAATATCAAAAAAATACTTAAAAATCCGAAAATAACGCTAAAAATCAAAATTTCTCAAAGAGAAAAAAATTATTACATTAATTTCCACATATTCTCACCCCATTGTACTCAAAAAATGCTCACATTAACCAAAAACTAGTAATTTCCGGAAAAACCACCGTATATATATATTTTTTATCATTTTTTTAACAAAAAATACATATTCCGACTCAATTATCTCTAAAACTATTGCCTATGGGAGCTTGCTACCAGAGACTTTTTTTCTCGTCTTACCATCAGCTACAACTTTGCTGTTGACAACTTTTTACTAAACTTAAAACTTTTCGACTTATTTGCAAAAAACTAATTTTTTATTACATTCTCATCATATGAGAAAGTATTAGTTTTGGTCGAAAATTGACTTTCGCTAATTTCATGAAATCTCGACGTTTTGGGGTCCCCTGAGTCCGAAAAACATGGTCTAAAAAAAGTGTCTGTCCGTATGTCTGTCTTCGTGTCTGTCTGTAGACACAATGGTGTCGCCACGATAACTTTTGAAAAACTTATTGTATCAACTTGCAACTTTGCATGCACAAAGTTAGTGTTAAAATACAGATCGAGTTCGTTAGCCAGCCATTTTCGTCGAAAATTACACAAACTACAGTACTTTCAAAAATTTAAAAATTCAATTTTTTCAAATTTCAATGTTTTTAACTTTATATTACTTTAGATTAGAAAAATACAAACAACTTTCCTCTACAACATTTTTTCATAGAAAGTCAAATTTCGGAGTTATAGGCTCTTAAATATCAAAAAAATACTTAAAAATCCGAAAATAACGCTAAAAATCAAAATTTCTCAAAGAGAAAAAAATTATTACATTAATTTCCACATATTCTCACCCCATTGTACTCAAAAAATGCTCACATTAACCAAAAACTAGTAATTTCCGGAAAAACCACCGTATATATATATTTTTTATCATTTTTTTAACAAAAAATACATATTCCGACTCAATTATCTCCAAAACTATTGCCTATGGGAGCTTGCTACCAGAGACTTTTTTTCTCGTCTTACCATCAGCTACAACTTTGCTGTTGACAACTTTTTACTAAACTTAAAACTTTTCGACTTATTTGCAAAAAACTAATTTTTTATTACATTCTCATCATATGAGAAAGTATTAGTTTTGGTCGAAAATTGACTTTCGCTAATTTCATGAAATCTCGACGTTTTGGGGTCCCCTGAGTCCGAAAAACATGGTCTAAAAAAAGTGTCTGTCCGTATGTCTGTCTTCGTGTCTGTCTGTAGACACAATGGTGTCGCCACGATAACTTTTGAAAAACTTATTGTATCAACTTGCAACTTTGCATGCACAAAGTTAGTGTTAAAATACAGATCGAGTTCGTTAGCCAGCCATTTTCGTCGAAAATTACACAAACTACAGTACTTTCAAAAATTTAAAAATTCAATTTTTTCAAATTTCAATGTTTTTAACTTTATATTACTTTAGATTAGAAAAATACAAACAACTTTCCTCTACAACATTTTTTCATAGAAAGTCAAATTTCGGAGTTATAGGCTCTTAAATATCAAAAAAATACTTAAAAATCCGAAAATAACGCTAAAAATCAAAATTTCTCAAAGAGAAAAAAATTATTACATTAATTTCCACATATTCTCACCCCATTGTACTCAAAAAATGCTCACATTAACCAAAAACTAGTAATTTCCGGAAAAACCACCGTATATATATATTTTTTATCATTTTTTTAACAAAAAATACATATTCCGACTCAATTATCTCCAAAACTATTGCCTATGGGAGCTTGCTACCAGAGACTTTTTTTCTCGTCTTACCATCAGCTACAACTTTGCTGTTGACAACTTTTTACTAAACTTAAAACTTTTCGACTTATTTGCAAAAAACTAATTTTTTATTACATTCTCATCATATGAGAAAGTATTAGTTTTGGTCGAAAATTGACTTTCGCTAATTTCATGAAATCTCGACGTTTTGGGGTCCCCTGAGTCCGAAAAACATGGTCTAAAAAAAGTGTCTGTCCGTATGTCTGTCTTCGTGTCTGTCTGTAGACACAATGGTGTCGCCACGATAACTTTTGAAAAACTTATTGTATCAACTTGCAACTTTGCATGCACAAAGTTAGTGTTAAAATACAGATCGAGTTCGTTAGCCAGCCATTTTCGTCGAAAATTACACAAACTACAGTACTTTCAAAAATTTAAAAATTCAATTTTTTCAAATTTCAATGTTTTTAACTTTATATTACTTTAGATTAGAAAAATACAAACAACTTTCCTCTACAACATTTTTTCATAGAAAGTCAAATTTCGGAGTTATAGGCTCTTAAATATCAAAAAAATACTTAAAAATCCGAAAATAACGCTAAAAATCAAAATTTCTCAAAGAGAAAAAAATTATTACATTAATTTCCACATATTCTCACCCCATTGTACTCAAAAAATGCTCACATTAACCAAAAACTAGTAATTTCCGGAAAAACCACCGTATATATATATTTTTTATCATTTTTTTAACAAAAAATACATATTCCGACTCAATTATCTCCAAAACTATTGCCTATGGGAGCTTGCTACCAGAGACTTTTTTTCTCGTCTTACCATCAGCTACAACTTTGCTGTTGACAACTTTTTACTAAACTTAAAACTTTTCGACTTATTTGCAAAAAACTAATTTTTTATTACATTCTCATCATATGAGAAAGTATTAGTTTTGGTCGAAAATTGACTTTCGCTAATTTCATGAAATCTCGACGTTTTGGGGTCCCCTGAGTCCGAAAAACATGGTCTAAAAAAAGTGTCTGTCCGTATGTCTGTCTTCGTGTCTGTCTGTAGACACAATGGTGTCGCCACGATAACTTTTGAAAAACTTATTGTATCAACTTGCAACTTTGCATGCACAAAGTTAGTGTTAAAATACAGATCGAGTTCGTTAGCCAGCCATTTTCGTCGAAAATTACACAAACTACAGTACTTTCAAAAATTTAAAAATTCAATTTTTTCAAATTTCAATGTTTTTAACTTTATATTACTTTAGATTAGAAAAATACAAACAACTTTCCTCTACAACATTTTTTCATAGAAAGTCAAATTTCGGAGTTATAGGCTCTTAAATATCAAAAAAATACTTAAAAATCCGAAAATAACGCTAAAAATCAAAATTTCTCAAAGAGAAAAAAATTATTACATTAATTTCCACATATTCTCACCCCATTGTACTCAAAAAATGCTCACATTAACCAAAAACTAGTAATTTCCGGAAAAACCACCGTATATATATATTTTTTATCATTTTTTTAACAAAAAATACATATTCCGACTCAATTATCTCCAAAACTATTGCCTATGGGAGCTTGCTACCAGAGACTTTTTTTCTCGTCTTACCATCAGCTACAACTTTGCTGTTGACAACTTTTTACTAAACTTAAAACTTTTCGACTTATTTGCAAAAAACTAATTTTTTATTACATTCTCATCATATGAGAAAGTATTAGTTTTGGTCGAAAATTGACTTTCGCTAATTTCATGAAATCTCGACGTTTTGGGGTCCCCTGAGTCCGAAAAACATGGTCTAAAAAAAGTGTCTGTCCGTATGTCTGTCTTCGTGTCTGTCTGTAGACACAATGGTGTCGCCACGATAACTTTTGAAAAACTTATTGTATCAACTTGCAACTTTGCATGCACAAAGTTAGTGTTAAAATACAGATCGAGTTCGTTAGCCAGCCATTTTCGTCGAAAATTACACAAACTACAGTACTTTCAAAAATTTAAAAATTCAATTTTTTCAAATTTCAATGTTTTTAACTTTATATTACTTTAGATTAGAAAAATACAAACAACTTTCCTCTACAACATTTTTTCATAGAAAGTCAAATTTCGGAGTTATAGGCTCTTAAATATCAAAAAAATACTTAAAAATCCGAAAATAACGCTAAAAATCAAAATTTCTCAAAGAGAAAAAAATTATTACATTAATTTCCACATATTCTCACCCCATTGTACTCAAAAAATGCTCACATTAACCAAAAACTAGTAATTTCCGGAAAAACCACCGTATATATATATTTTTTATCATTTTTTTAACAAAAAATACATATTCCGACTCAATTATCTCCAAAACTATTGCCTATGGGAGCTTGCTACCAGAGACTTTTTTTCTCGTCTTACCATCAGCTACAACTTTGCTGTTGACAACTTTTTACTAAACTTAAAACTTTTCGACTTATTTGCAAAAAACTAATTTTTTATTACATTCTCATCATATGAGAAAGTATTAGTTTTGGTCGAAAATTGACTTTCGCTAATTTCATGAAATCTCGACGTTTTGGGGTCCCCTGAGTCCGAAAAACATGGTCTAAAAAAAGTGTCTGTCCGTATGTCTGTCTTCGTGTCTGTCTGTAGACACAATGGTGTCGCCACGATAACTTTTGAAAAACTTATTGTATCAACTTGCAACTTTGCATGCACAAAGTTAGTGTTAAAATACAGATCGAGTTCGTTAGCCAGCCATTTTCGTCGAAAATTACACAAACTACAGTACTTTCAAAAATTTAAAAATTCAATTTTTTCAAATTTCAATGTTTTTAACTTTATATTACTTTAGATTAGAAAAATACAAACAACTTTCCTCTACAACATTTTTTCATAGAAAGTCAAATTTCGGAGTTATAGGCTCTTAAATATCAAAAAAATACTTAAAAATCCGAAAATAACGCTAAAAATCAAAATTTCTCAAAGAGAAAAAAATTATTACATTAATTTCCACATATTCTCACCCCATTGTACTCAAAAAATGCTCACATTAACCAAAAACTAGTAATTTCCGGAAAAACCACCGTATATATATATTTTTTATCATTTTTTTAACAAAAAATACATATTCCGACTCAATTATCTCCAAAACTATTGCCTATGGGAGCTTGCTACCAGAGACTTTTTTTCTCGTCTTACCATCAGCTACAACTTTGCTGTTGACAACTTTTTACTAAACTTAAAACTTTTCGACTTATTTGCAAAAAACTAATTTTTTATTACATTCTCATCATATGAGAAAGTATTAGTTTTGGTCGAAAATTGACTTTCGCTAATTTCATGAAATCTCGACGTTTTGGGGTCCCCTGAGTCCGAAAAACATGGTCTAAAAAAAGTGTCTGTCCGTATGTCTGTCTTCGTGTCTGTCTGTAGACACAATGGTGTCGCCACGATAACTTTTGAAAAACTTATTGTATCAACTTGCAACTTTGCATGCACAAAGTTAGTGTTAAAATACAGATCGAGTTCGTTAGCCAGCCATTTTCGTCGAAAATTACACAAACTACAGTACTTTCAAAAATTTAAAAATTCAATTTTTTCAAATTTCAATGTTTTTAACTTTATATTACTTTAGATTAGAAAAATACAAACAACTTTCCTCTACAACATTTTTTCATAGAAAGTCAAATTTCGGAGTTATAGGCTCTTAAATATCAAAAAAATACTTAAAAATCCGAAAATAACGCTAAAAATCAAAATTTCTCAAAGAGAAAAAAATTATTACATTAATTTCCACATATTCTCACCCCATTGTACTCAAAAAATGCTCACATTAACCAAAAACTAGTAATTTCCGGAAAAACCACCGTATATATATATTTTTTATCATTTTTTTAACAAAAAATACATATTCCGACTCAATTATCTCCAAAACTATTGCCTATGGGAGCTTGCTACCAGAGACTTTTTTTCTCGTCTTACCATCAGCTACAACTTTGCTGTTGACAACTTTTTACTAAACTTAAAACTTTTCGACTTATTTGCAAAAAACTAATTTTTTATTACATTCTCATCATATGAGAAAGTATTAGTTTTGGTCGAAAATTGACTTTCGCTAATTTCATGAAATCTCGACGTTTTGGGGTCCCCTGAGTCCGAAAAACATGGTCTAAAAAAAGTGTCTGTCCGTATGTCTGTCTTCGTGTCTGTCTGTAGACACAATGGTGTCGCCACGATAACTTTTGAAAAACTTATTGTATCAACTTGCAACTTTGCATGCACAAAGTTAGTGTTAAAATACAGATCGAGTTCGTTAGCCAGCCATTTTCGTCGAAAATTACACAAACTACAGTACTTTCAAAAATTTAAAAATTCAATTTTTTCAAATTTCAATGTTTTTAACTTTATATTACTTTAGATTAGAAAAATACAAACAACTTTCCTCTACAACATTTTTTCATAGAAAGTCAAATTTCGGAGTTATAGGCTCTTAAATATCAAAAAAATACTTAAAAATCCGAAAATAACGCTAAAAATCAAAATTTCTCAAAGAGAAAAAAATTATTACATTAATTTCCACATATTCTCACCCCATTGTACTCAAAAAATGCTCACATTAACCAAAAACTAGTAATTTCCGGAAAAACCACCGTATATATATATTTTTTATCATTTTTTTAACAAAAAATACATATTCCGACTCAATTATCTCCAAAACTATTGCCTATGGGAGCTTGCTACCAGAGACTTTTTTTCTCGTCTTACCATCAGCTACAACTTTGCTGTTGACAACTTTTTACTAAACTTAAAACTTTTCGACTTATTTGCAAAAAACTAATTTTTTATTACATTCTCATCATATGAGAAAGTATTAGTTTTGGTCGAAAATTGACTTTCGCTAATTTCATGAAATCTCGACGTTTTGGGGTCCCCTGAGTCCGAAAAACATGGTCTAAAAAAAGTGTCTGTCCGTATGTCTGTCTTCGTGTCTGTCTGTAGACACAATGGTGTCGCCACGATAACTTTTGAAAAACTTATTGTATCAACTTGCAACTTTGCATGCACAAAGTTAGTGTTAAAATACAGATCGAGTTCGCTAGCCAGCCATTTTCGTCGAAAATTACACAAACTACAGTACTTTCAAAAATTTAAAAATTCAATTTTTTCAAATTTCAATGTTTTTAACTTTATATTACTTTAGATTAGAAAAATACAAACAACTTTCCTCTACAACATTTTTTCATAGAAAGTCAAATTTCGGAGTTATAGGCTCTTAAATATCAAAAAAATACTTAAAAATCCGAAAATAACGCTAAAAATCAAAATTTCTCAAAGAGAAAAAAATTATTACATTAATTTCCACATATTCTCACCCCATTGTACTCAAAAAATGCTCACATTAACCAAAAACTAGTAATTTCCGGAAAAACCACCGTATATATATATTTTTTATCATTTTTTTAACAAAAAATACATATTCCGACTCAATTATCTCCAAAACTATTGCCTATGGGAGCTTGCTACCAGAGACTTTTTTTCTCGTCTTACCATCAGCTACAACTTTGCTGTTGACAACTTTTTACTAAACTTAAAACTTTTCGACTTATTTGCAAAAAACTAATTTTTTATTACATTCTCATCATATGAGAAAGTATTAGTTTTGGTCGAAAATTGACTTTCGCTAATTTCATGAAATCTCGACGTTTTGGGGTCCCCTGAGTCCGAAAAACATGGTCTAAAAAAAGTGTCTGTCCGTATGTCTGTCTTCGTGTCTGTCTGTAGACACAATGGTGTCGCCACGATAACTTTTGAAAAACTTATTGTATCAACTTGCAACTTTGCATGCACAAAGTTAGTGTTAAAATACAGATCGAGTTCGTTAGCCAGCCATTTTCGTCGAAAATTACACAAACTACAGTACTTTCAAAAATTTAAAAATTCAATTTTTTCAAATTTCAATGTTTTTAACTTTATATTACTTTAGATTAGAACGAACATTTAAGAAAAAAAATTTTTTTTAACTTTTTTTTAAATTGTTATTGAAAATATTGAATTTTTAAATCTACAATCATGCAAATGTTTTTTTTTAAAGAATGGACAATTTTATCTAATCATTGTAAATGACATTAATTTATTGTAAACTGCTTTTGAACTAAAAATTTTTTTTATAAATGTTTTAATATTTTATTTATGCAAAAAAATAACAAAAGTTTAAAATTTTTAAAAACGGTTAAAATTTTTTTTTGTTTTGTTGTAAACTACAGATTTTTATAAAAGTTTTAACTATTTAGAAAATTAGTGAAATTTTTTTAATGCAGTTGGGCTGGTCTGGCCTTGTTTTACATTTCAATTTTTGGTCCTATCCTTTAATATCATAATCTACAGATAAAATCAAATTCGAACTTTTAAAAAGTTAATTGTCTAATGACGGACAGTTCATCTTAAAATTGACAAATCTGAAGCAAAAAATTCAAACTGTTTTTCTAAAAAAGGAAAGTGTCTTGCATATAAATCCACCACCTTTACTGAAAAATCGATTAAAATAAAAAATTGCATATGTTTCAATATTTTGTTTTAAAATATACCATCTTTTTTTATTATATTTCTAGTCTACAAAAATGTTTTTTTTAATTTTTTGACTATTTTTTGGTGAATTCACATACAGGACAAGCTAAAAAATCAAACGACCTAGCATTTAATAAAATCAATTCAATAGATTCAGAGATGAAGTGTCCTCCATTTCAGAAAACGTTATTCTGAGAAAAACGCGTTTAAACCTTTATGTATCGTTAGAGGCCATCCATAAATTACCTAAAAATTTTTTGGAAGTTGAAATCCCTTCATTTCTCATTTTATTAACATTCACTAAATTGTCCGCACTAATTCCAGATGATAAAAACCTGAGAATAAATGGCAATGTTGCGGATAAATTCCGGAATCACTAGTTTAAATTAACTGATTAGTTTCGGACTTCATCGGACCAACTCCGGATTCACTATTTATTCACAAACCGTATAGAGTTCGTATTTATCCGGATTAATTTCGGGTGACAAAATCCTGACCATATTAATAATGATACTACAAATGTTTAGTAACAAACAAATTTTTTATATCTTATTTGGTTTTGTAGTTATTCAAAGTTTAAAGGTGTCTCTGCAACTATTAAAATATTTTAATAAAAATACTCTTAAATCTGTCCATTTAGCTCCGATTGAATTTTAATTTTAACACAATATTCTGGAGATATAATGCATTTACTTAAAATAATTGAGAAAAAAATACAAAACAGAATTTTTAATACATGGGTTCCCGAATCGATCTTTTAGACCTTCTTAAATTCTTAAAACTAAGGGTTTTTAAGGATGTAATAAGATGAAAGCAGAGTTTATTTGCATTGCAAGTTAACTCTGATTACCACCTGCAATCCTTGGTTAGCAACAAATTTAGATGGAAAAAGAGGGAAAGCAGGTGTTCCTAGAACCTTCCCAGTAATAAGGGGGGAGTTAAATTGGATTGGCACTTTTATGCTCTTAAATTCCAAACCAATTCCGTTTTTGTCCGCAATCTTAATGAATTCTTTTTCTATTGTTAAGTTGATAATTTCTATCCAATTCAATTCTCTGTAACCACGTGACCAGATTTTGAAACCCCATTTAATGCTCTATAAATATCTATAAATATGTGATTAATACTGATACACAGAAAAAAAAAACTCTTGAATAAAGTCTACAAACGAGCTAATTTTAAGATGTAACAAAAAGTAGTCATCCTAGACTTAAAATTAGTTTGTAAAAAGAGTCTTAAAAAAAGTCGGTACTCAGGCTTGAATGATGTCGCTATGTAGTCTTAAAAATAGCCGATAGCCAAAAATTGGACTTAAAAGTAGTTTCCTTTTAAACTTCAATTTACTCTGCAAGTCAAAATAGTGACTAAAATAAAGCTTTCTTAAATACTTAAAAGTAGTAAATAATACAGTTCAAATTTATTTTTCTATTGCATATAAAATTATAGTTATTAACTATATTTTCTAAATAAAAAACGTTTAGAAGAAGATATGCATCATAATTCTTGTCAGAGTTTTACACATAAAGAAAACCTGGTTAATTTTACTGCTTTTTAACTATTTTTATTGCAGTTTCAGGAGATGCCAGTAACAGATTGTATAATAGAAGCATCTGTAAGAAAAGTTACATTAACTATTTAAAATAATAAAATGAAATTATTTATTTATTTTTTATTATTGAAGTCCAATTTTTCATATACTTTCATGATGACATTTGTTAACATGTACCTTATAAGTAATCATTATTTAATAATAGACAAGAAATCGGTTTATTGAATCAAATTCATTTCAGTTCAGTGTAACTATGCTTGCACTTCATATAATAAAAACTTATTTATTTATTCGATACACAAAAATATCAAAATCTACAGGTGACTATGGTCGAAGAAAACACGTACACTCAAGGCAACGCCGTGACAACTAATGACACGTCACCTGATCACGCCCAAGCGCGTCTCCCCTTCCAGAGGACTATAGACGCTAGGGGACTAAAAACTAGTCTACATATCGACTTCATTTTATCTATTGAGTTCTTAAAGTTTCTATTAGTCTCGCTGAGACTACATTTAAGACTTAAATATAAAAATAAGTCATAAATATGTATTGCTTTAAGATTAAGGCGTGTTAACAGTACTCTTAAGTTAATCATGAGGCTAAAATATCGTTACAGACTAAAATTAAGCCTGATTTTAAAATTAGTCCTTCATAGATTTAAGACTTTTTTTTTCTGTGTAAAATTAAGTAAAAATATATGCGTATTATAAAATCCTTTATGATATAATTTTAAAAAAACTTACCTAACAAATAATCTTCATGAATTTAAAATGTAAATATGTATAGTAATAAAAACAAATGAATAAATGTAAAATTATATGGATATATCTACAGTATTATAATTTAGATTTAATAATTATTGTTTAAATAAATAATTTTCCTGATGTTTTATCACCCCATTCGAAGCGCCAAAAAACATAAATTTTTCTAAATTTGTAAATAACTTACTAGGCTAGGCAATAAGATATTAAAAAGATTTAACAATTCAACAATTGTTTAAACAGATAAATAATCGTTATTTACTAACTCCACTATAAAATAAAGGATCTAAAGTAGGCCTGATTACGGAATTAAAAGAGATCCAAATTACGATTTATTACCAATATTGGTACCAAATTATTTAAAATTTGGAGTTTCTTCAGCTAACCATGTTTCTACAAAGAAAAGTAGTAATAAAAATAATTTCCCAATCGTATTCAACGATCCCAAAAATTAAAATTAATCCCAATTAATCTCGTAATTAGCCAATAAAAAAAGTTAGCCATTACGCTCCGGTCTACACTACACAAAAAACTTGATACTAATACTTTAAGAATATTTTAGCTGCTTCTGCAAATCATGTTTCTGCTAAGAGAGTTAGTATAATAAAAAATAACTTTACAATTTTAATCATCAAGACCAAAAATATACATTTCAATCCACTTAATCTCGCAATCATCAGCAAACAAAAACATGTGATGAGAATGTAATCCTTAAAGTCGTAGTAACTTTAAGAAAAAAAATGTTTTATAAAACACATAATAGGAAACAAGAATAAGAACACAAATAATGCACAACAATTGCAGACCACAGCGAGCGAAGCGAGCCATTTGCGCGCGAAGCGCGCAACAACACACGGAGCGCGAAGCGCGACGTGTGAAATAATCGCCGGAGCGCGAAGCGCGACGATCAATATTCGCGCGCCCCGAGGCGCGCTGAAACTTGCGAGCGAAGCGAGCCCCCGCGCGAAGCGCGGATGAGAATGTGTCCGCGCTTGCGCGGGCAGATTTTTTTTTTTTAAATTTGTTATTTATTGCTTTTTTGGACTTTTTGTCAGTCTTCTCTGCAGTAGAAAATTTGTCCTATTTGGGCCGTGATAATAAAAATTAGTTGATATTATGCTAATACACCTTCCTTAACATTAGAATCGACAATTGCATCTCTAACACAAATTTAAAAAAAATTTTCCAAAAAAGTACAAAAAATTGAAATTTATAGTGAGTGAAGCATTAGCCGAAACATGAAAAAACATTAAAAACATATCGAAACGTTCCTTTTTTTCTTTTAGATACCAAATTTAGATAAAAATACAAAATTAGAAACAAAAAGGAACTCAAATTTTTCAAAAATTCTGCCTTTTTTTGATTTTTTCCGTAAAATTTGTTTTTACATTCTCATCAAAAATGAGAAAGTCTTGGCTTTGTGCGATTTTGAGCAATGTCTAATTTTGCTAAATCTTTACGTTTCATGACCCCCTAATTCCAAAAAAATGGTTTTTAGAAAAGTGTCTGTCCGTCTGTCTGTCTGTCTGTCTGTCTGTCTGTCTGTCTGTCTGTCTGTCTGTAGAAAAATTTGTCGCCACGATAACTCGAATAAATTTTTATGAATCGTCTTGCAATTTGGCACACTTTTTTAGTCCATAAAAATGAAGCCTGAGTTCGTTGGGCAGCCCATTTCGTCTAAAAACAACAAAAATACAAAATTTTGAAATTTTCAAAATTTTGTATTTTTTACAATTTTTAAAAAAATATTTTTTTTTTATTTTTTCCTTAAATTTAGTGCAAAAACAAACAACTTTTCCTTTATACACTTTTCAGTACAAAAAAAAAAAAGGTATGAATTTTTTTTTTTTAAATTTGTTATTTATTGCTTTTTTGGACTTTTTGTCAGTCTTCTCTGCAGTAGAAAATATGTCCTATTTGGGCCGTGTTAATAAAAATTAGTTGATATTATGCTAATACACCTTCCTTAACATTAGAATCGACAATTGCATCTCTAACACAAATTTAAAAAAATTTTTCCAAAAAAGTACAAAAAATTGAAATTTATAGTGAGTGAAGCATTAGCTGAAACATGAAAAAACATTAAAAACATATCGAAACCTTCCTTTTTTTCTTTTAGATGCCAAATTTAGATAAAAATACAAAATTAGGAACAAAAAGAAACTCAAATTTTTCAAAAATTCTGCCTTTTTTTGATTTTTTCCGTAAAATTTGTTTTTACATTCTCATCAAAAATGAGAAAGTCTTGGCTTTGTGCGATTTTGAGCAATGTCTAATTTTGCTAAATCTTTACGTTTCATGACCCCCTGATTCCAAAAAAATGGTTTTTAGAAAAGTGTCTGTCCGTCTGTCTGTCTGTCTGTCTGTCTGTCTGTCTGTCTGTCTGTCTGTCTGTCTGCCTGTCTGTCTGTCTGTCTGTCTGTCTGTCTGTCTGTCTGTCTGTCTGTCTGTCTGTCTGTCTGTCTGTCTGTAGAAAAATTTGTCGCCACGATAACTCGAATAAATTTTTATGAATCGTCTTGCAATTTGGCACACTTTTTTAGTCCATAAAAATAAAGCCTGAGTTCGTTGGGCAGCCCATTTCGTCAAAAAACAACAAAAATACAAAATTTTGAAATATTCAAAATTTTGTATTTTTTACAATTTTCAAAAAAATATTTTTTTTTTATTTTTTCCTTAAATTTGGTGCAAAAGCAAACAACTTTTTCTTTATTCACTTTTCAGTACAACAAAAAACAAAAAAGTTATGAATTTTTTTTTTTTTAAATTTGTTATTTATTGCTTTTTTGGACTTTTTGTCAGTCTTCTCTGCAGTAGAAAATTTGTCCTATTTGGGCCGTGTTAATAAAAATTAGTTGATATTATGCTAATACACCTTTCTTAACATTAGAATCGACAATTGCATCTCTAACACAAATTTAAAAAAAATTTTCTAAAAAAGTACAAAAAATTGAAATTTATAGTGAGTGAAGCATTAGCCGAAACATGAAAAAACATTAAAAACATATCGAAACCTTCCTTTTTTTCTTTTAGATGCCAAATTTAGATAAAAATACAAAATTAGAAACAAAAACGAACTCAAATTTTTCAAAAATTCTGCCTTTTTTTGATTTTTTCCGTAAAATTTGTTTTTACATTCTCATCAAAAATGAGAAAGTCTTGGATTTGTGCGATTTTGAGCAATGTCTAATTTTGCTAAATCTTTACGTTTCATGACCCCCTGATTCCAAAAAAATGGTTTTTAGAAAAGTGTCTGTCTGTCTGCCTGTCTGGCTGTCTGTCTGTCTGTCTGTCTGTCTGTCTGTCTGTCTGTCTGTCTGTCTGTCTGTATGTCTGTCTGTCTGTCTGTCTGTCTGTCTGTCTGTCTGTCTGTCTGTCTGTCTGTCTGTCTGTCTGTCTGTCTGTCTGTCTGTCTGTCTGTCTGTAGAAAAATTTGTCGCCACGATAACTCGAACAAATTTTTATGAATCGTCTTGTAATTTGGCACACTTTTTTAGTCCATAAAAATAAAGCCTGAGTTCCTTAAGACACTTTTCAGTACAACAAAAAACAAAAAAGTTATGAATTTTTTTTTTTAAATTTGTTATTTATTGCTTTTTTGGACTTTTTGTCAGTCTTCTCTGCAGTAGAAAATTTGTCCTATTGGGGCCGTGTTAATAAAAATTAGTTGATATTATGCTAATACAACTTCCTTAACATTAGAATCGACAATTGCATCTCTAACACAAATTTAAAAAAATTTTTCCAAAAAAGTACAAAAAATTGAAATTTATAGTGAGTGAAGCATTAGCTGAAACATGAAAAAACATTAAAAACATATCGAAACCTTCCTTTTTTTCTTTTAGATGCCAAATTTAGATAAAAATACAAAATTAGGAACAAAAAGGAACTCAAATTTTTCAAAAATTCTGCCTTTTTTTGATTTTTTCCGTAAAATTTGTTTTTACATTCTCATCAAAAATGAGAAAGTCTTGGATTTGTGCGATTTTGAGCAATGTCTAATTTTGCTAAATCTTTACGTTTCATGACCCCCTGATTCCAAAAAAATGGTTTTTAGAAAAGTGTCTGTCCGTCTGTCTGTCTGTCTGTAGAAAAATTTGTCGCCACGATAACTCGAATAAATTTTTATGAATCGTCTTGCAATTTGGCACACTTTTTTAGTCCATAAAAATAAAGCCTGAATTCGTTGGGCAGCCCATTTCGTCTAAAAACAACAAAAATACAAAATTTTGAAATTTTCAAAATTTTGTATTTTTTACAATTTTCAAAAAAATATTTTTTTTTTATTTTTTCCTTAAATTTGGTGCAAAAGCAAACAACTTTTTCTTTATACACTTTTCAGTACAACAAAAAACAAAAAAGTTATGAATTTTTTTTTTTTTAAATTTGTTATTTATTGCTTTTTTGGACTTTTTGTCAGTCTTCTCTGCAGTAGAAAATTTGTCCTATTTGGGCCGTGTTAATAAAAATTAGTTGATATTATGCTAATACACCTTTCTTAACATTAGAATCGACAATTGCATCTCTAACACAAATTTAAAAAAAATTTTCCAAAAAAGTACAAAAAATTGAAATTTATAGTGAGTGAAGCATTAGCCGAAACATGAAAAAACATTAAAAACATATCGAAACCTTTCTTTTTTTCTTTTAGATGCCAAATTTAGATAAAAATACAAAATTAGGAACAAAAAGGAACTCAAATTTTTCAAAAATTCTGCCTTTTTTTAATTTTTTCCGTAAAATTTGTTTTTACATTCTCATAAAAAATGAGAAAGTCTTGGATTTGTGCGATTTTGAGCAATGTCTAATTTTGCTAAATCTTTACGTTTCATGACCCCCTGATTCCAAAAAAATGGTTTTTAGAAAAGTGTCTGTCTGTCTGCCTGTCTGGCTGTCTGTCTGTCTGTCTGTCTGTCTGTCTGTCTGTCTGTCTGTCTGTCTGTCTGTATGTCTGTCTGTCTGTCTGTCTGTCTGTCTGTCTGTCTGTCTGTCTGTCTGTCTGTCTGTCTGTCTGTCTGTCTGTCTGTCTGTCTGTAGAAAAATTTGTCGCCACGATAACTCGAACAAATTTTTATGAATCGTCTTGTAATTTGGCACACTTTTTTAGTCCATAAAAATAAAGCCTGAGTTCCTTAAGACACTTTTCAGTACAACAAAAAACAAAAAAGTTATGAATTTTTTTTTTTAAATTTGTTATTTATTGCTTTTTTGGACTTTTTGTCAGTCTTCTCTGCAGTAGAAAATTTGTCCTATTGGGGCCGTGTTAATAAAAATTAGTTGATATTATGCTAATACAACTTCCTTAACATTAGAATCGACAATTGCATCTCTAACACAAATTTAAAAAAATTTTTCCAAAAAAGTACAAAAAATTGAAATTTATAGTGAGTGAAGCATTAGCTGAAACATGAAAAAACATTAAAAACATATCGAAACCTTCCTTTTTTTCTTTTAGATGCCAAATTTAGATAAAAATACAAAATTAGGAACAAAAAGGAACTCAAATTTTTCAAAAATTCTGCCTTTTTTTGATTTTTTTCCGTAAAATTTGTTTTTACATTCTCATCAAAAATGAGAAAGTCTTGGATTTGTGCGATTTTGAGCAATGTCTAATTTTGCTAAATCTTTACGTTTCATGACCCCCTGATTCCAAAAAAATGGTTTTTAGAAAAGTGTCTGTCCGTCTGTCTGTCTGTCTGTAGAAAAATTTGTCGCCACGATAACTCGAATAAATTTTTATGAATCGTCTTGCAATTTGGCACACTTTTTTAGTCCATAAAAATAAAGCCTGAATTCGTTGGGCAGCCCATTTCGTCTAAAAACAACAAAAATACAAAATTTTGAAATTTTCAAAATTTTGTATTTTTTACAATTTTCAAAAAAATATTTTTTTTTTATTTTTTCCTTAAATTTGGTGCAAAAGCAAACAACTTTTTCTTTATACACTTTTCAGTACAACAAAAAACAAAAAAGTTATGAATTTTTTTTTTTTTAAATTTGTTATTTATTGCTTTTTTGGACTTTTTGTCAGTCTTCTCTGCAGTAGAAAATTTGTCCTATTTGGGCCGTGTTAATAAAAATTAGTTGATATTATGCTAATACACCTTTCTTAACATTAGAATCGACAATTGCATCTCTAACACAAATTTAAAAAAAATTTTCCAAAAAAGTACAAAAAATTGAAATTTATAGTGAGTGAAGCATTAGCCGAAACATGAAAAAACATTAAAAACATATCGAAACCTTTCTTTTTTTCTTTTAGATGCCAAATTTAGATAAAAATACAAAATTAGGAACAAAAAGGAACTCAAATTTTTCAAAAATTCTGCCTTTTTTTAATTTTTTCCGTAAAATTTGTTTTTACATTCTCATAAAAAATGAGAAAGTCTTGGATTTGTGCGATTTTGAGCAATGTCTAATTTTGCTAAATCTTTACGTTTCATGACCCCCTGATTCCAAAAAAATGGTTTTTAGAAAAGTGTCTGTCCGTCTGTCTGCCTGCCTGCCTGTCTGTCTGTCTGTCTGTCTGTCTGTCTGTCTGTATGTATGTCTGTCTGTCTGTCTGTCTGTCTGTCTGTCTGTCTGTCTGTCTGTCTGTCTGTCTGTCTGTCTGTCTGTCTGTCTGTCTGTCTGTCTGTCTGTCTGTCTGTCTGTCTGTCTGTCTGTCTGTCTGTCTGTAGAAAAATTTGTCGCCACGATAACTCGAACAAATTTTTATGAATCGTCTTGCAATTTGGCACACTTTTTTAGTCCATAAAAATAAAGCCTGAGTTCCTTAAGACACTTTTCAGTACAACAAAAAACAAAAAAGTTATGAATTTTTTTTTTAAATTTGTTATTTATTGCTTTTTTGGACTTTTTGTCAGTCTTCTCTGCAGTAGAAAATTTGTCCTATTGGGGCCGTGTTAATAAAAATTAGTTGATATTATGCTAATACAACTTCCTTAACATTAGAATCGACAATTGCATCTCTTACAAAAATTTAAAAAAAATTTTCCAAAAAAGTACAAAAAATTGAAATTTATAGTGAGTGAAGCATTTGCCGAAACATGAAAAAACATTAAAAACATATCGAAACCTTCCTTTTTTTCTTTTAGATGCCAAATTTAGATAAAAATACAAAATTAGGAACAAAAAGGAACTCAAATTTTTCAAAAATTCTGCCTTTTTTTGATTTTTTCCGTAAAATTTGTTTTTACATTCTCATCAAAAATGAGAAAGTCTTGGATTTGTGCGATTTCGAGCAATGTCTAATTTTGCTAAATCTTTACGTTTCATGACCCCCTGATTCCAAAAAAATGGTTTTTAGAAAAGTGTCTGTCCGTCTGTCTGTCTGCCTGCCTGTCTGTCTGTCTGTCTGTTTGTCTGTAGACAAATTTGTCGCCACGATAACTCAAATAAATTTTTATGAATCGTCTTGCAATTTGGCACACTTTTTTAGTCCTTAAAAATGAAGCCTGAGTTCGTTGGGCAGCCCATTTCGTCTAAAAACAACAAAAATACAAAATTTTGAAATTTTCAAAATTTTGTATTTTTTACAATTTTCAAAAAAATATTTTTTTTTTATTTTTTCCTTAAATTTGGTGCAAAAACAAACAACTTTTCCTATATACACTTTTCAGTACAACAAAAAACAAAAAAGTTATGAATTTTTTTTTTTAAATTTGTTATTTATTGCTTTTTTGGACTTTTTGTCAGTCTTCTCTGCAGTAGAAAATTTGTCCTATTTGGGCCGTGTTAATAAAAATTAGTTGATATTATGCTAATACACCTTCCTTAACATTAGAATCGACAATTGCATCTCTAACACAAATTTAAAAAAAATTTTCCAAAAAAGTAAAAAAAATTGAAATTTATAGTGAGTGAAGCATTAGCCGAAACATGAAAAAACATTAAAAACATATCGAAACCTTCCTTTTTTGCTTTTAGATGCCAAATTTAGATAAAAATACAAAATTAGGAACAAAAAGGAACTCAAATTTTTCAAAAATTCTGCCTTTTTTTGATTTTTTCCGTAAAATTTGTTTTTACATTCTCATAAAAAATGAGAAAGTCTTGGATTTGTGCGATTTTAAGCAATGTCTAATTTTGCTAAATCTTTACGTTTCATGACCCCCTGATTCCAAAATAATGGTTTTTAGAAAAGTGTCTGTCCGTCTGTCTGCCTGTCTGTCGGTCTGTCTGTCTGTCTGTCTGTCTGTCTGTCTGTCTGTCTGTCTGTCTGTCTGTCTGTCTGTCTGTCTGTCTGTCTGTCTGTCTGTCTGTCTGTCTGTCTGTCTGTCTGTCTGTCTGTCTGTCTGTCTGTCTGTCTGTCTGTAGAAAAATTTGTCGCCACGATAACTCGAACAAATTTTTATGAATCGTCTTGCAATTTGGCACACTTTTTTAGTCCATAAAAAAAAAGCCTGAGTTCGTTGGGCAGCCCATTTCGTCAAAAAACAACAAAAATACAAAATTTTGAAATATTCAAAATTTTGTATTTTTTACAATTTTCAAAAAAATATTTTTTTTATTTTTTCCTTAAATTTGGTGCAAAAACAAACAACTTTTCCTTTAGACACTTTTTAGTACAACAAAAAACAAAAAAGTTATGAATTTTTATTTTTTTAAGTTGTTATTTATTGCTTTTTTGGACTTTTTGTCAGTCTTTTCTGCAGTAGAAAATTTGTCCTATTGGGGCCGTGTTAATAAAAATTAGTTGATATTATGCTAATACACCTTCCTTAACATTAGAATCGACAATTGCATCTCTTACAAAAATTTAAAAAAAATTTTCCAAAAAAGTACAAAAAATTGAAATTTATAGTGAGTGAAGCATTAGCCGAAACATGAAAAAACATTAAAAACATATCGAAAACTTCCTTTTTTTCTTTTATATGCCAAATTTAGATAAAAATACAAAATTAGGAACAAAAAGAAACTCAAATTTTTCAAAAATTCTGCCTTTTTTTGATTTTTTCCGTAAAATTTGTTTTTACATTTTCATCAAAAATGAGAAAGTCTTGGATTTGTGCGATTTTGAGCAATGTCTAATTTTGCTAAATCTTTACGTTTCATGACCCCCTGATTCCAAAAAAATGGTTTTTAGAAAAGTGTCTGTCCGTCTGTCTGTCTGTCTGTAGAAAAATTTGTCGCCACGATAACTCGAATAAATTTTTATGAATCGTCTTGCAATTTGGCACACTTTTTTAGTCCATAAAAATGAAGCCTGAGTTTGTTGGGCAGCCTATTTCGTCAAAAAACAACAAAAATACAAAATTTTGAAATTTTCAAAATTTTGTATTTTTTACAATTTTCAAAAAAATATTTTTTTTTATTTTTTCCTTAAATTTAGTGCAAAAACAAACAACTTTTCCTTTAGACACTTTTCAGTACAACAAAAAACAAAAAAGTTATGAATTTTTTTTTTTTTTTAAATTTGTTATTTATTGCTTTTTTGGACTTTTTGTCAGTCTTCTCTGCAGTAGAAAATTTGTCCTATTAGGGCCGTGTTAATTAAAATTAGTTGATATTATGCTAATACACCTTCCTTAACATTAGAATCGACAATTGCATCTCTTACAAAAATTTAAAAAAAATTTTCCAAAAAAGTACAAAAAATTGAAATTTATAGTGAGTGAAGCATTAGCCGAAACATGAAAAAACATTAAAAACATATCGAAACGTTCCTGTTTTTCTTTTAGATGCCAAATTTAGATAAAAATACAAAATTAGGAACAAAAAGGTACTCAAATTTTTCAAAAATTCTGCCTTTTTTTGATTTTTTCCGTAAAATTTGTTTTTACATTCTCATCAAAAATGAGAAAGTCTTGGCTTTGTGCGATTTTGAGCAATGTCTAATTTTGCTAAATCTTTACGTTTCATGACCCCCTGATTCCAAAAAAATGGTTTTTAGAAAAGTGTCTGTCCGTCTGTCTGTCTGTCTGTCTGTCTGTCTGTCTGTCTGTCTGTCTGTCTGTAGAAAAATTTGTCGCCACGATAACTCGAATAAATTTTTATGAATCGTCTTGCAATTTGGCACACTTTTTTAGTCCATAAAAATAAAGCCTGAGTTCGTTGGGCAGCCTATTTCGTCTAAAAACAACAAAAATACAAAATTTTGAAATTTTCAAAATTTTGTATTTTTTACAATTTTTAAAAAAATATTTTTTTTTTATTTTTTTCTTAAATTTAGTGCAAAAACAAACAACTTTTCCTTTATACACTTTTCAGTACAAAAAAAAAAAAAGGTATGAATTTTTTTTTTTTAAATTTGTTATTTATTGCTTTTTTGGACTTTTTGTCAGTCTTCTCTGCAGTAGAAAATATTTATTTATTTATTTATTTAGGAATATACAGGCTGATGCTCTTACATTAAAATTATAATCAGAACAATTGTCCAATACATTTAATCATTTAGATTTATATCATTGTAACGACCTGGCTAACAATAATTTGAGAAGAGAATTCTCCGCAACTGTAACTTAAAGCTAAATTCGGAAGTATTAAAAAAGTCAATATCATAATTCTTTACAACATCAATCTTTTCATTAAGAATATTATATAAAAACAATAAATCAATGTATAAGAATCTGGATTTAATTGTTGGTATATTCAAAATCTCACGCAAATTGGTATAGTCATGACCAAAGTAATCATAGGGGAGTCTCAGTCTCCGTGCTGCAAATCTCAAAAACCTGTTCTGTACCCTTTCAATTCTGACCCAATCCACATTGTAATATGGAGACCATGTTAGAGAAGCAAATTCTACCAATGACCGAACTAGTGAAAAATATAAAAGTTTTATTGTCGAAGCATTTCTGAAATCGGATGCGTTTCTTATGATGAAACCAAGTGTTTTGACAGCTGTGTTTACTGTACAATCGATATGATAAGCAAAAGAAAAAGATTCAGACATGATTACACCCAGATCACGCACCCGACCCACTCTATTAAGTTCAGTTGAATCAATATTATATCGATGTCTCAAAATTATAGATTTCTTCGAGAAAGAGATAACAGAACATTTTTTTTGATTGAGCAAAAGATTATTCTTCGTACACCATTCTTGTAGACAATTCATATCAGATTGCACGTCAGTAAAGTCTAGATGATTTTTAATAATTTTATAAAATTTTAAATCATCAGCAAATAATAAAAACAGACAATGTTGAAATACATCTCCAATATCATTCATAAAAAGTGTAAATAATAATGGTCCAAACACAGAACCCTGCGGTACACCAGATGTGGCAAAAAAATGTTTTGATAGAGTTTGAGCAACACGAACTGTAAGAGATCTATTAGATAAATAAGATTTAATTAAGGAAAGTATGTTACCATAGAATCCCATATGAGCTAATTTGGTCACAAGAATAGAATGGTCTACCTTATCAAACGCTTTGGAAAAATCTGTATACACTGCGTCAATTTGCAATCCATTTTCTAAGTTATTAATAATGAAATCAGAAAAAATAGCTAAATTAGTATTAACAGACTTTGCCCTGACAAAACCGTGCTGCTCAGGAATAATAATATTATAAGTTGACGCAGAAATGACTTCAGATAGTAAACTTTCAAATATTTTAGCAAAAACATTTAAAATAGTGATTGGCCGATAATTTTTTACCTCAGAGCTGTCTCTATCCTTAAAAACCGGTACTATTATTCCCTGCTTCCAAAGCGAAGAAAAAACTCCAGATGATAAGGATTTATTGAATAATAAAAATAAAGGTTCAACAAGTGAGCAGCAGCACGATTTTACGAGGGCAGGAGGAACACCATCTGGTCCAGGTCCTTTAGATACATTAAGATTTTTAATCTTTTCAAAAATTTCCTCCTTACTAAACGTGAAATCATGAATTGTAACTGCATCCTTAACAACCGATTTACAATCAAATTTAGACACTTCAAGTGTATCATATACAGAACTAAAATAATTTGCAAACAAATCAGCTATATCCTTAGAATTTTCAGCGACTTCAAAGTTATAATGCATAATATCAGGCAGACCACTTTTACCCTTACGTCTAGAATTAACAAAGTTCCAGAATTTCTTAGGATTTTCCAATATGGTATTTTCTGTTTTCAAAATATAATTTTTATAACATTTTTTAGATAATAATTTACACTGTGTCCTTAAGTCAGAAAATTGAATATAATCCAAATGAGAATTACTATCTTTATAAACCAAGTAACCACAGATGCCAGCAATATTATAATTTTTAAAATCCATTTTGGATATATTAACAATAGATGAACAACAATCATTACTACTTTCAATTAATTTCAATGTCAAAAATAATGGTGGATGATATTTATCAATTGGTAGTAATGAATCTGTATAAGAATACTTCAATGTATAATCAGTAAAATTACAAAAAATCAAATCCAATAAAGAACCATAATGATTTGGAAAAAAATTAATTTGACGTAAATCAACAAAATTTAAAGTGTCAGAGAAAAGAGAAGAAATATTAATATGTGTGCGCAAAGAACCAGGCTTTGCTTCACAAATTGGCTCACTATTGTTATTAATATTCCATTTGATGTAGGGTACATTAAAATCACCAAGAATGCATAAATCACAAGAGGGGAATCGTTCATAGACATCCTCTATACATCTACACACTTCACTATATAATTCTAATGAAGCATTTGGTGGAATATAAAATACACCGATGACATAAACCAGGGAACAAGCCTGAATTCTCACAAACAAATGTTCAATCGAACAGCTGATCGAGGGAATCAAATTACTCTTTATATTGCTTCCAACTGCAATCATTACACCTCCACCACGCAAACTGTCACTTGTAGAAACATTTCTATCAAATCTATACACCTTATAATTAAGAAAACCCATCTCAGACGTTTCAATATTTTTAGTTAGTCATGTTTCTGTAAAAACTATAACATCAAAAGAAAATACATGAACAGAATTGCGCAGGGTGTTAAGTTTAGTTCGCATACCTCTGACATTTTGATAATACAGAGATATATTGCGCATACTCAATGAGAGCTCTCGCGATGTCATAGTTACTTGTCTTGGCTTTTCGACGGGAGAAGAGAATTGTTGGGGAGGGGATTCTGATTTTTCACAATGACTGGAGTCCCGCGACGAAATATTAGTTTGAGGTTGGTCTCTCCCTCTTGAAGACGATTGGCGAGCAGTAACTTCATTTCGGAAAGTTCCTTTAATTGTAACTTTGTTCTGTCGTATGATATCCAGAGTTTCTCCAGTTGAGTCCTGTTGTTGGGGTCCCTTTTCGCCTTGATGAACTCTCGTTGGATTAATTGTGCAGTTTCCATTGAGGGGCAGATTATTTTCAGTGGTCTCGGAATAGATTGTTGATGTTTCTGCAAATTACCAAAGCGGTGAATTTTTAAGTTTGAGAGCAGATCAATCGACATGAATGACGACAATAAATTAATGACAGATGCTTTACAGATTTCCACCTTAGCTGACAAACCACCTTCCACATTAACAGGAGAACTACTTGAAGGTTCAGGAAATCCAAAAAGAATTAGATTATTTTTCTTAGATAATCTAAGTTCAAGCTCTTCCATGCAATTATGAATTGAGGTGTTAGTTGAGGACATTTGATTTAAATTGGAGTCTATTGCTTCAAATTTACCTTCCAAATCATTAACTCTAATGTCTATGTTATCAAGTTTAGCGTCAATTTTGTCCATCCTTGTCATAGCCTTATCAAGTTTCTCTGCCATTACATCAAATTTCTGAGCACTAGAGTTCACAGTGTTAATGACCTGCGAGAACTGCAATTTTAAATCAGCAGTAGTTTCCATAGAGCTGGCATTCATATGATCAACCACCTTAGATAGTCTAGACTCAAAATCAAGAGCAACTTTGCTTAGTAAGGTTTCCATATCTGAGGTAGAACACGATCCTTTTCTAGAGGATTTTCTAGATGTCTTATCAGTACCAGCATCTTTATCAGCCATCTTTACAACCCTCAATTCAATTCAAAGACACAGTTAAAAGCACAATTTGATAATCCGATCACTTTCAGGTTATGTTCAATACTATGAGAGTCACTTTCACAAAAACATGGAGAAATCTCATAAAAATCAGAAAAATAAAAAAAAAAAGAGAGACCAATAAAACAACCAAGAAAACTCAACTTCAAAAAATGTAAAAAACTGTTCAAAGTAACGTAAACAACAAATAAAAAAATAAGAGCAAGTCAAGCACGTGTTCAAAAACGAAAGGCCAGGGCCGTAGTTATAGTAATATGTCCTATTTGGGCCGTGTTAATAAAAATTAGTGGATATTATGCTAATACACCTTCCTTAACATTAGAATCGACAATTGCATCTCTAACACAAATTTAAAAAAATTTTTCCAAAAAAGTACAAAAAATTGAAATTTATAGTGAGTGAAGCATTAGCTGAAACATGAAAAAACATTAAAAACATATCGAAACCTTCCTTTTTTTCTTTTAGATGCCAAATTTAGATAAAAATTCAAAATTAGGAACAAAAAGGAACTCAAATTTTTCAAAAATTCTGCCTTTTTTTTATTTTTTCCGTAAAATTTGTTTTTACATTCTCATCAAAAATGAGAAAGTCTTGGCTTTGTGCGATTTTGAGCAATGTCTAATTTTGCTAAATTTTTACGTTTCATGACCCCCTGATTCCAAAAAAATGGTTTTTAGAAAAGTGTCTGTCTGTCTGTCTGTCTGTCTGTAGAAAAATTTGTCGCCACGATAACTCGAATAAATTTTTATGAATCGTCTTGCAATTTGGCACACTTTTTTAGTCCATAAAAATGAAGTCTCAGTTCGTTGGGCAGCCCATTTCGTCAAAAAACAACAAAAATACAAAATTTTGAAATTTTCAAAATTTTGTATTTTTTACATTTTTTAAAAAAATATTTTTTTTTTATTTTTTCCTTAAATTTGGTGCAAAAACAAACAACTTTTCCTTTAGACACTTTTCAGTACATCAAAAAACAAAAAAGTTATGAATTTTTTTTACATTCTCATCACATGAGAAGGTATTAGTTTTAGTCGAATATTGACTTTTGCTAATTTTATGAAATCTTTACGTTTTGAGGTGCCCTGAGTCCGAAAAACATGGTCCGGCGAGTGCGTCTGTCTGTGTGTCTGTCTGTCTGTCTGTCCGTCTGTAGACGGTAATATGTTGTTCCCACGATAACTTTTGAAAAACTTATCGGATCGATTTTAAATTCAACACACTTAAAGTTGGTGTAAAAATGAAGGCTAAGTTCGTTAACCAGCCATTTTCGTTAAAAACTACAAAAACTACAGTAGTTTCAAAATTTTGAAAAATCAATTTTTTCAAATATCAGAATTTTTAACTTTATTTTATTTTAGATTAGAAAAATACAAACAACTTTTCTCTATAACATTTTTTCATAAAAACTCAATTTTCGAAGTTATAGTCTCTTAAATGGTCAAAAAAACTTTAAAAATCCTAAAATAACATTAAAAATCAAATTTTTTTAAAGGAATAAAACTCAATCAATTGATTTTGACATATTCTCACCTTAACATACTTGAAAAACATACTTGAACACAAAAAACTCGTAATTTCCAGAAAAATCACTCTCTATATATATTTTTTGTGCACTTTTTTGATAAAAAATCAATATTCCGACTTCATTATCTCCGACGTTCTTGCATATGCGATTTTGCTACCAGAGACTTTTTTTTCGGCTTTGCATCAGCTACAACTTTGCTGTTGACAACTTTTTGCCCAACGCAAAACTTTTGGAGTTATTTTTTAAAAACTGTCAAAAAACTAAATTTTTTACATTCTCATCACATGAGAAGGTATTAGTTTTGGTCGAATTTTGACTTTTGCTAATTTTATGAAATCTTTACGTTTTGAGGTGCCCTGAGTCCGAAAAACATGGTCCGGCGAGTGCGTCTGTCTGTGTGTCTGTCTGTCTGTCCGTCTGTAGACGGTAATATGTTGTTCCCACGATAACTTTTGAAAAACTTATCGGATCGATTTTAAATTCAACACACTTAAAGTTGGTGTAAAAATGAAGGCTAAGTTCGTTAACCAGCCATTTTCGTTAAAAACTACAAAAACTACGGTAGTTTCAAAATTTTGAAAAATCAATTTTTTCAAATTTCATAATTTTTAACTTTATTTTATTTTAGATTAGAAAATTACAAACAACTTTTCTTTATAACATTTTTTCATAAAAACTTAATTTTCGAAGTTATAGTCTCTTAAATGGTCAAAAAAAACTTTAAAAATCCTAAAATAACATTAAAAATCGAATTTTTTTAAAGGAATAAAACTCAATCAATTGATTTTGACATATTCTCACCCTAAAATACTTGAAAAACATACTTAAACACAAAAAACTCGTAATTTCCAGAAAAATCACTCTCTATATATATTTTTTGTGCACTTTTTTGATAAAAAATCAATATTCCGACTTCATTATCTCCGACGTTCTTGCATATGCGATTTTGCTACCAGAGACTTTTTTTCTCGGCTTTGCATCAGCTACAACTTTGCTGTTAACAACTTTTTGCCCAACACAAAACTTTTCGAGTTATTTTTTAAAAACTGTCAAAAAACTAAATTTTTTACATTCTCATCATATGAGAAGGTATTAGTTTTGGTCGAATTTTGACTTTTGCTAATTTTACGAAATCTTTACGTTTTGAGGTGCCCTGAGTCCAAAAAACATGGTCCGGCGAGTGCGTCTGTCTGTGTGTCTGTCTGTCTGTCCGTCTGTAGACGGTAATATGTTGTTCCCACGATAACTTTTGAAAAACTTATCGGATCGATTTTAAATTCAACACACTTAAAGTTGGTGTAAAAATGAAGGCTAAGTTCGTTAACCAGCCATTTTCGTTAAAAACTACAAAAACTACGGTAGTTTCAAAATTTTGAAAAATCAATTTTTTCAAATTTTAGAATTTTTAACTTTATTTTATTTTAGATTAGAAAAATACAAACAACTTTTCTCTATAACATTTTTTCATAAAAACTCAATTTTCGAAGTTATAGTCTCTTAAATGGTCAAAAAAACTTTAAAAATCCTAAAATAACATTAAAAATCAAATTTTTTTAAAGGAATAAAACTCAATCAATTGATTTTGACATATTCTCACCCTAAAATACTTGAAAAACATACTTGAACACAAAAAACTCGTAATTTCCAGAAAAATCACTCTCTATATATATTTTTTGTGCACTTTTTTGATAAAAAATCAATATTCCGACTTCATTATCTCCGACGTTCTTGCATATGCGATTTTGCTACCAGAGACTTTTTTTCTCGACTTTGCATCAGCTACAACTTTGCTGTTGACAACTTTTTGCCCAACGCAAAACTTTTCGAGTTATTTTTTAAAAACTGTCAAAAAACTAAATTTTTTACATTCTCATCACATGAGAAGGTATTAGTTTTGGTCGAATTTTGACTTTTGCTAATTTTATGAAATCTTTACGTTTTGAGGTGCCCTGAGTCCGAAAAACATGGTCCGGCGAGTGCGTCTGTCTGTGTGTCTGTCTGTCTGTCTGTCCGTCTGTAGACGGTAATATGTTGTTCCCACGATAACTTTTAAAAAACTTATCGGATCGATTTTAAATTCAACACACTTAAAGTTGGTGTAAAAATGAAGCCTAAGTTCGCTAACCAGCCATTTTCGTTAAAAACTACAAAAACTACGGTAGTTTCAAAATTTTAAAAAATCAATTTTTTCAAATTACAGATTTTTTAACTTTATTTTATTTTAGATTAGAAAAATACAAACAACTTTTCTCTATAACATTTTTTCATAAAAACTCAATTTTCGAAGTTATAGTCTCTTAAATGGTCAAAAAAACTTTAAAAATCCAAAAATAACATTAAAAATCGAATTTTTTTTAAGGAATAAAACTCAATCAATTAATTTTGACATATTCTCACCCTAAAATACTTGAAAAACATACTTGAACACAAAAAACTCGTAATTTCCAGAAAAATCACTCTCTATATATATTTTTTGTGCACTTTTTTGATAAAAAATCAATATTCCGACTTCATTATCTCCGACGTTCTTGCATATGCGATTTTGCTACCAGAGACTTTTTTTCTCGACTTTGCATCAGCTACAACTTTGCTGTTGACAACTTTTTGCCCAACGCAAAACTTTTCGAGTTATTTTTTAAAAACTGTCAAAAAACTAAATTTTTTACATTCTCATCACATGAGAAGGTATTAGTTTTGGTCGAATTTTGACTTTTGCTAATTTTATGAAATCTTTACGTTTTGAGGTGCCCTGAGTCCGAAAAACATGGTCCGGCGAGTGCGTCTGTCTGTGTGTCTGTCTGTCTGTCTGTCCGTCTGTAGACGGTAATATGTTGTTCCCACGATAACTTTTGAAAAACTTATCGGATCGATTTTAAATTCAACACACTTAAAGTTGGTGTAAAAATGAAGCCTAAGTTCGTTAACCAGCCATTTTCGTTAAAAACTACAAAAACTACGGTAGTTTCAAAATTTTAAAAAATTAATTTTTTCAAATTTCAGATTTTTTAACTTTATTTTATTTTAGATTAGAAAAATACAAACAACTTTTCTCTATAACATTTTTTCATAAAAACTCAATTTTCGAAGTTATAGTCTCTTAAATGGTCAAAAAAACTTTAAAAATCCAAAAATAACATTAAAAATCGAATTTTTTTTAAGGAATAAAACTCAATCAATTGATTTTGACATATTCTCACCCTAAAATACTTGAAAAACATACTTGAACACAAAAAACTCGTAATTTCCAGAAAAATCACTCTCTATATATATTTTTTGTGCACTTTTTTGATAAAAAATCAATATTCCGACTTCATTATCTCCGACCTTCTTGCATATGCGATTTTGCTACCCGAGACTTTTTTTCTCGGTTTTGCATCAGCTACAACTTTGCTGTTGACAACTTTTTGCCCAACGCAAAACTTTTCGAGTTATTTTTTAAAAACTGTCAAAAAACTAAATTTTTTACATTCTCATCACATGAGAAGGTATTAGTTTTGGTCGAATTTTGACTTTTGCTAATTTTATGAAATCTTTACGTTTTGAGGTGCCCTGAGTCCGAAAAACATGGTCCGGCGAGTGCGTCTGTCTGTCTGTCCGTCTGTAGACGGTAATATGTTGTTCCTACGATAACTTTTGAAAAACTTATCGGATCGATTTTAAATTCAACACACTTAAAGTTGGTGTAAAAATGAAGGCTAAGTTCGTTAACCAGCCATTTTCGTTAAAAACTACAATAACTACGGTAGTTTCAAAATTTTGAAAAATCAATTTTTTCAAATTTCAGAATTTTTAACTTTATTTTATTTTAGATTAGAAAAATACAAACAACTTTTCTTTATAACATTTTTTCATAAAAACTGAATTTTCGAAGTTATAGTCTCTTAAATGGTCAAAAAAACTTTAAAAATCCTAAAATAACATTAAAAATCGAATTTTTTTAAAGGAATAAAACTCAATCAATTGATTTTGACATATTCTCACCCTAAAATACTTGAAAAACATACTTGAACACAAAAAACTCGTAATTTCCAGAAAAATAACTCTCTATATATATTTTTTGTGCACTTTTTTGATAAAAAATCAATATTCCGACTTTATTATCTCCGACCTTCTTGCATATGCGATTTTGCTACCAGAGACTTTTTTTCTCGGCTTTGCATCAGCTACAACTTTGCTGTTGACAACTTTTTGCCCAACGCAAAACTTTTCGAGTTATTTTTTAAAAACTGTCAAAAAACTAAATTTTTTACATTCTCATCATATGAGAAGGTATTAGTTTTGGTCGAATTTTGACTTTTGCTAATTTTATGAAATCTTTACGTTTTGAGGTGCCCTGAGTCCGAAAAACATGGTCCAGCGAGTGCGTCTGTCTGTGTGTCTGTCTGTCTGTCTGTCCGTCTGTAGACGGTAATATGTTGTTCCCACGATAACTTTTGAAAAACTTATCGGATCGATTTTAAATTCAACACACTTAAAGTTGGTGTAAAAATGAAGGCTAAGTTCGTTAACCAGCCATTTTCGTTAAAAACTACAAAAACTACGGTAGTTTCAAAATTTTAAAAAATCAATTTTTTCAAATTTCAGAATTTTTAACTTTATTTTATTTTAGATTAGAAAAATACAAACAACTTTTCTCTATAACATTTTTTCATAAAAACTCAATTTTCGAAGTTATAGTCTCTTAAATGGTCAAAAAAACTTTAAAAATCCTAAAATAACATTAAAAATCGAATTTTTTTAAAGGAATAAAACTCAATCAATTGATTTTGACATATTCTCACCCTAAAATACTTGAAAAACATACTTGAACACAAAAAACTCGTAATTTCCAGAAAAATCACTCTCTATATATATTTTTTGTGCACTTTTTTGATAAAAAATCAATATTCCGACTTCATTATCTCCGACGTTCTTGCATATGCGATTTTGCTACCAGAGACTTTTTTTCTCGGCTTTGCATCAGCTACAACTTTGCTGTTGACAACTTTTTGCCCAACGCCAAACTTTTCGAGTTATTTTTTAAAAACTGTCAAAAAACTAAATTTTTTACATTCTCATCACATGAGAAGGTATTAGTTTTGGTCGAATTTTGACTTTTGCAAATTTTATGAAATCTTTACGTTTTGAGGTGCCCTGAGTCCGAAAAACATGGTCCGGCGAGTGCGTCTGTCTGTGTGTCTGTCTGTCTGTCCGTCTGTAGACGGTAATATGTTGTTCCCACGATAACTTTTGAAAAACTTATCGGATCGATTTTAAATTCAACACACTTAAAGTTGGTGTAAAAATGAAGGCTAAGTTCGTTAACCAGCCATTTTCGTTAAAAACTACAAAAACTACGGTAGTTTCAAAATTTTAAAAAATCAATTTTTTCAAATTTCAGAATTTTTAACTTTATTTTATTTTAGATTAGAAAAATACAAACAACTTTTCTTTATAACATTTTTTCATAAAAACTCAATTTTCGAAGTTATAGTCTCTTAAATGGTCAAAAAAAACTTTAAAAATCCTAAAATAACATTAAAAATCGAATTTTTTTAAAGGAATAAAACTCAATCAATTGATTTTGACATATTCTCACCCTAAAATACTTGAAAAACATACTTGAACACAAAAAACTCGTAATTTCCAGAAAAATAACTCTCTATATATATTTTTTGTGCACTTTTTTGATAAAAAATCAATATTCCGACTTCATTATCTCCGACCTTCTTGCATATGCGATTTTGCTACCAGAGACTTTTTTTCTCGGCTTTGCATCAGCTACAACTTTGCTGTTGACAACTTTTTGCCCAACGCAAAACTTTTCGAGTTATTTTTTAAAAACTGTCAAAAAACTAAATTTTTTACATTCTCATCATATGAGAAGGTATTAGTTTTGGTCGAATTTTGACTTTTGCTAATTTTATGAAATCTTTACGTTTTGAGGTGCCCTGAGTCCGAAAAACATGGTCCAGCGAGTGCGTCTGTCTGTGTGTCTGTCTGTCTGTCTGTCCGTCTGTAGACGGTAATATGTTGTTCCCACGATAACTTTTGAAAAACTTATCGGATCGATTTTAAATTCAACACACTTAAAGTTGGTGTAAAAATGAAGGCTAAGTTCGTTAACCAGCCATTTTCGTTAAAAACTACAAAAACTACGGTAGTTTCAAAATTTTGAAAAATCAATTTTTTCAAATTTCAGAATTTTTAACTTTATTTTATTTTAGATTAGAAAAATACAAACAACTTTTCTCTATAACATTTTTTCATAAAAACTCAATTTTCGAAGTTATAGTCTCTTAAATGGTCAAAAAAAACTTTAAAAATCCTAAAATAACATTAAAAATCGAATTTTTTTTAAGGAATAAAACTCAATCAATTGATTTTGACATATTCTCACCCTAAAATACTTGAAAAACATACTTGAACACAAAAAACTCGTAATTTCCAGAAAAATCACTCTTTATATATATTTTTTGTGCACTTTTTTGATAAAAAATCAATATTCCGACTTCATTATCTCCGACGTTCTTGCATATGCGATTTTGCTACCAGAGACTTTTTTTCTCGGCTTTGCATCAGCTACAACTTTGCTGTTGACAACTTTTTGCCCAACGCCAAACTTTTCGAGTTATTTTTTAAAAACTGTCAAAAAACTAAATTTTTTACATTCTCATCACATGAGAAGGTATTAGTTTTGGTCGAATTTTGACTTTTGCAAATTTTATGAAATCTTTACGTTTTGAGGTGCCCTGAGTCCGAAAAACATGGTCCGGCGAGTGCGTCTGTCTGTGTGTCTGTCTGTCTGTCCGTCTGTAGACGGTAATATGTTGTTCCCACGATAACTTTTGAAAAACTTATCGGATCGATTTTAAATTCAACACACTTAAAGTTGGTGTAAAAATGAAGACTAAGTTCGTTAACCAGCCATTTTCGTTAAAAACTACAAAAACTACGGTAGTTTCAAAATTTTGAAAAATCAATTTTTTCAAATTTCAGAATTTTTAACTTTATTTTATTTTAGATTAGAAAAATACAAACAACTTTTCTCTATAACATTTTTTCATAAAAACTTAATTTTCGAAGTTATAGTCTCTTAAATGGTCAAAAAAACTTTAAAAATCCTAAAATAACATTAAAAATCGAATTTTTTTTAAGGAATAAAACTCAATCAATTGATTTTGACATATTCTCACCCTAAAATACTTGAAAAACATACTTGAACACAAAAAACTCGTAATTTCCAGAAATATCACTCTCTATATATATTTTTTGTGCACTTTTTTGATAAAAAATCAATATTCCGACTTCATTATCTCCGACGTTCTTGCATATGCGATTTTGCTACCAGAGACTTTTTTTCTCGGCTTTGCATCAGCTACAACTTTGCTGTTGACAACTTTTTGCCCAACGCAAAACTTTTCGAGTTATTTTTTAAAAACTGTCAAAAAACTAAATTTTTTACATTCTCATCATATGAGAAGGTATTAGTTTTGGTCGAATTTTGACTTTTGCTAATTTTATAAAATCTTTACGTTTTGAGGTGTTCTGAGTCCGAAAAACATGGTCCAGCGAGTGCGTCTGTCTGTGTGTCTGTCTGTCTGTCCGTCTGTAGACGGTAATATGTTGTTCCCACTATAACTTTTGAAAAACTTATCGGATCGATTTTAAATTCAACACACTTAAAGTTGGTGTAAAAATGAAGGCTAAGTTCGTTAACCAGCCATTTTCGTTAAAAACTACAAAAACTACGGTAGTTTCAAAATTTTGAAAAATCAATTTTTTCAAATTTCAGAATTTTTAACTTTATTTTATTTTAGATTAGAAAAATACAAACAACTTTTCTCTATAACATTTTTTCATAAAAACTCAATTTTCGAAGTTATAGTCTCTTAAATGGTCAAAAAAAACTTTAAAAATCCTAAAATAACATTAAAAATCGAATTTTTTTTAAGGAATAAAACTCAATCAATTGATTTTGACATATTCTCACCCTAAAATACTTGAAAAACATACTTGAACAAAAAAAACTCGTAATTTCCAGAAAAATAACTCTCTATATATATTTTTTGTGCACTTTTTTGATAAAAAATCAATATTCCGACTTCATTATCTCCGACCTTCTTGCATATGCGATTTTGCTACCAGAGACTTTTTTTCTCGGCTTTGCATCAGCTACAACTTTGCTGTTGACAACTTTTTGCCCAACGCAAAACTTTTCGAGTTATTTTTTAAAAACTGTCAAAAAACTAAATTTTTTACATTCTCATCATATGAGAAGGTATTAGTTTTGGTCGAATTTTGACTTTTGCTAATTTTATGAAATCTTTACGTTTTGAGGTGCCCTGAGTCCGAAAAACATGGTCCAGCGAGTGCGTCTGTCTGTGTGTCTGTCTGTCTGTCTGTCCGTCTGTAGACGGTAATATGTTGTTCCCACGATAACTTTTGAAAAACTTATCGGATCGATTTTAAATTCAACACACTTAAAGTTGGTGTAAAAATGAAGGCTAAGTTCGTTAACCAGCCATTTTCGTTAAAAACTACAAAAACTACGGTAGTTTCAAAATTTTGAAAAATCAATTTTTTCAAATTTCAGAATTTTTAACTTTATTTTATTGTAGATTAGAAAAATACAAACAACTTTTCTCTATAACATTTTTTTATAAAAACTTAATTTTTGAAGTTATAGTCTCTTAAATGGTCAAAAAAACTTTAAAAATCCTAAAATAACATTAAAAATCGAATTTTTTTTAAGGAATAAAACTCAATCAATTGATTTTGACATATTCTCACCCTAAAATACTTGAAAAACATACTTGAACACAAAAAACTCGTAATTTCCAGAAAAATCACTCTCTATATATATTTTTTGTGCACTTTTTTGATAAAAAATCAATATTCCGACTTCATTATCTCCGACCTTCTTGCATATGCGATTTTGCTACCAGAGACTTTTTTTCTTGGTTTTGCATCAGCTACAACTTTGCTGTTGACAACTTTTTGCCCAACGCCAAACTTTTCGAGTTATTTTTTAAAAACTGTCAAAAAACTAAATTTTTTACATTCTCATCACATGAGAAGGTATTAGTTTTGGTCGAATTTTGACTTTTGCTAATTTCATGAAATCTTTACGTTTTGAGGTGCCCTGAGTCCGAAAAACATGGTCCGGCGAGTGCGTCTGTCTGTGTGTCTGTCTGTCTGTCTGTCCGTCTGTAGACGGTAATATGTTGTTCCCACGATAACTTTTGAAAAACTTATCGGATCGATTTTAAATTCAACACACTTAAAGTTGGTGTAAAAATGAAGGCTAAGTTCGTTAACCAGCCATTTTCGTTAAAAACTACAAAAACTACGGTAGTTTCAAAATTTTGAAAAATCAATTTTTTCAAATTTCAGAATTTTTAACTTTATTTTATTTTAGATTAGAAAAATACAAACAACTTTTCTCTATAACATTTTTTCATAAAAACTCAATTTTCGAAGTTATAGTCTCTTAAATGGTCAAAAAAACTTTAAAAATCCTAAAATAACATTAAAAATCGAATTTTTTTAAAGGAATAAAACTCAATCAATTGATTTTGACATATTCTCACCCTAAAATACTTGAAAAACATACTTGAACACAAAAAACTCGTAATTTCCAGAAAAATCACTCTCTATATATATTTTTTGTGCACTTTTTTGATAAAAAATCAATATTCCGACTTCATTATCTCCGACGTTCTTGCATATGCGATTTTGCTACCAGAGACTTTTTTTCTCGGCTTTGCATCAGCTACAACTTTGCTGTTGACAACTTTTTGCCCAACGCCAAACTTTTCGAGTTATTTTTTAAAAACTGTCAAAAAACTAAATTTTTTACATTCTCATCACATGAGAAGGTATTAGTTTTGGTCGAATTTTGACTTTTGCTAATTTCATGAAATCTTTACGTTTTGAGGTGCCCTGAGTCCGAAAAACATGGTCCGGCGAGTGCGTCTGTCTGTGTGTCTGTCTGTCTGTCTGTCCGTCTGTAGACGGTAATATGTTGTTCCCACGATAACTTTTGAAAAACTTATCGGATCGATTTTAAATTCAACACACTTAAAGTTGGTGTAAAAATGAAGGCTAAGTTCGTTAACCAGCCATTTTCGTTAAAAACTACAAAAACTACGGTAGTTTCAAAATTTTGAAAAATCAATTTTTTCAAATTTCAGAATTTTTAACTTTATTTTATTTTAGATTAGAAAAATACAAACAACTTTTCTCTATAACATTTTTTCATAAAAACTCAATTTTCGAAGTTATAGTCTCTTAAATGGTCAAAAAAACTTTAAAAATCCTAAAATAACATTAAAAATCGAATTTTTTTAAAGGAATAAAACTCAATCAATTGATTTTGACATATTCTCACCCTAAAATAATTGAAAAACATACTTGAACACAAAAAACTAGTAATTTCCAGAAAAATCACTCTCTATATATATTTTTTGTGCACTTTTTTGATAAAAAATCAATATTTTGACTTCATTATCTCCGACGTTCTTGCATATGCGATTTTGCTACCAGAGACTTTTTTTCTCGGCTTTGCATCAGCTACAACTTTGCTGTTGACAACTTTTTGCCCAACGCCAAACTTTTCGAGTTATTTTTTAAAAACTGTCAAAAAACTAAATTTTTTACATTCTCATCACATGAGAAGGTATTAGTTTTGGTCGAATTTTGACTTTTGCTAATTTCATGAAATCTTTACGTTTTGAGGTGCCCTGAGTCCGAAAAACATGGTCTAGCGAGTGCGTCTGTCTGTGTGTCTGTCTGTCTGTCTGTCTGTCTGTCCGTCTGTAGACGGTAATATGTTGTTCCCACGATAACTTTTGAAAAACTTATCGGATCGATTTTAAATTCAACACACTTAAAGTTGGTGTAAAAATGAAGGCTAAGTTCGTTAACCAGCTATTTTCGTTAAAAACTACAAAAACTACGGTAGTTTCAAAATTTTGAAAAGTCAATTTTTTCAAATTTTAGAATTTTTAACTTTATTTTATTTTAGATTAGAAAAATACAAACAACTTTTCTCTATAACATTTTTTCATAAAAACTCAATTTTCGAAGTTATAGTCTCTTAAATGGTCAAAAAAACTTTAAAAATCCTAAAATAACATTAAAAATCGAATTTTTTTAAAGGAATAAAACTCAATCAATTGATTTTGACATATTCTCACCCTAAAATACTTGAAAAACATACTTGAACACAAAAAACTCGTAATTTCCAGAAAAATCACTCTCTATATATATTTTTTGTGCACTTTTTTGATAAAAAATCAATATTCCGACTTCATTATCTCCGACGTTCTTGCATATGCGATTTTGCTACCAGAGACTTTTTTTCTCGGCTTTGCATCAGCTACAACTTTGCTGTTGACAACTTTTTGCCCAACGCAAAACTTTTCGAGTTATTTTTTAAAAACTGTCAAAAAACTAAATTTTTTACATTCTCATCACATGAGAAGGTATTAGTTTTGGTCGAATTTTGACTTTTGCTAATTTTATGAAATCTTTACGTTTTGAGGTGCCCTGAGTCCGAAAAACATGGTCCGGCGAGTGCGCCTGTCTGTGTGTCTGTCTGTCTGTCCGTCTGTAGACGGTAATATGTTGTTCCCACGATAACTTTTGAAAAACTTATCGGATCGATTTTAAATTCAACACACTTAAAGTTGGTGTAAAAATGAAGGCTAAGTTCGTTAACCAGCCATTTTCGTTAAAAACTACAAAAACTACGGTAGTTTCAAAATTTTGAAAAATCAATTTTTTCAAATTTCAGAATTTTTAACTTTATTTTATTTTAGATTAGAAAAATACAAACAACTTTTCTCTATAACATTTTTTCATAAAAACTCAATTTTCGAAGTTATAGTCTCTTAAATGGTCAAAAAAAACTTTAAAAATCCTAAAATAACATTAAAAATCGAAGTTTTTTAAAGGAATAAAACTCAATCAATTGATTTTGACATATTCTCACCCTAAAATACTTGAAAAACATACTTGAACACAAAAAACTCGTAATTTCCAGAAAAATCACTCTCTATATATATTTTTTGTGCACTTTTTTGATAAAAAATCAATATTCCGACTTCATTATCTCCGACGTTCTTGCATATGCGATTTTGCTACCAGAGACTTTTTTTCTCGGCTTTGCATCAGCTACAACTTTGCTGTTGACAACTTTTTGCTCAACGCAAAACTTTTCGAGTTATTTTTTAAAAACTGTCAAAAAACTAAATTTTTTACATTCTCATCATATCAGAAGGTATTAGTTTTGGTCGAATTTTGACTTTTGCTAATTTTATGAAATCTTTACGTTTTGAGGTGCCCTGAGTCCGAAAAACATGGTCCAGCGAGTGCGTCTGTCTGTGTGTCTGTCTGTCTGTCTGTCCGTCTGTAGACGGTAATATGTTGTTCCCACGATAACTTTTGAAAAACTTATCGGATCGATTTTAAATTCAACACACTTAAAGTTGGTGTAAAAATGAAGGCTAAGTTCGTTAACCAGCCATTTTCGTTAAAAACTACAAAAACTACGGTAGTTTCAAAATTTTAAAAACTCAATTTTTTCAAATTTCAGAATTTTTAACTTTATATTATTTTAGATTAGGAAAATACAAACAACTTTTCTCTACAACATTTTTTCATGAAAACTTAATTTTCGAAGTTATAGTCTCTTAAATGGTCAAAAAACTAAAAAAATCTTAAAATAACACTGAAAATCCAATTTTTTGAAAGGAATAAAAGTCAGTTAACTGATTTTGACATATTCTCACCCTAAAATACTCGAAAAACATAATTGTACACAAAAAAGTCGTAATTTTCGGAAAAACCACTCTCTATTTATATTTTTTGTGCGCTTTTTTGAAAAAAATTCAATATTCCGACTCCATTATCTCCGACATTATTGCATATGCGATTTTGCTACCAGAGACTTTTTTTCTCGGTTTTGCATCATCTACAACTTTGCTGTTGACAACTTTTTGCTAAACCCTAAACTTTTCGAGTTATTTCCAAAAAACTAATTTTTATTACATTCTCATCACATGAGAAAGTATTAGTTTTGGTCGAAAATTGACTTTTGATAATTTTATGAAATCTTTACGTTTTGAGGTCCCCTGAACCCGAAAAACATGGTCCGGCGAGTCCGTCTGTCTGTGTGTCTGTCTGTCTGTCTGTATGTATGTATGTCCGTCTGTAGACCAAAATGTTGTTGAAACAATAACTTTTAATAATCTTATCTGATCGTTTTTAAATTTAACACACTTAAAGTTGGTGTAAAAATGAAGGTTAAGTTCGTTAACGAGCCATTTTCGTTGAAAACTACAAAAACTACGGTAGTTTCAAAATTTTGAAAACTCAATTTTTTCTAATTTCAGAATTTTTAACTTTATATTATTTTAGATTAGGAAAATACAAACAACTTTTCTCTACAACATTTTTTTATGAAAACTCAATTTTCGAAGTTATAGTCTCTTAAATGGTCAAAAAAACTAAAAAAATCTTAAAATAACACTGAAAATCGAATTTTTTGAAAGGAATAAAAGTCAGTTAACTGATTTTGACATATTCTCACCCTAAAATACTTGAAAAACATAATTGTACACAAAAAAGTCGTAATTTTCGGAAAAACCACTCTCTATTTATATTTTTTGTGCGCTTTTTTGAAAAAATTCAATATTCCGACTCCATTATCTCCGACATTATTGCATATGCGATTTTGCTACCAGAGACTTTTTTTCTCGATTTGCATCATCTACAACTTTGCTGTTGACAACTTTTTGCTAAACCCTAAACTTTTCGAGTTATTTCCAAAAAACTAATTTTTATTACATTCTCATCACATGAGAAAGTATTAGTTTTGGTCGAAAATTGACTTTTGATAATTTTATGAAATCTTTACGTTTTGAGATCCCCTGAACCCGAAAAACATGGTCCGGCGAGTCCGTCTGTCTGTGTGTCTGTCTGTCTGTATGTATGTATGTCCGTCTGTAGACCAAAATGTTATTGACACAATAACTTTTAAAAATCTTATCTGATCGTTTTTAAATTTAACACACTTAAAGTTGGTATAAAAATGAAGGTTAAGTTTGTTAACGAGCCATTTTCGTTGAAAACTACAAAAACTACGGTAGTTTCAAAATTTTGAAAACTCAATTTTTTCAAATTTCAGAATTTTTAACTTTATATTATTTTAGATTAGGAAAATACAAACAACTTTTCTCTACAACATTTTTTCATGAAAACTCAATTTTCGAAGTTATAGTCTCTTAAATGGTCAAAAAAACTAAAAAAATCTTAAAATAACACTGAAAATCGAATTTTTTGAAAGGAATAAAAGTCAGTTAACTGATTTTGACATATTCTCACCCTAAAATACTCGAAAAACATAATTGTACACAAAAAAGTCGTAATTTTCGGAAAAACCACTCTCTATTTATATTTTTTGTGCGCTTTTTTGAAAAAAATTCAATATTCCGACTCCATTATCTCCGACATTATTGCATATGCGATTTTGCTACCACAGACTTTTTTTCTCGGTTTGCATCATCTACAACTTTGCTGTTGACAACTTTTTGCTAAACCCTAAACTTTTCGAGTTATTTCCAAAAAACTAATTTTTATTACATTCTCATCACATGAGAAAGTATTAGTTTTGGTCGAAAATTGACTTTTGATAATTTTATGAAATCTTTACGTTTTGAGGTCCCCTGAACCCGAAAAACATGGTCCGGCGAGTCCGTCTGTCTGTGTGTCTGTCTGTCTGTCTGTCTGTCTGTCTGTCTGTCTGTCTGTCTGTCTGTCTGTCTGTCTGTCTGTCTGTCTGTCTGTCTGTCTGTCTGTCTGTCTGTCTGTATGTATGTCCGTCTGTAGACCAAAATGTTGTTGACACAATAACTTTTAAAAATCTTATCTGATCGTTTTTAAATTTAACACACTTAAAGTTGGTGTAAAAATGAAGGTTAAGTTCGTTAACGAACCATTTTCGTTGAAAACTACAAAAACTACGGTAGTTTCAAAATTTTGAAAACTCAATTTTTTCAAATTTCAGAATTTTTAACTTTATATTATTTTAGATTAGGAAAATACAAAGTACTTTTCTCTACAACATTTTTTCATGAAAACTCAATTTTCGAAGTTTTAGTCTCTTAAATGGTCAAAAAAACTAAAAAAATCTTAAAATAACACTGAAAATCGAATTTTTTGAAAGGAATAAAAGTCAGTTAACTGATTTTGACATATCCTCACCCTAAAATACTTGAAAAACATAATTGTACACAAAAAAGTCGTAATTTTCGGAAAAACCACTCTCTATTTATATTTTTTGTGCGCTTTTTTGAAAAAAATTCAATATTCCGACTCCATTATCTCTGATATTATTGCATATGCGATTTTTCTACCACAGACTTTTTTTCTCGGTTTTGCATCATCTACAACTTTGCTGTTGACAACTTTTTGCTAAACCCTAAACTTTTCGAGTTATTTCCAAAAAACTAATTTTTATTACATTCTCATCACATGAGAAAGTATTAGTTTTGGTCGAAAATTGACTTTTGATAATTTTATGAAATCTTTACGTTTTGAGGTCCCCTGAACCCGAAAAACATGGTCCGGCGAGTCCGTCTGTCTGTGTGTCTGTCTGTCTGTCTGTCTGTCTGTCTGTCTGTCTGTCTGTCTGTCTGTCTGTCTGTCTGTCTGTCTGTCTGTCTGTCTGTCTGTCTGTCTGTCTGTCTGTCTGTCTGTATGTATGTATGTCCGTCTGTAGACCAAAATGTTGTTGACACAATAACTTTTAAAAATCTTATCTGATCGTTTTTAAATTTAACACACTTAAAGTTGGTGTAAAAATGAAGGTTAAGTTCGTTAACGAACCATTTTCGTTGAAAACTACAAAAACTACGGTAGTTTCAAAATTTTGAAAACTCAATTTTTTCAAATTTCAGAATTTTTAACTTTATATTATTTTAGATTAGGAAAATACAAAGTACTTTTCTCTACAACATTTTTTCATGAAAACTCAATTTTCGAAGTTTTAGTCTCTTAAATGGTCAAAAAAACTAAAAAAATCTTAAAATAACACTGAAAATCGAATTTTTTGTAAGGAATAAAAGTCAGTTAACTGATTTTGACATATCCTCACCCTAAAATACTTGAAAAACATAATTGTACACAAAAAAGTCGTAATTTTCGGAAAAACCACTCTCTATTTATATTTTTTGTGCGCTTTTTTGAAAAAAATTCAATATTCCGACTCCATTATCTCTGATATTATTGCATATGCGATTTTGCTACCACAGACTTTTTTTCTCGGTTTTGCATCATCTACAACTTTGCTGTTGACAACTTTTTGCTAAACCCTAAACTTTTCGAGTTATTTCCAAAAAACTAATTTTTATTACATTCTCATCACATGAGAAAGTATTAGTTTTGGTCGAAAATTGACTTTTGATAATTTTATGAAATCTTTACGTTTTGAGATCCCCTGAACCCGAAAAACATGGTCCGGCGAGTCCGTCTTTCTGTGTGTCTGTCTGTCTGTCTGTCTGTATGTATGTATGTCCGTCTGTAGACCAAAATGTTGTTGACACAATAACTTTTAAAAATCTTATCTGATCGTTTTTAAATTTAACACACTTAAAGTTGGTGTAAAAATGAAGGTTAAGTTCGTTAACGAGCCATTTTCGTTGAAAACTACAAAAACTACGGTAGTTTCAAAATTTTGAAAACTCAATTTTTTCAAATTTCAGAATTTTTAACTTTATATTATTTTAGATTAGGAAAATACAAACAACTTTTCTCTACAACATTTTTTCATAAAAACTCAATTTTCGAAGTTATAGTCTCTTAAATGGTCAAAAAAACTAAAAAAATCTTAAAATAACACTGAAAATCGAATTTTTTGAAAGGAATAAAAGTCAGTTAACTGATTTTGACATATTCTCACCCTAAAATACTCGAAAAACATAATTGTACACAAAAAAGTCGTAATTTTCGGAAAAACCACTCTCTATTTATATTTTTTGTGCGCTTTTTTGAAAAAAATTCAATATTCCGACTCCATTATCTCCGACATTATTGCATATGCGATTTTGCTACCACAGACTTTTTTTCTCGGTTTTGCATCATCTACAACTTTGCTGTTGACAACTTTTTGCTAAACCCTAAACTTTTCGAGTTATTTCCAAAAAACTAATTTTTATTACATTCTCATCACATGAGAAAGTATTAGTTTTGGTCGAAAATTGACTTTTGATAATTTTATGAAATCTTTACGTTTTGAGGTCCCCTGAACCCGAGAAACATGGTCCGGCGAGTCCGTCTGTCTGTGTGTCTGTCTGTCTGTCTGTCTGTCTGTCTGTCTGTCTGTCTGTCTGTCTGTATGTATGTATGTCCGTCTGTAGACCAAAATGTTGTTGACACAATAACTTTTAAAAATCTTATCTAATCGTTTTTAAATTTAACACACTTAAAGTTGGTGTAAAAATGAAGGTTAAGTTCGTTAACGAGCCATTTTCGTTGAAAACTACAAAAACTACGGTAGTTTCAAAATTTTGAAAACTCAATTTTTTCAAATTTCAGAATTTTTAACTTTATATTATTTTAGATTAGGAAAATACAAACAACTTTTCTCTACAACATTTTTTCATGAAAACTCAATTTTCGAAGTTATAGTCTCTTAAATGGTCAAAAAAACTAAAAAAATCTTAAAATAACACTGAAAATCGAATTTTTTGAAAGGAATAAAAGTCAGTTAACTGATTTTGACATATTCTCACCCTAAAATACTCGAAAAACATAATTGTACACAAAAAAGTCGTAATTTTCGGAAAAACCACTCTCTATTTATATTTTTTGTGCGCTTTTTTGAAAAAAATTCAATATTCCGACTCCATTATCTCCGACATTATTGCATATGCGATTTTGCTACCACAGACTTTTTTTCTCGATTTGCATCATCTACAACTTTGCTGCTGACAACTTTTTGCTAAACCCTAAACTTTTCGAGTTATTTCCAAAAAACTAATTTTTATTACATTCTCATCACATGAGAAAGTATTAGTTTTGGTCGAAAATTGACTTTTGATAATTTTATGAAATCTTTACGTTTTGAGGTCCCCTGAACCCGAAAAACATGGTCCGGCGAGTCCGTCTGTCTGTGTGTCTGTCTGTCTGTCTGTCTGTCTGTCTGTCTGTCTGTCTGTCTGTCTGTCTGTCTGTCTGTCTGTCTGTCTGTCTGTATGTATGTCCGTCTGTAGACCAAAATGTTGTTGACACAATAACTTTTAAAAATCTTATCTGATCGTTTTTAAATTTAACACACTTAAAGTTGGTGTAAAAATGAAGGTTAAGTTCGTTAACGAGCCATTTTCGTTGAAAACTACAAAAACTACGGTAGTTTCAAAATTTTGAAAACTCAATTTTTTCAAATTTCAGAATTTTTAACTTTATATTATTTTAGATTAGGAAAATACAAACAACTTTTCTCTACAACATTTTTTCATGAAAACTCAATTTTCGAAGTTATAGTCTCTTAAATGGTCAAAAAAACTAAAAAAATCTTAAAATAACACTGAAAATCGAATTTTTTGAAAGGAATAAAAGTCAATGTAGGAAATTATTTGCTGATTGAGAATTTTAATTAAGGAAGATTTCGACTATATCAGCAATTAGTGACATCTATTAGACGTCAATTGAACTCTTTGGTTTAGAGTTAGGTGTTATTCTTAAGATAATTATTCCGATATGGTTGTCGGTAAATAATTATATTTTTGAATTTAATTTTTGATCTGAAAAAATAAGCTGCGTGAACGACTGCACTGTGCACCTGTGAGGACTCGAACCCCAGTTAATAGCTGCCTTTCGCGGGACTAACGCCTACCAATGCACCATGCCAACACAGCCTGGACGTTCACGTTTCTTATAATCTCAGATCAAGCCCATACACTAGTCGAAGAGCTGTATAGTTAATGTAGGAAATTATTTGCTATTATTATTTGCTGTTCGAGTCCTCACAGATGCACAGTGCAGTCGTTCACGCAGCTTATTTTTTCAGAACAAAAATTAAATTCAAAAATATAATTATTTACCGACAACCATATCGGAATAATTATCTTAAGAATAACACCTAACTCTAAACCAAAGAGTTCAATTGACGTCTAATAGATGTCACTAATTGCTGATATAGTCGAAATCTTCCTTAATTGGAATAAAAGTCAGTTAACTGATTTTGACATATTCTCACCCTAAAATACTCGAAAAACATAATTGTACACAAAAAAGTCGTAATTTTCGGAAAAACCACTCTCTATTTATATTTTTTGTGCGCTTTTTTGAAAAAAATTTAATATTCAATATTATATATATATATATATATATATATATATATATATATATATATATATTTTATATATATTTTATATTCAATATTCACTTTTAAATGTTTTTTTAAATTTGAAATTTTTTGTTTGCATTAGAACAGAATACTACATCATTTAGAAAAATAATTAATAACTTAAAATGCGTTTACAGTAAATTAATGAAATTTACACTGACTACACATAGTAGTTCACTCTTTCAAATGAAAATATTTTCATGATTGTAAATTTAAAAATTTCATATTTTTAATAATAATTTTATAAACAATTTGAATTTTTTATATGTTTTACCCCTCGAATTGTATTGAATCTCATAAGAAGTATGCTATGTAGTTATTATTATTTTATTATTTTTCTTATCTAAAGCGCCTAAAAACTAGTGTTATTTTTAAATTTTGCAAATAATTAAGATGTTCATAAAAACATAAAGATATTTTATGATTTAATCAATTTGAGCAGCAGTTTATACAAATAATTGTTATTGACAAATGAAGGGCTGGCTGCAATAAGGGGACGAACGCGTGGTTGACAGGAATAATACTAGTCAAGTAGCAGTGAGCGGCTTAAGGCTTGTCACTGTTACCCGACTTGTATTTTTAAAATATTGTAGCTTCTTCAACAACCCATATTTCTGCGAAAATATTTAGTAGTTAAAATAATTTCTTATTTTCGATCAGCAAGAACAAAGATTTGCATTTAAGTTCACTTAATCTCGCAATTATCAGCAAGCAAAAATATCTGATGAGAATGTAATCCTTAAAGTCGTAGTAACTTTAAGAAAAAATAATTCCTTGAAACATATAATAGAAAAAAGGAAAAGAACGCAAATAATGCACAACGGTCGTGGATGACTGCGAGCGAAGCGAGCTATTTGCTCGCGAAGCGCGCATCAATCCTCGGAGCGCGAAGCGCGACGACCAAAATTCGCGCGCCCCGAGGCGCGCTGAAACTTGCGAGCGGAGCGAGCCTCCCGCGCGAAGCGCGGATGAGAATGTGTCCGCCCGAAGGGCGGGCAGATTTTTTTTTTTAAATTTGTTATTTATTGCTGTTTTGGACTTTTTGTCAGTCTTCTCTGCAGTAGAAAATTTGTCCTATTGGGGCCGTGTTGATAAAAATTAGTTGATATTATGCTAGTACACCTTCCTTAACATTAGAATCGACAATTGCATCTCTTACACAAATTTAAAAAAAATTTTCCAAAAAAGTACAAAAAATTGAAATTTATAGTGAGTGAAGCATTAGCCAAAACATGAAAAAACATTAAAAACATATCGAAACCTTCCTTTTTTTCTTTTAGATGCTAAATTTAGATGAACATACAAAATTAGGAACAAAAAGGAACTCAAATTTTTCAAAAATTCTGCCTTTTTTTTATTTTTTCCGTAAAATTTGTTTTTACATTCTCATCAAAAATGAGAAAGTCTTGGATTTGTGCGATTTTGAGCAATGTCTAATTTTGCTAAATCTTTACGTTTCATGACCCCCTGATTACAAAAAAATGGTTTTTAGAAAAGTGTCTGTCCGTCTGTCTGTCTGTCTGTCTGTAGAAAAATTTGTCGCCACGATAACTCGAATAAATATTTATGAATCGTCTTGCAATTTGGCACACTTTTTTAGTCCATAAAAATGAAGCCTGAGTTCGTTGGGCAGCCCATTTCGTCAAAAAACAACAAAAATACAAAATTTTGAAATTTTCAAAATTTTGTATTTTTTACAATTTTAAAAAAAATATTTTTTTCTTATTTTTTCCTTAAATTTGGTGCAAAAACAAACAACTTTTCCTTTAGACACTTTTCAGTACAACAAAAAACAAAAAAGTTATGAATTTTTTTTTTTTAAATTTGTTATTTATTGCTTTTTTGGACTTTTTGTCAGTATTCTCTGCAGTAGAAAATTGGTCCTATTGGGGCCGTGTTAATAAAAATTAGTTGATATTATGCTTATACACCTTCCTCAACATTAGAAACGACAATTGCATCTCTTACACAAATTTAAAAAAAATTTTCCAAAAAAGTACAAAAAATTGAAAATTATAGTGAGTGAAGCATTAGCCGAAACATGAAAAAACATTAAAAACATATCGAAACCTTCCTTTTTTTCTTTTAGATGCCAAATTTAGATAAAAATACAAAAATAGGAACAAAAAGGAACTCAAATTTTTTAAAAATTCTGCCTTTTTTTGATTTTTTCCGTAAAATTTGTTTTTACATTCTCATCAAAAATGAGAAAGTCTTGGATTTGTTCGATTTTGAGCAATGTCTAATTTTGCTAAATCTTTACGTTTCATGACCCCCTGATTCCAAAAAAATGGTTTTTAGAAAAGTGTCTGTCCGTCCGTCTGTCTGTCTGTCTGTCTGTCTGTCTGTCTGTCTGTCTGTCTGTCTGTCTGTCTGTCTGTCTGTCTGTCTGTAGAAAAAATTGTCGCCACGATAACTCGAATAAATTTTTATGAATCGTCTTGCAATTTGGCACACTTTTTTAGTCCATAAAAATGAAGCCTGAGTTCGTTGGGCAGCCCATTTCGTCAAAAAACAACAAAAATACAAAATATTGAAATTTTCAAAATTTTGTATTTTTTACAATTTTCAAAAAAATATTTTTTTTTTTATTTTTTCCTTAAATTTGGTGCAAAAACAAACAACTTTTCCTTTAGACACTTTTCAGTACAACAAAAAACAAAAAAGTTATGAATTTTTTTTTTTTTTAAATTTGTTATTTATTGCTTTTTTGGACTTTTTGTCAGTCTTCTCTGCAGTAGAAAATTTGTCCTATTGGGGCCGTGTTAATAAAAATTAGTTGATATTATGCTAATACACCTTCCTCAACATTAGAAACGACAATTGCATCTCTTACACAAATTTAAAAAAAATTTTCCAAAAAAGTACAAAAAATTGAAATTTATAGTGAGTGAAGCATTAGCCGAAACATGAAAAAACATTAAAAACATATCGAATTTTTGATTTTTTCCGTAAAATTTGTTTTTACATTCTTATCAAAAATGAGAAAGTCTTGGATTTGTGCGATTTTGAGCAATGTCTAATTTTGCTAAATCTTTACGTTTCATGACCCCCTGATTCCAAAAAAATGGTTTTTAGAAAAGTGTCTGTCCGTCCGTCTGTCTGTCTGTCTGTCTGTCTGTCTGTCTGTCTGTCTGTCTGTCTGTCTGTCTGTCTGTCTGTCTGTCTGTCTGAGTAGATATACAGGGAGGGTTCTATCTAGAGATCCCTGCACCGACATGTTACCGACACTTTTAGCCCAGACTCAAACCACTTAGCCAAGACTCAAACCATTTGGGGGGGGTATTCAGACTGTTATGATGAGCTGGATATGACGTCATACTTCCAAGAATTTGGGGGGGGGATATTGAGATCGTGATTCTTGGAATTTATCTAATTTCTTGGAATTATAAAACAATCCTAGAATTTTCCACAGGGGTTGATGACTCAGAATTTTGGAATTTTTTATTAGTATTTCCTATTTTTTGGGTGCATTCTTTAACGATGACGCATAATTTCTTTGTTTTTTGCAAAATGGGGTTGATGACTCATTATCATTGGAATTTCCTGTTTTTGTTTTTTACATGGTGCATTCTTTAACGATGACACATAATTTCTTTGTTTTTCGCAAAATAGGGTTGATGACTCAGAGTTTTGGAATTTTTTATTGATGACTCATTATCATTGGTATTTCCTGTTTTTGTTTTTTACATGGTGCATTCTTTAACGATGACGCACAATTTCTTTGTTTTTCCCAAAATAGGGTTGATGACTCATTATCATTGGAATTTCCTGTTTTTTTTTTTACCACAATTCTAAGAAAACCATAATTAACTTGAAATTAAATTAGTCATAATTTGTGTATATAAAGAAGGCAATTTTTCTTAACAAAATCATTCCTGCAGTTTAAGTTGTTCAATCAACATATCAGAAAAACATCGTGAAATTCAAATGCGCTTAATCATCTCGTTTTAAAAAAATCGCTATAGTTAAAAGTTCAATTTTAGTCTGATCGGAGTTAATCATTGTAGTGAAAAAAATTGACAGTTTCAATACAAGTGATAAAAATGAATTTGGATAAATTAAATGCAGCAATTAAAGTTGTGGAAACTGATAAAAGCTCTAACTATTGTAAAGATTTTGTGAAAATTATGAACAATGCTTTTAAAACATTAAGTAAAAAAACTACATCTGAGGAATTAAATTTTTGGATAAATAATAGTGTAAAAAACATTAGATTACTGAATAAATTGTTAAGAAATGGATCTGTGTCATGTGGAGAGAAAAAAAAGATTTTGTCAACTATTGGACTATTGAAAGCAAATAGCAGAAAGTTTAAGAAACTAAGAAGAACAGGAACTGGTTTAAAAAGGATGAGAGATGGATCAGGTGGGAAGAATTAGAGAATGCTTTCGAGAATAGAATTAGAACAGGTGTTGTTATTAATTTGAAACATAAAAATATGGACAGTTTTCTCAGTGATGCAAAGAAAATGATTATTTCTCGATTAAAAAATGCATTTAAAAAAATGGGAAACATGAAAGTTAATGTTATTCTTGCGGCAAAATATACTGTTTTAGAAGAAGGTGAGGAAATTGAAGATATTAAATATTTTAATACTAGAAATTCAAAAATTTTAGAATCAACAAACTTTGACGAATGGTTTGATCATAAAATACGTGAAAAGCTTCTAGTTAAGATTGATGATTTTCAACAAAAAAAGTCAGGTTGGTCTTTAAATGAAATTATAAATTTAAGTGTTAATATAAACAAATATGTCCCTCTTGCAGCTGGATACTCAACTTTTATAAGAATGCCAAAATTTATAATCGATAAAAGAGATGTTATTAATGTTAAAAATTTTGATAAATACTGTTTTTTATGGTCAATAATTGCACAACGTTATCCAGCTAAAAAGAACAATGATCTTACAAGTTCATATCCCCACTTTAAAGATACTGATTTAAAGTTTGATGATTTTGAATTCCCCATTACTCTCAGCGATATTCCAAAATTTGAAAAATTAAACAATTTAAGTATTAATGTTTACGGAATTGATAAAAGCAGTAATAAAAAGAATGAAATTGTTCCACTTTATTTAAGTAAAAACAAATCAGATGAACCTACTTATCACTTATTAATGATTGAAAATACAGAACTTGATTTAGACGATGATGATGATGATAATAATTTTCAAAATAACAAAGTTTATCATTTTGCATTAATTAATAATTTATCTCGATTAGTAAAATCGCAAATAACAAAAGATCGAAATCGAACCATACTTTGTGATAGATGTTTATGCCATTTTAAATATGAAAAATCATTTAATAATCATAAAATTGATTGTGATAAAATAAACATGTGTCGAGTGATTTTACCTGAAGAAGAGAATAAAATTTTAAAATTTAAAAATCATAGAAATAAAGAAAATGTTCCCTTTGTCGTGTATGCTGACACTGAAAGTCTCTTAGAACCAATAGCAAGTACACACACAAACACATCAACATACCAAAAACATATCCCGACAAGTTTTGCTTTCTATGTACATTGCAATTTTAACGAATCTCTTTCAGAATTTAAATCATATCGGGGTCCAGATTGTGTTGATTGGTTTATGACAGAATTAAAACAATTAGCTGAAAAAGCAAATTCTTATTTTACAAATATTATTCCAATGGAAAATTTAACTATTTTACAACAAATTCAATTTGACACAGCAACAGTTTGTCATATTTGTGAAAAACCTTTTGAAAATGATGACATTAAACACCGCGATCATTGTCATTTCACGGGAAAATATCGTGGTCCGGCACATCAAGGTTGCAATGTAAATTATAAAGATTCGCATGTTGTTCCCATAATTTTTCACAACTTGTCAGGATATGATGCACATTTCATTATTAAAGCTTTAGCAACGTCTTTTGAGGGTGAAATGAAACTGTTACCAATAAACAAAGAAAAGTACATTTCATTTTCAAAATATGTGAAGGGTACCAAAGTAGTATTAAGATTTCTTGATTCATTTAGATTTATGCCCAGCAGTTTAGACAAATTATCCTCCTATCTTGAAAATGATGAGAAAAAAATTATTAAAAAGTATTGTAAAAATATGGACGAGTTTAATTTATTGACAAGAAAAGGAATATTTCCTTACGAATATGTTAGTAGCTGGGAAAAATTAGAAGAAGGACAATTGCCAGTAAAAGACTCTTTCTACTCTAAATTAAATGACGCTTATATTTTAGACGAAGACTATGAACATGCTTGTAACGTATGGAAAACGTTTAATTTAAAAACAATAGGAGAATACTCTGACTTGTATTTACAGACTGACGTTCTACTACTTGCCGACATTTTTGAAAATTTTAGAAAAACCTGTTTTACAACTTATAACTTGGACGCGTTACATTACTATACTGCCCCAGGACTGGCATTTGACGCTATGCTCAAGTACACAGACATAAAACTTGATTTGTTGACAGATGTAGAAATGTTGCTTTTTATTGAAAAGGGAATTAGAGGTGGTGTTTCACAATGCTCAAACAGATACGCGAAAGCTAATAATAGATTTATGGAAAAAGATTTTAATCCCTTAATACCAGAATCTTATATAATGTACTTCGATATAAATAATCAGTATGGTGCTTCTATGAGCGAGAGCTTGCCATATACAGATTTTGAATGGTTAGAAAATTATAGTAATGACTTTTTCCTAAATATTCCAGATGATTCTTCAGAAGGATATATTCTTGAAGTAGATTTAGATTATCCAACTCAACTTCATGATTCACATAAAGACTTGCCCTTATGCCCTGAACATTTCATACCTCCTCTCCCAAAATGTAAAATTCCTAAATTGATTCCAAATTTATTACCAAAGAAGAACTATACAATTCACTATAGAAATTTAAAGCTATATTTATCTTTGGGAATGAAATTAACTAAAATACATAGAGTTTTAAAATTTAAGCAAAAGCAGTGGTTAAAACCCTACATTGATTTAAATACCGAGCTTAGAAAAAAATCGAGTAATGAATTTGAGAAGAATTTTTACAAGCTAATGAACAATTCTGTATTTGGCAAGACAATGGAAAATGTTAGAAAACACAAAGATGTTAGATTAATAACAAAATGGGAGGGAAGGTATTGCGCGAAAAATTTAATTGCTCAACCAAACTTTCATAGTTGCACCATATTCGATAAAGATATGGTCATTATTGAGATGAATAAAACAAAGGTATACTTTAACAAACCAATTTACATAGGATTCACTATTCTAGACATATCAAAAATAATAACATATGACTTTCATTACAATTACATTAACGAGACTTTCAGTGATTCTGCAAAATTACTCTACACAGATACTGACAGTCTCGTTTATCACATCACAGTACCAAATTTTTATGATTATATTAAAAGAGATTTACATAAATTCGATACATCCGATTATCCTGAAAACAACATTTATAATATACCACTTGCAAATAAAAAAATCCTGGGTCTTATGAAAGACGAAAATAACGGTAAAATTGTAGACGAATTTATAGGTTTAAGATCAAAACTATATGCATTCAAGTTATGGGGTGATGAGGAAGCTAAAAAGAAAGCAAAAGGGGTAAAATATTCAACTTTAAAAAAAATAGGTTTCGATGATTTTAAGCATACTCTCAATGAAAATGAAAACCTGATCCGATCTCAGCACTTTATACGCAGCAAAAAACATGAAGTATTTACTGTTAAACAAAATAAAATTGCTCTCAGTTGGCAGGATGATAAAAGAATTTTGATACCAGGGAAAACTGACACCTTTCCTTGGGGTTACCAACAGCATGATCCAATGGAAATAGATGAAATTGATGTATAAAATGTAAATATTTATTTAAAATGTAGTTTGTATTAGTTCTCTGCTATTCGATTTATACAATTTTTACAATAAATTATACTTTAAAAATTTTGTAATTTATTATAATAAATAAATGTATTTAAAATAAATGTCGTTTCTTATTCCTGAAAACAATAAGGTTAGGTTAGAAATAATAATTACAGTGCAATTGATATTTTATAATTTTATTGAGGAAAAAAATAGAATACATTTTCAACTAAAATACTCAAATATTACAGTTTTTGCAGAACCAAGTTTTTAAGTTTATAACATTCTGAAGAGCACAAGTAAAAGTTTTCTTGTTAATTAAATGTTTTGAACAAGTTCCAATACATGTTTCAATGTTTAATTTTTTTAATGAAGGACAATTTAAATCATTCATATCGATAATTTCTATACAATATTTTTCATCGATTAAGCTTTTTAACCATTTTTTCTTCTCTAAACCTTTAACATAAATTGTCTTTGCTTCTTTAAACACATTTTCTAAAATTTCTTTTAAATAAACGTACGGTACATCACCAGCATTCCAACGAATACCATGGAAATTATTTTCTAACCAACGATTGATACATTTATATTTGTTTGTGACGCAATTCCATGGACAAGGAGGTTGGAAAACCATATTTATTGGTATTGAATCATTATTTACAGAAACTATAGCTAATTCTTTTAAAACAAATTTATTAATTGGCAATTTGAATCCTTGCACATCTATCAAGTACTGCATTTTTAAATCAACTAATCTCATTACGCGTAAAGAGTTAAATATATATAAGCTTAAAGTTAAACAATTTTTTTGACAATTCCACTGATTGGTTTATATTCAACGATGCGGTCATGCAAAACTAAGCAATAAGCTGAAGTATTGGCGGGAAAATTTTCTTTTGATTCAAATTCTAAGCGGATATCAACTGGTCCACTTTTTAAAGACTCATTTTGTTTTGAACAATCTACTACAACTAAAGGAGCATATTGTAAAAATTCTTTTTTTGATAAAATTGGTTGAGACTCTTTACTATAATAAGATGCTTGAAAATTTGTAAACATTTCATATAAAGTAGAGTACTGATTTCTACCAATATTCAGATTCATGTTACCATAAGGATAACATTGTGAATTTAAAAATAATTTTACATCAGATAAATCACAATGATCGAAACAACTAGAGTTTTGAACTGTATTATTTTTTCTGTTTCTCTGAAACCCTAATACAATAAATCTAGGTTTCTCTAATTGACTTGAAGTTTTTACACTCCAAATATGCTTAGGAGTAATTGGTAATAAAGGATATTCATACAATTCCCAAGTTCTAAAACTTATTGGAATAGATGGATCTTTTTCAATATATTTTAATAATTTAAATTTTCGAGCATCTGATAATTTTATGTATGGTAATAACCATTCAATTTTTTCAATAACAATTTTAAACTCTTCTAAAGGTGCTACTTGCAACACTGCGTTAGCATCAGTTCTTGATCTGATTAAAATAAGCTCATGTTTTGCGTTAATAATAACTTTTTGGTAATCTTCAGCAAAACCAAAAATCATACTTAAAGGAATACAAACATCAAAATAACCTTGTGCATTTGTTAAGGTTGGTTCATTCGTAAATTCTAACCAGCCAACATTTTCAAGAAATTTATTTTGACTAGCATCCAGAGAAATATAATTTTTCATTAAACTTGTAAGACCAACATTTTTATTTTTATCAATTTCTACACCATTAAGTTCATACTTTGCTTCTTCAAATAAATGACATATGCCATTAGAAATTAAATTTGTACGCTCTAGAGCTGTTCCATCAGGTTTCACAAGTTTTCCAGTGATGTGAATCGAGCTTTTGCTTGGAAATAAGCAATGATCCTGATTCTGTACCGTGATGCGGATTTCGTCACTATTGTTGTATGTTGATGAGGTGTATGGTTGTTGCGCATGAACTTCATAATGAGCAATAGATTCATCAAAAATTACTGGTGAATCAATATTTAAAATTTCCCCTTCCATAGCAAAAAATAATACGTTGAAATACAAAGGCACAAATACAAGTAAAAATAACCTTAAATCTCTTTTTTACTCTCTTCCTTTTTTTACAATCCTTAGACCGAGATTTTTCAGTAGTTGCAGGTTCTGAGGTGTTAATCTCTTCAAGATTCGCCGACGACTGATTTGCTTCTGGCATGGTGTCTTAATTTTATAACCAAAACCAATCCTTTTTCTATTATTAAAAACAATACCCATTATTTTAAGGATTTAATATGAAGCCTTATTGTTAAAGTTTCCCCTCGAAAATTAACTAAATTTCCGTCTTGGTCTACAATTCGCAATTGAATATAGTCTATTGTCTTGACAGCGACTGGCAAGTAAATGACGTGATTTGGTACTTCCACTATTTTATATCCTGGTGGAACAATAGGAAAAAATTCATGAATTGTATGCACTTTTTCACCATTAATGTATGCTCCCGTTGTTATATTACATTCTACTCTTAATGAATTTATTTTAATGATTGATACTGGTTGATCAGACTCATGGTATTCTTGTGCTTTTAATTTGCGAGGAGAAAATCCTAACAAACTACCTATAGAATCATTGGGTTTAAAATTAATTTCTTCATCACAATAAACTGTACATTTCAATGTATTATTGTTTGGTTTGATTCTAAAATTAATTCCTTTATTTTTTAAAATTAAATGCAAAACTTGATCAATATCACTAACTTCATAACTTCCTGTGGGTATAATAATTTCTTCATTTCCTACGTAAAATTTATTCTTTCCAACATCTATATTAGGAATAGAATTAAAAGTTAAAAATTCAACAAGACCAAGAGCATAATTTTTAAAATTAGACAACTCTATTGGTGGAAAAAATTGAGATTCTAAGATGGAAGAATTTCCAGACAACGTTAAAATAAGTGAATCGTCCATGATGAGGTCAAAGTAATAACTAACGTTTAAACTAAGAATATCATTTATTTATATGCAGAGTATACAAATCAGGAATATTCAATTGTTTACATAAAAATTTAAGACATAAATGTCCGCATACATATGTATTATAGTTTTGATATCGTTTATGATTATATTTTATGCTACCAACACCAAAATATTTAACAAGATCCGAAGGTGGTCGAAGATTACCGAAACTATCAAAATATACGATTTTATCTTTATTCTTTTTATATGCACACCAATGTGTACCGGGACCATTTTTATCATCTAGATTAATAATTGCAAATTCAGTTTCTTTAGGACCACGCATAGGTAGTTCATTTCGCATAAAAACTCCTCGAAAATATGGAATTTTTAAAAGCTTTGCAAATTTAAGTAAATCTAAGTCGGTTAGGGCTCGGTGAGGTAGCTTTACTTCAAGTTTTTTGACTTGCATCCTTGTCCTGCTTTATAAGGTTTAAGGTGTAACCCTAGACCTGTCCTATATGGTTTTAAATAGAGCCCTTTTCCTAAGGCAATAGACTCCATTGTTTGATTGTGTCGCTTGCTTTCCTCTAGTTGACGTTTTGCAGAATTTGCATCATTTACAGCTTTAGCTATGCCAGCTGCTCCCCCTGCTAGAGCCCCTGTTGCACTTAAACCCGCAAACAAAGGAATAAGAAAAGGTAAAATTCCTCCCACTTTAGAAGGTATCGGTAAAACTCGAGGTTTATTAATTTTTCGCCTGCCACCAGCAATTTTAACTGCCAAACGTGCACCTTCAAGTGCTGATTTAATAGTAGACTGGGCATTTGTATCCAATTTCATAGATTTTTTAGCTGCGGTTACAATCTTCCTCAACGTTGATTTTTTATTTTCCCTCTTTTTCTTCATATTTTCTTTTGACTTGATTCCCATACCCAATTTTGACTTGACCTTCATTGCATTTGTTATTGCGTAAGCTGCAGCTCTTTCACTATAATTTGCGTCAGGAGCAAACACACGATGCCAAGCTTTATCAGCAAGTACTCTATCAGCTGCGTTTCTCGCTTCTACACTTTCCCTATTTTTTGAATAAGAAATATCGTGCTGTTTACAAGCAGCGTCGAGAGGGTTGATTCCTGGATCACCTCGTGCTAATCTCTTTGCTAATTTTGTTCCTGGACCACAGTATTGATAGCCAGGTATATGAAGTTCGAAAGGTAATTTATTGATAATTTTATTCAAAATACCTCTACCTCGTCTTACTCTTTTCAAAGTTTTCTTTAAACTAATTTGTTTTTTATTTACACCCATATTTATATTCTTTACGGTTAGAAAACTTTTTCAAGACTAAAGGGGAAATCTATATAACCAATGTATTTATAGTTTTTTGCCATTTGACTACAAACAGTCGACCTTTAATGATCTAACAAAAAATTATGACAGCAATAGTCAATTATCACAGTAATAGTCAATTATCCCAATTGCCTCCGACAGTAGGAAACGTGGACCTTGCCCAAAGCATGAAAGAGTTGACGATCGACACCAAATCGCAAACCTCTCCTAAAAAACTAGACCTAGCAATCAGATGCTGTAAAGTAGCATGGACCTTATTATTGGACTTGCATGCAAACGTTACAAGCGACTACAGTAAACTGACATTGAAACTATTAAAAACCTTGTATTTATAGTTTTAACCTCAGTTATCGTAAGAATGGAGTTCGAAGCACAATCGATTAAATTACCAGTTTACAATTTTGACACTCTTGTTCAAGATTGTAATAAAAAAACAGATAATCGTCATGGAAATTTATTGCCAAATAGTGTGCGAGCAATATTTTGTGGACCGTCAAATTGTGGAAAGACAAATGCTTTACTTGCTCTTTTAATACATCCCAATGGATTACGATTTGAAAATGTTTATGTGTACTCAAAATCGTTATATCAACCAAAATACAAATTTTTAGAAAACATTTTGCAACCAGTAGAGGGTGTTGGCTACTTTCCATTTAATGAACATGTGGATGTTGTAGAACCAAACAATGCGTTACCAAACTCAATATTTATATTTGATGACGTAGCATGTGAAAAACAAGATAATATTAAAGCTTTTTTTGCTATGGGAAGACACAAAGCGGTGGATTGCTTTTATTTATGTCAAACATATGCGCGCATTCCAAAACATTTAATACGTGACAATGTTAATTTACTAGTTTTATTCAAACAAGATGAAATGAATCTTAGACATATTTATGATGATCATGTAAATACTGATATGACATTTATGGAATTTAAAAAACTTTGCAACTCTTGTTGGAAAAATAAGCATGATTTTATAGTGATTGATAAAGATCGTGATATCAATGAAGGCAGATATAGAAAGTGTTTTGATTGTTTTATAAAATTAGAGAAATGATATTCTTTATAAACAGTTTCATTCAAGACATTGGTCAATCAACATGTCTTCTACACACTTGAAACATTTGCGAAAACAAAAAGATATTCTTGGTCAAATTGCAAAAGCCAGTGATGCTATTCGACGAAAGCATAGACTGATGAAATTGGGCAAGGAAGAAATTGAACAGACTTTAAATAATACCTTTAAACCTATAGTGACACCAATTCAGAAATTAGTTGACGACATTGAAATTGTCAAACAAATTCGACCAGTAAAAATTGAAAGAGAGGGAGTCCTTCCTTTAGAGTTTGAAGAAGATCAAGAAGTTAAGAGAGAGAATGATTCATTTTTAAGAGATGACTTATCATTTGCAACAGCTGCTGATGATGACGATAACGGTGATGATTATGATGATGATGATGGAGATGATAATGGAGATGGAGATAAATCAGAGAAAGATGGTGCTATTTTATATCTTCAAATGTTGGATGAAAAGGGAAAAGATTTAGATCCTTCATATGGAGTTCGTAAATTATCTAAAGGGCAATTAATGATTGGTAATTCAGGAATAAATTTTGAACAAAATAATATTAGTGTAGGTAATAAAACATATCCTGCAACGAAAGGTTTACTTGAGCTTTTATTCAAAAAAGTTCCAGAAGAAGCTGTTTTAAGTGTAGTTGATCGGGAAAATTATAAAAATATTGTAATATCAACTAATGCTCATAGAAAATATTACAAAGCAGATGGCGCTGTTAGAGATAAAAAGAGTTTAAAATATCTAAACTATATAGCAGTACATTATGGTGAAGGTTTAATTCCAGAATATATGACTCAACAAGAAGATGCAAAAATTGATTATGTTTATTGGGATGATCCTAATGAATTGGTTGATCGTTTAAGATTGCTCTTGGCATCTCAAGCAGCTGGAAATCCCAGTCATAATAATGAGATTATATCAATTATTGAAGAGTTGAGAGAAGCTGGAATTGTTTATTAATTAACAGTTGTAGAAATTTTTATCATTTTCATTATGAGTATCGACATATTCGGACGTCAGTTTAAAAGCACAGAAACTTCAAATCGAGGTCCACCAGGACTTGGTTTTAAGTTGACTGCTGAAGGAGATTTTACTATTGAAAATAAGAAACTTTGTAACGTAGCTGATGCCGAGAGCAACGGTGATGCAGTAAACTTGAATATTGTAAACAAAGTTATTGAATCTAAAGCGAACGCCATCTATGATGTAATCGGTTCCGTGAGAAATGATGTAAATGACAATGTAGTAAAGATTTTAGATTTAGAAGATTTGATAAAAAAATATTTTGAAAATCTAAGAATCAGTATTGAAAGAAATATAGAGATGATGTCTACCAACAAAGACATTATTTTACAATTAGACAGCAGACTGCGCACACTTGAAGGTAATTAGCAATGGAGGATCAAAAACTACAGTTGGTGAAAGAGTTACATAAACCAGCGAGAAAAAATTATAAGCGAAGAAGTGTTGACATTCGAGGTTTTGACGAGACTTGGCAAGCTGATCTTGTTGAAATGCAACCTTATGCGAGAGAAAATAAAGGTTACAAGTACCTGTTAACCGTCATTGATACATTTTCAAAGTTTGCCTGGGCTGTTCCAGTAAAGTCTAAAAAAGGTGAAGATGTGACTGCGGCAATGAAATCTATTTTAATTAAAAAACGCATACCGAAAAGTTTGCAAGTAGATAAAGGAAAAGAATTTTATAATTCACATTTTGAAAATCTTATTAAAAATTATAACATTAATTTGTATTCTACTCATAGTAATTTGAAAGCGTCAATTTGTGAACGATTTAATCGTACTTTGAAGAATAAAATGTGGATGCAATTTAGTTTACGCGGTAATTACAAATGGATAGATATATTAAGTGATTTAGTAAATGCGTATAATAATAGTAAACATCGAACAATAAAAATGAAACCAATAGATGTAAATGCTGAAAATGAAAATAATTTGTTGTTTAATGTATTTAAAAAAGTTGCAGTAAACAGGCAATATAATAAGAAATTTAAAGTTGGAGATAGAGTACGTATAAGTAAAGTTAAACATGTTTTTGAGAAAGGTTATACACCAAATTGGACTACAGAAATATTTACTATAAGCGATGTAAAAAATACTAATCCAATAACATATGTCTTAAAGGATTATCAGGAAAATCTAATAAGTGGATGCTTTTACGAGCAAGAACTTTCTAAAGTTAAATATCCAGATGTATATTTAGTTGAAAAAGTATTAAAAAAACGAGGATCTAATGTATTTGTAAAATGGTTGGGTTTTGATAATTCTCATAACAGTTGGATAAACGAATCTGAATTATAATGTATTTAAGAAAGGTTAAAATAAAAATAAATTGAATTGTATGCATTTTTGTATTTATTTATCCTCTCTTTACAATTATTTACCATTGATATATTGAATATTTGACATTTGTTGAATAGCTTCATTTGATATTTGTTTACAGTGAAATGTGACAAGTTCCAGCAATAATGTCTCTAAATTTAAAACATTAGTTCTTCCCATCACTTTTTGAAGTATTCTACTGTAATGTTTTTTAATAAAATCCGTGGCATGTTTTGTAGACTTTACATTATTTTTAAAGATTAATTCTGCAATAGACTTTACAATTATATCTTTACTATACTGCAAATTGAATTTTGATAGTTCTACATGTTTTTGTTCAACACAAGGAATAAGTTCATTAAATATTGCAAATGAAGTTTCACTAAATGTAAATGATTGATCTAAACGCTCAATTGATATTAAACGATATGTAACACTAAAACGTATTGTAAACGTTTCACAATCCAGCACTGATGCATCACAATCTCCGTTGAAAAATCGCATTATATGTTTTACTGCATCACACAATAGGCGCCATTCTTGAAGCTCCAAAGACAATGATACTCGTGGATGGCTGCTTCTTAGTTGAATTTTAGGTATTATTTTCCCATTTATGTCTAGTTCTGCTCCAACGACAACTTGCTTTGTAAATGATGGATTCAAGTTGTAAATTTTTGATAATAACATTTCTCTGCATGGTAAATATGACATTTTATGTCTTCTACTGGTCAACTCCCTCAGGAACAAACTCTATCTGATTGTAAGGTCCTCCACGATTTCTTAAATATACACCACCTCTGACAGCTTCAGCTTTTAGACTGTTGAAAAGATTTGCATCCTCTTCAAATATTTTTAGCATTCTTGGTGGTAGGAAAATGTTAAATTCATTATTTATTTCAGCAACAATTTTCGGACCAAATTTCGTATCAATTTTTCGAATGTCTGTTACTTTATAGAATGCATCGATGGTTAACTCCTTTGTTGTTTTGGTGACCAAGACTTTGCTTGCTTTGTTTAATTTATCGAAATTCATTTTCATCACTTAAATTTAAATTTTCAAATTTTTTTATTAAAATATTTAACTGCGACCTTGCTTCAATTAAACTTTTAACTTTATGTATTTCTTGAATTAATTTGTTCAAGCGCACTTGAATTTCACGACGTTGTTCTGCTAATATGTTCATTAACCAACTTAAACTGCAGGAATGATTTCGTTTATAAAAATTGCCCTCTTTATATACATGAGATATGACCTATTTGACCTTCAAGTTAATTATAGATTTCTTGGAATTTCGGTAAGATCAAAAGCATTCTTATGAAAAGAACCAAAAATGTTTGTAAAAATTCCTTAGATAAGAATCTAATAAACAGTGATTTGCAATATTTAGACAAAAATAATAATTCCAAGAATAAAATAAGTAAAAACAAAAACAGGAAATACCAATGATAATGAGTCATCCATAAAAAATTCCAAAACTCTGAGTCATCAACCCTATTTTGCGAAAAACAAAGAAATTATGTGTCATCGTTAAAGAATGCACCATGTAAAAAACAAAAACAGGAAATTCCTATGATAATGAGTCATCAACCCCATTTTGCGAAAAACAAAGAAATTATGCGTCATCGTTAAAGAATGCACCCAAAAAATAGGAAATACTAATAAAAAATTCCAAAATTCTGAGTCATCAACCCCTGTGGAAAATTCTAGGATTGTTTTATAATTCCAAGAAATTAGATAAATTCCAAGAATCACGATCTCAATATCCCCCCCCCCAAATTCTTGGAAGTATAACGTCATATCCAGCTCATCATAACAGTCTGAATACCCCCCCCAAATGGTTTGAGTCTTGGCTAAGTGGTTTGAGTCTGGGCTAAAAGTGTCGGTAACATGTCGGTGCAGGGATCTCTAGATAGAACCCTCCCTGTATATCTACTTGTCTGTCTGTCTGTAGAAAAATTTGTCGCCACGATAACTCGAATAAATTTTTATGAATCGTCTTGCAATTTGGCACACTTTTTTAGTCCATAAAAATGAAGCCTGAGTTCGTTGGGCAGCCCATTTCGTCAAAAAACAACAAAAATACAAAATTTTGAAATTTTCAAAATTTTGTATTTTTTACAATTTTCAAAAAAAAAATTTTTTTTTATTTTTTTCCTTAAATTTGGTGCAAAAACAAACAACTTTTCCTTTAGACACTTTTCAGTACAACAAAAAACAAAAAAGTAATGAATTTTTTTTTTTTTTAAATTTGTTATTTATTGCTTTTTTGGACTTTTTGTCAGTCTTCTCTGCAGTAGAAAATTTGTCCTATTGGGGCCGTGTTAATAAAAATTAGTTGATATTATGCTAATACACCTTCCTCAACATTAGAAACGACAATTGCATCTCTTACACAAATTTAAAAAAAATTTTCCAAAAAAGTACAAAAAATTGAAATTTATAGTGAGTGAAGCATTAGCCGAAACATGAAAAAACATTAAAAACATATCGAAACCTTCCTTTTTTTCTTTTAGATGCCAAATTTAGATAAAAATACAAAATTAGGAACAAAAAGGAACTCAAATTTTTTAAAAATTCTGCCTTTTTTTGATTTTTTCCGTAAAATTTGTTTTTACATTCTTATCAAAAATGAGAAAGTCTTGGATTTGTGCGATTTTGAGCAATGTCTAATTTTGCTAAATCTTTACGTTTCATGACCCCCTGATTCCAAAAAAATGGTTTTTAGAAAAGTGTCTGTCCGTCCGTCTGTCTGTCTGTCTGTCTGTCTGTCTGTCTGTCTGTAGAAAAATTTGTCGCCACGATAACTCGAATAAATTTTTATGAATCGTCTTGCAATTTGGCACACTTTTTTAGTCCATAAAAATGAAGCCTGAGTTCTTTGCTAACTTTGCATAAAATTTCATATTTGTGCCTTCAAAAAATGAATTTAAAAATGTTTTGATAAAATTCTTTATCAGACTTAAATTTTAAGAAATTTTAATTATTCAATTTATTTTTGCATTCAAATTATTGAATTCTCTAATGAAAATTTATTTCAAAATGAATTTCAGTTAAAGTTTTACATAATAATTGAATATTAAAAGCATTATAGCATGAATTTTTAAAAATAATTAAATTTTATAATGGTTCCAAATCAAATTCTTTAAAAATTTGTATTTTTCATACTTATAACTAACAATTCTGTAGAATTAATTATTTTAAAAAAGTTTAATTGAATTTTTTTCTGAAATTATTTGAAGTATTTATTTTTTAATTCGTATTTAGTTAAAGAATTTCTGAATAGTTTAAATTTCGTAAACAAATGGATTTTAAAATTCTCAAAGAACTTTTTTAAAAAATTATTAAAAATAATTTATTCCTGTGGGAAAATAATAATGATTAAAATTTATTTAGAAAAGAAGTAATTGATTTTTTCAAATAATTTTAGAATTAAAGAAATTCGTAAATAAATGTAATGGAACATTTTTTGGAGTATCTAATCATTTTTAGAGAGAATCAGAATATTCTTTAGAGTCAAGGAAGAAGTCAAAATTTTGTTAAGTAATAAAGTTTTTCATATTAAAAGAAAAGAAAATATTTTACAGGATTTACATTTGTTAATTTTCTAAAATGTTTGTTACAAAATGCTAATTTTTGAGAATCAAAGGAAATAAAGAATAGTATAATAATATTAATAATTTTTTAGATTAACAAAAATATTTTTGAATTATTTGAGAAATAAAAAATAATATTATTAAATCAAAAAAAAAATAAAAACAAAATAAAGAAATGTAATATTATCTATCAAAACATATAAAAAACAAAAGCATAAATTTTGTTAAAAAATTGTTATTTTATATTTTATTTCTATTTTCTATCAAAACGAATAAAAAACAAAAGAATAACCATGACTATCTTCAGGTGTGGACAGACTGGACAGAATGAATTAGGCCTAGAATGAATACGACGATTATTAAGTTGAGTCTCCAATGCCCGGGTAGCAATTGTAGTCTGGATCAGGTCTGGAACTGATCCGGTATGATCTGTGCCAGATCTGGTAACCACGTCTGGACCAAAGCAGGTTTGAAACGCGGAACGTGTATGGACCGTGTAAATAACCAGATTTGCTTTTTCTAGTGGTAATGAGTTACCGACCGGTTTTTTTACTGGTGGTAATAGGTTACCGACCGGGTTTCTCCATCGGTAAACTTTGTTATGAATTAAGAAGGAAGATTTTCAATTAAAATAAAAAACATTTTAAAAACTTTTTTTTAATAAATATATTTATTTATACCTTATAAAAGAATACATATATTTTTTCATATATTTATAATTATATTAAAACTATTGCTTACGCTAAGTTTATTACTAAAATATATATATTTTTTTAAGAAAGCTAACTAATAATATAAATCTTTATAAATGCTTTCTAAATTTGAAATATTAATGAGTGTCTGATTTGTCATTAAAATATTAATCATTCATACGATGGTAATATTACTATTTAATGCTGAAACTCCCATTCATAAATCAGCACCCAATTAATATTGAAATAATAATAAATGTAAATATAATGTAAGAAAAAAATGACTAGAATAATTAATTTAATTTATATTTAGGATATATTGAAAAAAATAATTTTTTTGCTAACTTATTCAATTACTTAAATCTCCTTTGCTAATTAACATCCACAGTATATTTTTTGATTAAATCAGTAATTTTTCAAAAAATAACTGATTCATTAATGAAAATTATTCAGTTACATTTGTACTGACTGAATTAGTAAAAATTTTACTAATTTAAATATAAAGAGATTAGAAAAATTCCACGTGAAGTGATATATTTTATTTTTTTATAGTTCATTTTAAAATATTTTTGTGTACTCTTGAAATTCTAAAAATATATTTTTTTAAATTAATTTTTTGACCTCTCTTTATTTGAAAAGGAAACCTTATTTTTCAATTTTTCAAAACTATTTAATTTTATATCCTTTAATTATTTTTACTTGAAAGCTGTGGTTTTTACCATTAAAATAGATTAAGAATGAAAATGAGACAACAATATACGTTCAAGAAAATAAAGAAATACAATTTTTTTAACACTTTTTTTATTTTCTTGAAAATTTATATTGTTGTCATATTGTGTTAAAAAAATTTTTTTAGAAAATATTTCTGAAATCAAAGGTATACCAGAAATTCTTTAAAATTAACTATATAAAAATTAAAATCTGTCAAATTTATTCAGTTTTATATTAATTGTAATTTATCAATTTCGATTCAAACAGAAATTTACAGAATTAGTTTTTAAAAAAGTTTATATTGCCTTCAATATAAACTTTTTCAAAAACTAATTCTATACAATCCTTATTGTATTAGAGTCAGAATTCGTGAAATTTTCACAAAAAATAAAAAGAATTTTTTTTAAATCGAAATGTTGAAAAAACATTTTTATTTGGCCTTAGGAATGTGTCCACCAAAGAACAGACAAAAAAATTTTTTTTATAAAAAAAAATCTGCAATAACTTTTATAAAAAAAATTTTTTTGTCTGTTCTTTGGTGGACACATTCTTAAGGCCAAATAGAAATTTTTTTTTAACATTTCGATTTAAAAAAAATTCTTTTTATTTTTTGTGAAAATTTCATGAATTTTGACTCATTACTTTTATATACAACAAAAATGTGACAAAGTTTTAAGCCATATTCTTAGAAAATTAAAATTTTTACTACTTCATTTCACATGGAATTGCTCATCAGTTAATACATCAATTGGAGACATAATTAAATTCTTAAATGCACTAAACTTTTACAATTACTATCCTCTTTCTACTATCTTTCGCATAGCTAAAAATTGCAGAAAGGTGCACCATTACTTGATCTTCTGTTATTTTTAATTTCTGAGCAGCTACTTCTGAAAACAATAAGAAAAAAAGAGTATTTAAAAATGACATACAAACATATATGTACGAAAGATAAGAATAAGAATAGTAAACTAAAACTAAAAATTCTTACCTACTAAATATTTGCAAAATTTGAAGTCTTTAAATAGTTCTTTTCCTGGAACTTTTTTAGCTACAGTAAGACTTGATATTAAACTTCTGCTAAGAAATTTTCTTGTTAATGTTCCCAGCGTTCTGCGATGTTCTGCGTTAGAATTTAAATGAAAGTCCAAAGTTCCCTTCTGTGAATTAATGTTAATAGTTTAGAGAAATATTTTATTATATAAACATCCAATAATTTTCTTAAAAAGGAAGTCAGAAAAAAATAAAAGCTCCATATAAATTAATTGAGATTAAAGCTTTTTACTTAAGCCTTTTAATTATTAAATTTTTGCAATCTATATACTTACAAAGCGTTGACAGCATTCTTCGCTTGAGAGCTTAGAATCAATTTCGAGTAAATCATCCAAGTCCTGTAGTGGAAACTGAATATCAAAATCTGCTTCAAATGTTCCTTCTTTTGTATATTTTGAACTTTTTTCAGCTTCCATTGTAGCCCTCAGAAAACTAACTTCATTTTTAAGATCAACAACCATTCCTATGAGCATATTCATTTTTTCTAGAACTGCATTGTTAACTGTAAGAGATCATATTGAATTTTAATTTAATTTAATTTAAAAATGATTAATTAAATAGGACTCTGCGATAACTTACTTGTATTCTGTATTTAAGTTTCATCTATCGAAAGTGGTCTTTTATTAGATTTACCATCATTTAGATAAGCAAGTTTGGAATTTAATCTCATTTGCTTTTTTTTTACTGTAAATTTATAATGCTTTTATTATAGGTAAAAAGAAATTACACTTAATGCTTTTTCTTTTCGAAAAAGAAAAATACTTACTATTATTATTATTATTTAATGTTTTTACTATTTTTCGAGGTTGTATATCCTCCTCTTCACTGCTACCTACATAATGGTTTCCTTTTTTTTTTAAAACCGAAGAAAGATCATGTCTTCTTTTTTTTGGAAATGTCGGTACAGTATTATTTTCGTTCTCATCTAAAAGTATTCCATAATTAAATAGTGCTACTGTATATATCAAAATTAATTTATTTAACTATAAATGTATTGTGCTGCAATAAATTATCTTTACAAAAATTATATTTAATTTAATAATTATAAATTTTCTAATTTATAATTTATATTTTTATTACCATCAATTGTAGCAGAAAAGGACATTTTTCTTTTAAATTTGTTTATCTGCATTCGGGAAGGTGTATTAGAGATGTCATCTAAAAAGCCATCTTCTTGCTCATCTGGAATTATTTGTAAAACGTTGTATGTTTTTAAGTTAATCAAATTTTGTCTTAATCATATTACAAAATTTATTAATAAACATTTAATTATTACCTTAACAGCGTCCGGATATTCAGGATATCCTACGAATGTTCTAAGGGATATCCGGAAACTATTATAGCCGTAGAAGGTTCCAGGGATGTCCTGGAATATCTTAGGATATCCAAATTTCCAGATCTGACTTAAACGTCCGCAGGATATCCTAGAATACCCGTTGCTTTTAAGGTATGAATATTCTTTTACCTGCTACTGCAAGAGGATCAGACACTTTGTTCTCATTCCTTTCTAATACCATCTCATTTAAAGAGGGTGCCTTGAGAATATTATTTAGATTATCATCATATGGATTATAATCTTTAACTAATTGTTCAATTTGTTCTTTTTTTGAAATGTTGTCTATTTCTGCGTCGGTCGTGAACGCATATTCTTCCATGCGCAGAATATTTAGACGATCCACTGATTGTTCGTAAGAATCTGTAATGATAATGAAATGTTACTTTAAAATAATATAACGTGTTCTACTTTTTCAAAAATCTATTGTTATTTGGATAACTAACCTGCATGTCCAAGGATTTTTATGCAGTACTCTGGCCAATTCAGTGGTGCTTTTTGTTGCTTCCGAATCATGTCATAGAGTACATTCTTTGTTTCATCAGTGTATGGTTCAGGCATAAATTTTGAAACAAGTCTTTTCTTAACTTTATCGTATCTCATCCATTTAAATAGGGTGATGTCCACGGACCTTTTTTTCGGCTGTCTACCCACTTGAATAAATTGAATTAACTGAAATGGTTTTGCAGTTAATACTGTGCTAGCCATTCTGCTGTGAAAAAAAGCTATGATTAAAATAATTTTTGTATTTAGACTTACAATAGTGCTTTTAATTAATTAATTTAGAAAACTTATTCCTAAAAGGCAAAACATTTGAGCTCAATATTGTCTCAATATTGCAATAACTGGATATCCCAGGATATCATGAAAACATCTCGTAGATACTTTAGGGATGTCCTCGAGATATCTGATGGATAATATTAGGATATTCTAAAGATCGTTGAGTTGGATATCCTAGGGACATCCTAAGGATATCTGAAGATATTCATAAGATATCCCAAGGAAATTCCTAATATATTCGCAAAATATCCTTGCATTAATCCTAACATATCCTTATAGGGTATCATCACGATATTCATAAATTAATTCTACCCTCATAGCCCTGCGATACTTCAGGATATCCCTGGGACGTTCTAGAGATATTCATCTAATTTTGGCGGATCGGATATTTATGGACATTACCAGGATAACCAAACCGCCGCAAAAAATAGATATCCCCAAGATGTCCCAGCGATATCCTAGATATATGTGTTATGAGATTCAGAATGCACCTAGAAAGTTGCAGTTTTTTCCTAATTTTGCAATTTACTAAATCTTATATGGTTACAGATAAAGAATAAAAATTGAACTATTGTTTAAACAATTTTTATAAATTGTCCTATCTATGACATTCATTGTTCATTTGCACAGTTGTACTGGGTGCAAATTGATCATGTGTAATACCTTTGAAAAATTTGAAAACACTGTATTAATTTATAAAATTACAGTGAAAATTTAGTAAATAACAATTTGTTTAAAAATTGTTTAAACAATAGTTCAATTTTTATTCTTTATCTGTAATCATATAGAGTTTAGTAAATTGCAAAATTAGGAAAAAACTGCAACTTTCTAGGTGCTTTCTGGAAAAAGTTGGTAAATAACAACAACAATTTGTTTAAAAATTGTTTAATTGTTTATTTTGCCCTAAAACTCGATAATTTTTATTTTTTCCTAAATGTTAATTTTCCTATAGTATTTTACTTAAAAAATCACTAAGTAAAAGGATTTTGCAAAAAAACTTTATTATTCTTGTTGTTAATAATTGAAAATTTTTATTATTTTTTTTAAAAAATGAATTTCAGAAAAACTTGTCAACTGATTTCAATGATTCAACCGGCATTATTTTTGTCTGAAATCCAAATTACAAAAAAATTTTTTTGTTTGAAGATATTGGATTTTAATTAACAAAAAATTGTTTATTTATAAAAATTATTTAAATAACTACTTTACCCATACATTTTTATGTTGAAAAAATTTTATACTTATTCTTTAAACCTTTTTAAATAATATTTCGAAGAGAAAAAAATAGCACGCATTAAGAAGTAGGTAAAAAAATTATTTTTTAGAATTACAAACGAAATAATTCACCCGAAATACATTTATTCGCATGCGCCGCGAACAAAAGAATTTAAAGTATAATCCTCTAAAAGAAAATTATACTGCAACGCATGCGCATGTCTGTATTACGTGTGAATTATTTCGTTCGTACTTTTAAAAGATAATTTTTTCACCTATACTTCTTAATACGTTCCATTTTTTTTCTCTTGGGAATATTAGTGAAAAAGGTTTAAAAAATAAGTACAATTTTTATCAACTAAAAAATCCATGGTTATTTAAATAATTTTTTTGTTTATTAAAATTCAATATCTTTAAACAAAAAAATTTGTATTTGAAATTTGTATTTAAGACAAAAATAATGCCAGTTGAATCATTGAAATCGGTCAACAAGTTTTTCTGAAATTAATTTTTTTAAGAAAAAGTAATAAAAATTTGCAATTATTAATAACAAGAGTAATTTTTTTTATAAAATCCTTTTGCATAGTGATTTTTCATGTAAAATGCTACAGGAAAATTAACATTTAGGAAAAAATAAAAATTATCGAGTTTTAGGTGACACGTTTCAGAAATTCTTACTCAAGTATAAATTTAAATAGTATTAAAGTAGAACTTTTGTTTTTGCCAATCTAAAATTTTTGCAGAATGTTGTTTTAGGTCCTAAGTGCTTTCATTTTATGCATAACTAGTAGCCCGCCTTCGAGCTATAGTATTGACAAAACTATTACTCATCATGCTTTTGACTATATTCTAATGTTTTCTAAAACTTATAAATATAAAAAAGACAAGCATTAGTAGAGAGACCAAACAATAATCTTTGAAATTCATACTGGGTGCAATATAACTTTTTAACAGCTTATGGAAGGGAAGATACCTGACGGGCTGGGGTTTTCCCCAAAATTTTATTGGCACCAGTACAGAAAGTTTGTAAGATTCTATATCCTGTTCTACGAGTGAATAGGACTTTTGTAAAATACAATTTTAAAACTTTTTTCCACTCTTTAAAAAAAACTGCGCGTTGGAAAACATTCTTCTATAGAGCAGAGTATAAATATCCATATTTCTTGAAAATATTTACTATATAGAAAAACACTAAAAAAATGGTAGATTGTTTGATGTTTTTAATATATATTAATATTATATCAAATTTATAGATATTTCAATATTTATTTTAAAACAATTATTCTATTTTTTAATAAAATTTAATTTAGAAATCATTTAATAATTGAGTTGTCAAGTTTAATTCTTCGAAAATACTTTTTACTACTTTTTTAATATTAATAAATTATTGAGTACTAAGCCTGCTGCACTGCAAAAAGAAGCATCTTATTATAAGATGCTATTTTTGAAAAATTCGAGAATTTTTTGTTCAAATTTTAAAATGAAATTATTAAAAACTAATCATTATATTTCAGAATAAAAATTCAAACATTATTACAGTCTTACGACAATTAAAACTTTTAATGATTTTGATTTATTAATTTTTTAAAATTTAATTATTTCTAAAAATTCATATTGTCACGATTCTAATATTCAATTAAGAAGCCAGTAAAAAAACTCGCCGAGTGCCCGAACGCACGCTCTAATACCAGTCGGGGAGCAGTGAGCGCCTCTGGGATTATCACTTCTACTCGACTGGTATTAGAGCGTGCGTTTTCGCGCTAGGCGAGTTTTTCTCCCTGACTCCTTAATTATTATCTAATATTTTAACTGAAATTCAACTTTAAATCTATTTTTTCGCATTTCGCGTCGCGCGTTTTTCATTTTTTCTTTGCCATGTATTGATTTTAGCAAAATTTCGCCAAAAATGAGAACCAAAAATATTTTTATTAACAAAAAAATAGTTTTTAATAATTATTTTTTCAATTTGGGAAAGTTTGAAAATGAATTCTTTGTTTTAAAAATGAATTTATAACTGTTAAGAACACCATTTAAAAGAGTTTTTAATGGGACGACTTTCAGCTTTATTAATATGAATTTTTAGAATTAGGTGTGCGAGTTTAGGTTGCAACCTAAAAATAATAATAATTAGTAAATAATTAGTAATAATTAGTGCAAATAATTAGTTTTACATGTAAAACTAATTATTTGCAATAGGAATATTAGAGAAAAACTAAATAAAGTAATGATCACTGAATTGAATATGTAATTTATTCTACATATACGCTACGCACTTTTGTATTTTAAAGTGGAAGCTGCAGCAAGCTTAAAGTTTGCACGCACTTATATATACTTTTCTCACAATTACCTTGTTTTTAATGAATATTCCAAATAATCACACACTAAAAATCACAAGACACAAAATGTGGCAAATCTTTTAAGTTTTCAACACAGTGTTCTGTTCACGACGAATGCTTCGATTTAACTGGTAAATATAAGGGTATAGAGGATTCAGGTAAACAGGGGCGGTGCAATTATTACCTTTCGGAAATGTATAGAGAAGTGAGTTGCTGGAAAAGGAAATATTTAAGGCAAAGTAGGTAAGTAAAGTAAATCCGAATACATCACTCAACCACTATTATTAAAGTAGTAGTTAAAGTGTAACAGTTCAGCAGTGTAGTTCTCATGAAATCTTAGAAACGTTCAAGAGTGTTTAAAAGAGCAATGCTTAATACACGTACATCAAGCACTTATCGGGTTAGAAAGCATCGTACATTAGCTGAAATTAGAAATTTAATTTATTTAAACGATGGTATGTAATTTAAGCTAATAATTTATTATTAACGTTGCATATGTATAAAAATTATTTATTCTTAACTGTTTATTGTGCTTTATTATGCAGTTTGTAAGTCATCTTTAAATTTGACTAATTTAATAACTTAGCAAATTTACTAGCTTAGTTACTAACTAACCAACTTACTTACTCACTTAGATACTAAGTGAGTAAGCACTAATATTACACAATTATTAGAATAATTTAACAGAATGTCTACTGACAATATGACTTAAAATGTCCTGTACACATCCCAGCAAACACGTTACGTAAGTGTTACATAACAAATAAAGCACCTTGTTATGTCTCACTGTGACAATATTGTTATGTAACAACTACATAATGAGATAGTAACAATATTATATAACACTGTTACTGAATGGTGATATAATAGTTACATAATTTTTTCAAATAACTATTATATAACTGTGTGATATATTCATTACATCACAGAGTGATAATTTTTGTCTTGTTAGATTGTTCTCTAATTGTTACATAACTGTTACGAAACTGTGTGACATAACAGATACATAATTTTGTTATAATTAATAAAGTAGGTTACATTATTATATCACACTGTGACAATATTATTATGTAACCATTATATAATGAGATAGTAACACTGTTATATAACACTGTTACTGGATGGTGATATAACAGTTACATAATTTTTTCAAATAACTATTATATAACTGTGTGATATATTCATTACATCACAGAGTAATAATTTTTGTCTTATTGCATCGTTCTCTAATTGTTACATAACTGTTACGAAACTGTGTGACATAATAAATACATAATTTTGTTATAATTACTAAAGTAGGTCACATTATTATATCACACTGTGACAATATTATTATGTAACTATTATATAATGAAATATTAACACTGTTACTGGGACGTGATATAACAGTAACATAGTTTCATAACATACGTATTATACAACAATGTGATACATTCTTTTAAACTGCACTTAAATAAATAAAAGGCAGAATGTGTTTTTTACATAGGCAATTTTTTCCTAAAAACAAAAGCAATACACGCAAAGCAATTGCTTATTCTTTTTAAAAAGAAATTTTTGCTTTAGTTCCTAAGGTTAACATAACAAGGCAAATTTTAATTTGAATATTTAGAGAATACTATATTAAATAATAAATGTATTTATTCCAATATTCACAACTAATCCAATGAAGAGATTAAACCTTATAAACAGAATTAATATTATATATATATATATTCATTTTTACTATCGTGAATATAATGATAATGTATTTTTATAGTTTATTATTTAAAAATTAAAAAATTATATTTTACATTTTTATTAATTATATGTGACGCGATTTGAAGAAAAGGAACTTAGAAGCAAAAAATTGTAGGCTATGTTTGCAATTTTTTAAATGAAAATACAAAAAAGTAATAACTGTTAATATAAATGATTGATATTTTAAGTCTTTATTACAACTAAAATATTTAAAAACAAATTATTTAAATAGCAAACATGTTCTGTAACTGTTACGTAACATTTCTGTAGTAATAAGAGCTAAATTACGTAACTGTTATGTAATTTTTATGTAACATAAAAGTAACAATGTTCTGTAACTGTCGTTACAAAATTGTTACGTAAAATTGTAGTCTCTCTGTTACGCAATAAAATTATGTAATTGTTACATAACTGTTATGTAACATGAAACACTATTTTATAATTATTGTTTCGAATAAATATTTTTTATTATAAATCTAGTTTAACTGTTTAAGTTTATTAATTTACAATAAATTATTATTAATAATTATTATCAGTATTATTTATTATAATTATTAATGTCCAAAACTTTTAAAGAAGTACGTAAAAGTAAAGTGGGGTGAAGAAGCCGACTTTTGGAACATTTTACGATATTTAATATATCACTCACTTTTAATTTTATTTAAAATTTTTTAACGTACTCTGAAAAGTTTGTCTATTAAAAATTTAAAAAATATCTTAATTTTTTTTGTAAAAAGTTGTCAGAAATTAATAAAGAAAAATTTTTATTTGAACAAATTTATTTAAAATTAATTTAAAGTTTATAACTCTCAAATTTTATGTGAAGAAAAATAGAATTTTCAGAATAAAATAAAAATTTGTAATCCCGATTAGTATAATTGTAATCGTTTCTTTTTGTTACTCACATGTGTGTGACATTGTTATGTAAATGCTACAAAATTGTTACTTATATGTGTGTAACATTGTTACGTAAATGTTACAGAATTGTTACTGAACACTGTGACTAATGTGTGGTAGATATTTTTATTAACACGTTAATCGTATATTACAAATAAAAAAATCACAAGTTTGTCTTTGTTACGTAATAGTTACATAACAGTAAGTAACAGAATATACGGCACTGCAGTTGATATAGTAGATTAGGAGAATTCTCATCCAGCCTTCAGTGGCCGTGCGGTTTAAATGCGTTGCGTCGGGTCGTCAAGGGCGGGGGGACGTGAGTTCGATCCCACATGCGAGCGGATATTTTTCATTCTAAGCGTTATGTAAAATAATAAAATTACTATTTAATCTGTATATAAGTGTTGTGAAATGTGAATAAAATAAACTTGTGAACATGTTTAGAAATAATATTAAAGATCTGTAAAAAAATCAAGTTTAAAAAATGTACTAATTAGTAAATCAGTTTTTTACTAAAATTATTTTTGGATATTACCATGTCAAATGGCATTTGTTATTATCTATTGAATAAAAATAATAACAATAATTTTCACGTAGGTCATAATAGTGATGTTACAATTATATAACAAGCTCATCAAATTATGTAACAGAATCTCATAATTGTGATATAATAATAAGTCACAACGTGATATAAGTGTGATATAACAATTATGTAACATATTTACATAACTGTGATATAATAATAAGTCACAACGTGATATAAGTGTGATATAACAATTATGTATCAAATTCTTCTAATTATGTAACATATTTACATAACTGTGATATAATAATTAAATATCACGCTGCAACATAATTGTTATATCACCCTTCTTGTAACAATTATGTAACTGTGACCCTCATGTTACGACATTTCGTGTCACATGTTCATATCATGTTATATCACGTGTGATATTCTGTGACATAACTGTTACATAACTGTTATGTAACAATGTTTGCTGGGATTTCTTATTTTTCCAGGGCATTTATATATGTAACAAGGTTGCCACAAGTTAGGGAAGTCAAGGAATTCAGGGATTTTTACTAAAAGTACTGGAAAAAATTAAATTTTTAGAATTTATAGGAAAATTCTGAAGTTTCTGTCTTTTTTGTTTGCTTCATAAACTATGAAATTGACAAGAATTCTAATACAAACTGTACAATATTTTCTATTTTTAACAATAATTTCTTTTTAAATAACTTCGTATAAATTCAATTATGTTCAAAAATTGTTTTAAATTCTCGTCAAAATTTCAATTATCTTTATAAATAATAAAATTCTTCTCCAAAATTCAGTTATTTTCAAAAAAATTTAATAAAATTCTTGGCAAAATTTCAATTATTTAAAAAAATTTTCCTCATTTCAATTATTTTTCATATCTACTATTTTAATAAAATTTTCCAAAAGAATTCTATTATTTAAACAAAATTTTAATAAAAATTTAACAGGAATTCAATTATTTACTAATTCCTTTTATAAATTTCTTCAAATCAATTCAATTATTTTCAATTTTTTAATAAAGTTTTTCGAAAGAATTCGAATATATATAAAGGGAATTGAAAAAAATAGTCTGAGAAATTCAATTATTTCGAAAAATTAAAATAAAATTCTTTTAATAATTCTATTATTTAAAAAAATGTTGACAACATTCTTTGCAAGATTTAGTTCATTAAATTGCAATTTTAATAAAATTTTCCTATACAATTCAATTGTTTTCAATACATTTCTTCTTAAGAATTCAATTATTTTCACAAATAATACATTTTTTTATAGGAATTCAATTATTTAAAAGAATTTGAATAAAATTCTTCGCTAGAAATCAATTATTTTCTTTCTTGAGAATTGAATTAGTTTTAAAAATTTTGATAAAATGCTTTACAAATTTGAAAAATTATAATAAAATCGGTCATAGAATACAATTGAGCTCCCACGTGCAATGACTCGATCTGCGCTCGGACGCACTCTCTAGTACCAGTCGGGGAGCAGTGAGCGCCTCTGCGCCACTCACTGCCACCCGACACTGGTATTAGAGAGTGCGTCCGAGCGCAGGTCGAGTCATTGCACGCGGGAGCTCAATTATTTTCGTAAAATACAACATTTTTTCTAGAAATACAATTATTGTCAAAAATGTTTGTAAAACTCTTCAAAAAAATTCAATTATTTAGGAAATTTTAACAAAATTCTTCCCAAGAATTCAATTTTTTCAGAAATAAACATTTTCACATGAATTCAATTATTAAAAAAAATTTTTTTTTAATTCCTTGTCAGATTTCAATTATTTTTAATTTTTTATTGAAATTTTTAGATGAAATTTAATTATTTTAAAAAAGTTTTTAAAAATTCAAATATTTAAAAAAATTTGAATAAAATTCTTCGCAAGAAATTATATATTTTCATAAATAATAATATTTTCCTCTGAAATTCAATTATTTTTACAAATAAAATTATTCACAGGAATTCAATTTTTAAAAAAATTTTTTAATAAAATTCGTTGCAAGAATTCAATTATTTTCATAAATAACAAAATTTACTACAGAATGTCAATTATTTTTTATAAAATTTTAAATAAAATGATACACGGAGAAAAATATAAAGTAAGTTTTACTACTTTTATAGTAAAAAATTTCCGGTAAAGCATTTCTGGTAATTTTTACTACTTTTGGAGTAAATTTTGCTACGTTCGAAGTAAATTTTACTAATTTTTACAAATATTTACTTCGAACGTAGCAAAATTTACTCCAAAAGTAGTAAAAATTACCAGAAATGCTTTACCGGAAATTTTTTACTATAAAAGTAGTAAAACTTACTTACTTTATATTTTTCTCCGTGTAGAAAATTGCATTTATTCTTACAATTTTTTTTTTAATTCGACGAAAGAACTCAATTGTTATTAAAAATTTTGATAAAATTCTTTATAAAAAATCAATTTTAAAAAACATACAATTACTGAATAAATTATTTATTTTTGTATTTAAATAATTGAATTCTCGAGAAATTTTCTAATAAAAATTGATTAAAAAATGAATTTCACTTAAAATTTTAAATTATAATTGAATATTAAAAACATTATAGCGTGAATTTTTTAAGAAATAATTGAATTTTAAAAAGCTTGCACGACAATGCAAATCTTGCACTGTGTGACGCAAGCTTACTGCAAGATTACGTGTTGTTTGGTAATATTACATGTTACTTAGGAGTAAGTTCATTTATTAATAAATTAATTAAGGTAATATTAATTAGTAATATATATTAGTATATATTAATTAGTAATATTAATTCGGTTTTAACAATTTATTTATTGTAAAAAACAGTATCTTTTTATTTTTTCTAAATAAAATTTGTAGATAGAGATGCAGACAATGAAGAAAGCACTGACAATGAGGCAGGGGAGGAGTCAGAACCGAATCATGAAAACTTTTATTCTGAAATGGAAACAGGTAGATCCCTTATAATTATTATTCACGTAATATTGAATTTAGAAAAAGTTGTCAAGTAATGAAAGCTTTCCTGTTCCTTCAACTTTTAAATAATGTAAAAAGAATACATTATGCAACTAGTGGTGAAAATGTTTTATACTCCTGCCCTATTGGCCTTACGCACTTCGACAAGAGTCCCCGAGAAATACTTTTTTTTTTTTTTTTTTTTTGGATTAAGCATAACCATTCTACTTTAGAAATTTTTCTATATATATATATTAACCTAATTTTGCGTCTACAGCCGACTTTATTAGGAGTACTCGCATTACGCCTGGACCACCCGTCAATGGGTTTTCTCGCCAGAGAAGAGGGAAACTGTAGAAAACCTCTCTGAGTACAACCGGTTTATCGACAGTCGAGTTCTAATGGTGTGTACCGGACAATAATCGACGGTGCACATCATTATACCTCGACGTCAAACCTCCCGCTCAGATTGTCTCACGTGCCGGAAAAATACCAAGCCAAGTGGGCGCGAACCAAGGATACTTATACCCTTGGTCCTTAAACGACCACCAACGCCAGGCATCTATCCGACTGAGCCAATCTGTCGGTCAGTGGTGAAAATGAATGATTTGGCGAGTGTAAAGTATCAATCACACAAGTAAAATCATTTTTCACTACGAGTTTCCACTAAATCTGAAAAAAGAATATTCGAAACAAAATTTTGGTTGAATCAAACCAATTTAAAAAATATTTTTACAAAATTTAATGTATATTTTCTCTCCGTGTAATTGTTATAATGAACATTTAATAGTAGTTTATATTTGTAATGTTATTAATTAAATGTTTAATTTTTTAAAATTAATAACAAATATAAATATGTAATATAAATATATTATATACGAATTCTTTTATATATTCATGTATAATAAAATTAAAATATTCTATTTTAGATGATAATACGAACAATCAAGAAGAAATTCCTTCTGTCAATGAAAGGAGAAATGCCACTTTTTCTGATCAATTTATTAGTGATGAAGGACTAAGCAGCAGCATCACTGATGAAGAAATGATAACAGGTATGCAATGATAAAAATAATTCTTTCTCTAATGATAATAAATTAAAGAAACCTCGTGTGTCACAAAAATCACTTTAAAGAAATTGGACTGTCTTTATTCCCGTGTTGCCTAATATACTATTAAACTCGACAACTGTTTGTCTAGTGCGTAAATGTAAATGACAATGATCTCTTTACCTGCCATCAGTTCTCCACAATACCTCCCGTTCTTTCATAATTGTCGAGGTTCACACAATGAGCGTTCGGAATACTTGTAGAACTCTTTGCAACGATGTCAGAACTTTAAGCAGAACTCGTAAAATGTTATTTTTATAACTTTTCTAATTTGTTAATAATTTTTGAAATTTTGCAAAACTCTTGTTTTTTTTAGAGAACTCTAGAACTCTTTACATTTTTTCAGAATATTAGGTCAGAACTCTTTTTCGCAAAAATAATAGTGCTATGCAAAGTAAGCAATCAACTAACTATTTAGAGGGACAAACAGACTATATTTAAGGTTAAACTTTTCGACAAACCATCTAGGTGGGTTAAATAGACACTCCGATGATCAATTTGACTATCTCGGAAGGAAAAGTTAACTACTCAGAGAATTAGGCTAACATTCAAAACCTAACCTTCTAAGTTTAAATCTCCAGTTTTATCAGTGTATTTTTATTTAGTACCAAAGTAGCACGTAACGTTACTTTAATGTCTCTGGAATGTTTGTAACATAACAATTTAACATTACAGTGGCATTACAGTAATATTAAAATGTCCGCCCTAAGGTAATACTACTAATGTTAAAGCAATGCCATTGTAATGTTATTATAATGTCACAGTAGCATTACAGCAATGTCACAAATTGTAAATATATATTAAAATGTTTAGAATTGTTAAACAATTTCTTTTATATATTCACATGTATTAAAATTAAAATATTCTATTCTAGATGAAAGTACGAATAATCAAGAAGAAATTTATTCTGTTAATGAAGGGATAAATGACACTTTTTCTGACCAATTTGTTAGTGATGAAGAACAAAACAGCAATATCACTGATGAAGAAATTACAACAGGTGTGTAATAATAAAAATATTTCGTTCTCTAATGATAACAAATTAAAGAAACTCATGGTCTTAAGTTGTCACATCTGTTGATTTTAGAAATAATATTTTTTAAACGACGACGATTATATATTATTTACTCATAATTATATACAATAAAATCTTATTTTGTTGAATAAATCAATTTAAAAATTTTTACGAAGTAAGGAATAAATAAATTACATACGTACCTTAAAACCGCAGTTGTTTGAATTAAAATATGCGAATCAAAACATAAGTTTTAAACATTTATTTTCACAACATCACTTTACTTCACTTCACAACACAATACTATCAAAAAAATATTAACCTTAAAAGTACGGGACGCATGATTATTCCCCAAATGTCATTTTACCGAACTGCACTTTTGCGAAAAGCTATTTTTGCGAAATGTCATTTTTGCATATAATCATTTTTACGAAAAGCCATTTTTGCGAAAATTATTATAGTAAACCTGTATGCATATATAGATTCACTATATCAGTTTTCGCAAAAATGGCAATTCGCAAAAATGACAATTCGTAAAAATGACTTTTCGCAAAAATGACTATTCGCAAAAATGTCAATTCGTAAAAATATCGATTCGAAAAAGTGACAATTCGCAAAAGTAACAATTTGCAAAAATGTCTTTTCGCGAAAATGCCTTTTCGCAAAAATGACTATTTGCAAAAATGTCAATTAAATGACAATTTAAATAACAATTTGCAAAAATGTCTTTCCGCAAAACTGACATTTCGCAAAAATTACTGTTCGCAAAAATGGCTTTTCGCAAAAATGACTATTCGCAAAAGTGCAGTTCGGTAAAATGACATTTGGGGAACAATCATGCGTCCCTATTTAGTTTCTCTCAGAAAAATGTCCTGGTGCAACTGAAGCCAGAAAGACTTTTCAATGAAATTCTCTTTGAAAACATTAAAAATTTTCGAATATTTTTCTGAATCTTTAAATCCAAAAAATTCCACAAAGTTTCTGTTGAAAAGAATTTATAGAAAAAAATTATGGACCATAAAACTCAAAAACTTAGTCCTTTCGCAAATAGAGACTCATAAACGGTCACCCTAAGACGAACCAGATGTGTGACAAACCTTTCAAAAGTAGTTGTAGTGCTTATTTACAGATATAAATAAAATCCATTTTAAGAAGTTTCACTATTAGCATGAAGCCAATATATATTTTTTAGGTATTTTTTTATTTTTTTTATAATTAAGTTTTAGTAAAAAATTGTTTTATTAAGGGAAATAAATAAACGTTCAGGTGATAACTAAGATTTTTATATTTAAAAAACTCAATATTTCTGTTCATCATTTATCATTAATACATTGAAGAATCCTTAATATAACTGGATATCCTGAAGAGTCGGTTTGGATATCCTAGGGTTATTTTAGAATATCCATAATATGCTCATAGGATATCCATAATACTTCTTCCTTATTTTAATTACTTCAATTACTTATTTCAAATACACAAATTTCGTAAGAAAATATCACTATATCCATAATATATTTATAGGATATTCATCAGATATCCTGCTGATAATTATAAGATATTTTTAGGATATCTTTAGGTTATTCCTTGATTATCTTTAGGATATTGTTAAAAAATACCTTAGGTATGAAAAAAATATCTAGAATATGAATTACTTGCATAAATTAAGGATATCCTAAAAAACCCACTGTTTATAACCTAGCGATATCCCTGGAATATCGAGTGGATATAATGAGAATTTTAAGTTCTATTGCGTTAATAATAACATTTAATTGAACCATTATTTAGCAGAATTCTTACAAAATTAAATTTTTTTTAGAAAATGAAGAGTTTAATGTTCCTGATGAATCTAATGAAACAGAGTCATCTAGTTCTGAAGGAGAGTTCATTAATGACATTTTACAAATGGACGAGGAAATAAATGAAGTAAACCAGTTGCGAGAACTAGCTGTAACAGGTGGAATGAAGCAGACAACTGTAGGAAAAATGTTAAAAATTTTAAGAGAAAGGGTTTTACCAGAGTTACCAAAGTCACCAAAAAGTTTTTTAGGAACAACCTCTGCAGAATATGATGTTAAGTTGATGGCAGACATGGATGTAGAAAGTGTAGGAGAATATGTTTATTTAGGAATTAAAAACGGCCTGTCGAAATGCATTGATCCTGAAGTTCACAAAAAATCAACAATCTTTTTACAAATTAATATAGATGGAGTCCCTATGACTAAATCAGGCGAAAAAGGATTATGGGTTATTTCCGGAAGAGTCTTTTATAAACCTGATATTTATAAGCCATTTGCAATAGCGATTTACTCAGGAAATTCAAAACCTGCCAGCGTTGACGACTTTATGAATGATTTTATAGTAGAAATTAATAACTTAACACATCGTGGTGTAACTATATCAGAAAAACGGTTTAATGTTCGAATTCATTGTTTTGTGTGCGATACTCCAGCAAGAGCTTTTTTAAAATGTACAAAAGGTCATACAGGATTCTACTCCTGCGAAAGGTGTGAAGTGCGAGGATTGAAATTGAATAATGTGACTCAGTTCCCTCTTACAAATTGTCCTGAAAGAACAGATGAATCTTTTAGACGCCGTTCACAACGTCGACATCATAAAGGTTTATCGCCGATTTTAAAAATAAAACCTTCCCTCAACATGATTTTCATATTTGTTCTTGAGTTTATGCACTTATTTTGTGAAGGAATGATGAAACGACTGTTAATGTTCTGGTTTATTGTAGGTGGACGAAATAACGTAGGTCAGCAGGTGAAAAAAGAAGTCTCAAGACGAATTCGTATGATTCGAAAATGTATTCCTATTGAATTTCAGAGAAAAATACGGACATTAAAAGCATTAAAAAAGTGGAAAGCAACTGAGTTTAGATTTTTTCTCTTATATTGCGGACCAATTGTATTATTTAAGCAACTTGATGCAATGAAATATAAAAATTTTTTACTTCTCCACGTTGCTTGTAGACTTTTATGCAGCTGTAAAATTTCTGAAAATAGTGAAGAACATGCGAAGGATTATTTAAAAAGGTTTTTTGTAAGTTTAGGGAGGTTATATTCAAAAATGCAAGTGCTGAACATGCACTGTGCTATTCATGTTGTGGATGATATAATTACCACTGGTAGTAACTTTAGTGGAATCAATTCATTTCCATTCGAAAATTTTTTAGGTAAATTAAAAGGTCTTTTGCGCAGTGCGAACCGTCCATTAGCACAAATTTGCAGAAGACTACACGAATTAGACAAAATAGATCCACCGAAACCACGCAAACCATTTAAATTAAAAAATTTTAAAATGTATCAATCAAAATATTTTTAAAATTAAGTATGAACATTGTACTTTAACAACGGAATCTCCTAACAATTTTGTGATGTTACAAAATGAAACTCTCTTTGAAATTACGAAAATTACTAGAAATGACAACGATATATTAATAAGTGGCATGCCTTGGAAAAAGGAACGACCGATATTCATGTATCCGACTAACTCTAGCGATTTATATATGTGGGTTGCCGTCAGAGAATGTAACAGAAATATTCTTACTGTTAATATTAACGACGTGAAATGTAAAATGGTAAAATTAGAGATGAATTTAAAAAAAAATGAAGCGAATAATGTGTTTTGTATGCCACTTTTGCACTTACTTTAGTGTAAATAAATTGTGATTTTGATAATAAAAATTATTATCTAAATGGTTACAGACTTTAATTTGGTATTCAATATTCAAATTATAAATATTTTTTGGTTTATTCTCACCCTCACAGCACTTGATATCTCAGGATATCATAAAAACAGCCAGTAGATGTCCTAGAGATATCCCTAGAAAATAGCAGGATATTCTAGGGACCGGGGACTTGGGTATCCTAGGATCATCTTAATGATATCTGAGGATATCCATAAGATATTCTCTGGAAATTATGAAAATACCCTAGGCATATCACTAAGTTAACCATATAATATCCTAACATTATTTGTTTTTAATACATGGTGATATTTTTAATACATGGTGATATCCTCAGGATAGCACGATTTACATAAAGTAACACTTTATAAATTAAAATACTATTATACATTGAATAAGTGAACGAAATATCTCACGGATATTGATATCTTTTTATCCTAAGGACACCCTACTGGCGTCCTAGGGACATCATAAAAATATCCTACAAACTGATGATTTCAATATCATATGGATAACCTTTAGAAATATTAGGATATTCTGCGGACTTTTTATATCCTACATTTGTTCAGGACATCCTGATGATATCCTTTTGTTATGAGGGTAACTGATTTTTCTATATATAGCATCCTAAAAGCAGTGTATTTTCTGGGACATACAGAGGATTACTAGAGATATCCAAGGCTCTGGATATGTTAAAGGAATCCGTAGAATATCCTGAATATCCGAATGTTGTTATGGTAAATCCTAATGGCAACGAATATTCTAGGATATTATATACTCATGGACTATATTTCACTAATTTTCTATTCTATAATATCATACGGATATCCTAGTCAAAAATTCAAAAACTTTAATAAAAAAATTCGTTAAATTAAATTTTATAAAAATATTTCTAAATAATTTTTGAAAGACAATAGTTTTACAATTACATACAATTAAAAAATGGCCAAAAAATGGAAAATTTGCTAAAATCTTTTAAAAAGTAATTTTTTACTAAAATCCTTGAAAAATAATTTAAATTTGATGAAATCTTTTAAAAATAATTGAGTTTCTAAAAAATGAAAAAAAAATAATCAACTTTTTGAAGAATTTTAAATTATAAATAATTTTTAAAAAATATTAAAAAAATAATCAACTTTTGGGAGAATTTTAATTATAATTAATTTTTTAAAAATTCCAAAAAAGTAAATTTTAAAAAATTTTAATTTATTTTGTTCGAAGGTAATTTAATCTTAAACAATTATGATAAAACAATTCTAAGAATTAGTTTTTTTATAAATATTGTAACGTAATTTTTCAAAAATAATTGAGGACTTTTTGTATAATAATTTAGAAGAAAAGGAATTTTTTAAAGAATTTTAATTAAAATTTTTTAATATTATTATTTCTCCCAAAATGTTAAAAATAATTGTAAAAAATTTTAAAATGTTATTATTTTGTGTATGTTTTTGAATTTTCGGAAATATTGAAAATATTGAAAAATTTTTAAATATTAGAATATAGAGAATTTCTTTTTTCAAAACTATTTTAATATTATTCTTAGAATAATTATTCTATTGAATTGATTATTCTTTATTAAATGGACACTTGAAGATCATTCATTAAAATATTTTAGATGTAATAAGAATTTAAATATAATTTAAGTATTAATGTCGGTTACACATTTATTTTTAATTTAAAAAAAATACTTTTTATTTAAAACACCATAATAATGCACTGAGAGACCTTTTGGACTGCAGCGGAACAACGTATGAGATAGCAGCTCCACTATGGTTTTAGTGCGCTGCGATACAATGTTGGGCGCGTGACAGTCCAAAATGTTGGTGATAAGCTCACCGAAGTAGTGGGGATGACGTCATTGGTTTGCAGGTAATCAACTGTCACGCGCCTAAAAGTATAGTCCTGTAGCGAACTACCAAAATGGTCAGTAGCAGCCTATCGAAAGTCTGCTGCTGACCCAAAGGTCTCTCAGTGTGACAAAGTTTTCACGCGTGGATTCAGTTTCTCTTGCAAATTCTGAAAAGCAACTGACGCTTAAAGTACCTTTTGACGGAAATTTCCAAATGTTTCCTTCATTTTTTTTTATCTGAAAAATTTTACAAAGTTTCCATGTGAAAAAAAACTCGAAATTTGAAAAGTCATAAAATAAAAGATCTCTTGCAAGGCGAAACCCTTCGCTAGCCATTTTAAGGCAAACCAGATGTGACACAAACCTTTAAAAACGAAAAAAAATTTCACACGATCTATACTTTCGGTTTTAAAAATATTTTACGGTATACTTGATACAAAATTGAACTAATTTAAAACATATTTTTGTCGTTCGTCATGGTTTTTTTCAAATATTGTGACCATAGTCAAAATACAGAAACAGATTTAAAGTATAGTTTTCTCGTTGGCCATGATTTGTTAGATTCTAAACATGGTAAAAAATATAGAAATTTTTTTGGTTTACTTTATTTTTGACATTGGTAAATGGTTAGACAATTTTCACAATTTTCATAAATAGATTAATTTCAAAGGTTTTAATTTGAAATTCTGTAAAATTTCAATTTTGAATGAATTAATTAAATAATAAAAATTCTACATGAATTCTATTTGTTTATAAATATTTTAGTAAACTTCTTCCCAATATTTCAATTATTTTCATAAGTAATCAAATTTCTTTAAGGAGATATTCAATAATTATTTTCATAAATAATAAAACTTATCGCAGAATTTCAATTATTTTTAATACAATTTTAGTCGAATTCCCCGAAAAATGTAATTATTCTTAAAAATTTTATTAAAATTCATCAAAGAAATTCAATTATTTTAAAACGCGATTTCTCCAAAATTTTAATAAATCTAAAAAGTCATATGTTGTTAAAATGTTAAAAATAATTGTAAAAAATTTTAATGTTATTATTTTTTGTATGTATTTGAATTTTTGGAAATTTCTATTTAAAAATATTATAAATATAATTAAATTTTAAAAAATTAGAATGCAAAAATTCTAAGACTTATTTTTATCAAACATATTTTAATATAATTGTTTTTGTAGCTAATTTTCATTAATTACCATTTTTCAATTTACACTTGAAGATTTTTCATTAAAAGTTTTGAGAAATCAATTATTTTCGAAATTTGCAATTAAAATTCTTTTAAAGTTAATTTTCAAAAATTTTTATCAAAAACTTTGAAAAAAATTCATTATTTTCAATTAAATTTTACGAAATTTCAATTATTGAAACTTTTTTTTATTGTAAATTTTGAAAATTTAGTAATTTATAAAAATAGTTGAATTGTTTCGAAGAAATTATTAAAAATTTTGGTTTTTTTTCGAAAAACTCTTTTTTTTTTAAAAATACAGTTTTCAAAATTCCGGAAAAAATATATATTTTAAAGCGGACATTCTAAAAAATTTTATAAATAAAAATTGTTATTATATATAATATATATATATATTATATATATTCAATATAATAATAATAATTTAATATAATAATAATATTTGGCATTCCACGCCAAGTCGGACACCTTTTGACTTTTGCATCTCCGATTTTTTTCAAATATTTTTTTTCTTTTAGTGCTGGTTGAAAGGAACTTCCATGATTTTTTTCAAATTTTTTCATGAAGTAATTTAAGAGATACAGGTTTTTGAAAAATCACGTTTTTTACATAAATTTTTTTTTAAAATGCTTATAACTCGGCCAAAAATTGATCAAATTTGACGTTCGATATATGAAAATTTTTGTTTTTACACGTAGTTTTTGATAAAAATATTAAAAAAATTTTTTTTTTTAATTTACCAAAAAAATTTTAAATTTTAAAAATAAAATTTAATTTTTAAGAATGTATGTATCGATCGATTTTTTTCAAAATTTTTTGTAAGAAACTGGTACTAAATTAAGAATTTTTAATCCTTGTCTGATTGTGGGCAAACGATGGGATCTATTTATTTTCAAATTTTTAATTTTTGTAAAACGGTAGGTAGCCAAATGCCTAACTTGCAATTTGATCAAATCACTTTTTTAAACAGTAAGAAGGTTAAGTTCGGAGAGACTCAGTCTGAAAACAGTTTTGGTTTGAAAAATTTGCTCAATATCCCCCCCCCAAATTCTTGGAAGTATAACGTCATATCCAGCTCATCATAACAGTCTGAATACCCCCCCCAAATGGTTTGAGTCTTGGCTAAGTGGTTTGAGTCTGGGCTAAAAGTGTCGGTAACATGTCGGTGCAGGGATCTCTAGATAGAACCCTCCCTGTATATCTACTTGTCTGTCTGTCTGTAGAAAAATTTGTCGCCACGATAACTCGAATAAATTTTTATGAATCGTCTTGCAATTTGGCACACTTTTTAAGTCCATAAAAATGAAGCCTGAGTTCGTTGGGCAGCCCATTTCGTCAAAAAACAACAAAAATACAAAATTTTGAAATTTTCAAAATTTTGTATTTTTTACAATTTTCAAAAAAAAAATTTTTTTTTATTTTTTTCCTTAAATTTGGTGCAAAAACAAACAACTTTTCCTTTAGACACTTTTCAGTACAACAAAAAACAAAAAAGTTATGAATTTTTTTTTTTTTTAAATTTGTTATTTATTGCTTTTTTGGACTTTTTGTCAGTCTTCTCTGCAGTAGAAAATTTGTCCTATTGGGGCCGTGTTAATAAAAATTAGTTGATATTATGCTAATACACCTTCCTCAACATTAGAAACGACAATTGCATCTCTTACACAAATTTAAAAAAAATTTTCCAAAAAAGTACAAAAAATTGAAATTTATAGTGAGTGAAGCATTAGCCGAAACATGAAAAAACATTAAAAACATATCGAAACCTTCCTTTTTTTCTTTTAGATGCCAAATTTAGATAAAAATACAAAATTAGGAACAAAAAGGAACTCAAATTTTTTAAAAATTCTGCCTTTTTTTGATTTTTTCCGTAAAATTTGTTTTTACATTCTTATCAAAAATGAGAAAGTCTTGGATTTGTGCGATTTTGAGCAATGTCTAATTTTGCTAAATCTTTACGTTTCATGACCCCCTGATTCCAAAAAAATGGTTTTTAGAAAAGTGTCTGTCCGTCCGTCTGTCTGTCTGTCTGTCTGTCTGTCTGTCTGTCTGTCTGTCTGTCTGTCTGTCTGTAGAAAAATTTGTCGCCACGATAACTCGAATAAATTTTTATGAATCGTCTTGCAATTTGGCACACTTTTTTAGTCCATAAAAATGAAGCCTGAGTTCTTTGCTAACTTTGCATAAAATTTCATATTTGTGCCTTCAAAAAATGAATTTAAAAATGTTTTGATAAAATTCTTTATCAGACTTAAATTTTAAGAAATTTTAATTATTCAATTTATTTTTGCATTCAAATTATTGAATTCTCTAATGAAAATTTATTTCAAAATGAATTTCAGTTAAAGTTTTACATAATAATTGAATATTAAAAGCATTATAGCATGAATTTTTAAAAATAATTAAATTTTATAATGGTTCCAAATCAAATTCTTTAAAAATTTGTATTTTTCATACTTATAACTAACAATTCTGTAGAATTAATTATTTTAAAAAAGTTTAATTGAATTTTTTTCTGAAATTATTTGAAGTATTTATTTTTTAATTCGTATTTAGTTAAAGAATTTCTGAATAGTTTAAATTTCGTAAACAAATGGATTTTAAAATTCTCAAAGAACTTTTTTAAAAAATTATTAAAAATAATTTATTCCTGTGGGAAAATAATAATGATTAAAATTTATTTAGAAAAGAAGTAATTGATTTTTTCAAATAATTTTAGAATTAAAGAAATTCGTAAATAAATGTAATGGAACATTTTTTGGAGTATCTAATCATTTTTAGAGAGAATCAGAATATTCTTTAGAGTCAAGGAAGAAGTCAAAATTTTGTTAAGTAATAAAGTTTTTCATATTAAAAGAAAAGAAAATATTTTACAGGATTTACATTTGTTAATTTTCTAAAATGTTTGTTACAAAATGCTAATTTTTGAGAATCAAAGGAAATAAAGAATAGTATAATAATATTAATAATTTTTTAGATTAACAAAAATATTTTTGAATTATTTGAGAAATAAAAAATAATATTATTAAATCAAAAAAAAAATAAAAACAAAATAAAGAAATGTAATATTATCTATCAAAACATATAAAAAACAAAAGCATAAATTTTGTTAAAAAATTGTTATTTTATATTTTATTTCTATTTTCTATCAAAACGAATAAAAAACAAAAGAATAACCATGACTATCTTCAGGTGTGGACAGACTGGACAGAATGAATTAGGCCTAGAATGAATACGACGATTATTAAGTTGAGTCTCCAATGTGAGAGAAGGTGCGCATCGATGTTCATAGCTATAGATATACCACAGCATACTTTAGTATACCTATAGCTATGAACATCGATGCGCACCTTCTCTCACATTGCAATGTTGAGTCTCCATGGAGACTCAACTTTATAGTTTAATGTTATAATTTCGCGCTTCGATAACTCGTAAATCGATACATCGAAAGTTAACGAGCGAGATGGTAGTCGCTCGTAACACCAAATTCAAATTCATTTTATTTATACGCATATTATCGAAAAAAAAGTCTAACTATAAAAACGAAAAATATAAAATTTAAGATACAAATCATTAAAAAGAATTTACCACGGAATATTCATATTTGTCTTTTAGCACAAAAATAAATAAAATTTAATATGTAATTTCCAGCAAAAAACATTTATCAACCGCCAATAAGACAGTGTTGCCATCATATAGAACCAGAAATTCCTTCTCGAAGTTTAAGAACAACTGCGCATGTGTGATTTACTACTGTAACCTTAAATTTGACGTATAAGTTTTAGGAAATTTATTTAGATTTTATTCTTCTAATTATAGTTAAATAAATAATTAAGATCTGAGAGAAAGAGTAAAAATCAGTGTGTGTCAAAATGTTGACGTCTTTACGAAAATCTTGCAGTCTGCTGGTAAGACTTTGAGAAAAAATTATAAGTATTTTCAACATTATGTAACCTCAAAAAATCAATTTTTCAGATTAATATTATTTTATGAAATATAACAGTATTTTTAGAAAAATTATATTTTCACAGAATTTAAAAAATATTCGAGGCCTTCAGTCGACAGTGTCACGAGGATCTGATCAGTTATTTGTGGTAAGTTAAATGAAAAGAATTTCTATGTTGACACCTTGTTTACGTATATTCTGTTTTTGTTACTTTCTATATTACATTTTTATAAAAATATTTCTTGTATTTTGTATTGTTTTACAATTAAATAATCAACTTCTATTTAACAATGGTTAAATAAACGTTCTTTCTTTTTTTTGTTATTTATAAATCTTGCACAATATTAACTAATATTTGGCAATAATGCTATTAAAGGTTTTATATATTTCGAAGAACATAAATAAATAAAGAATATTAATAAAAATTGTCACTATTAATTTATTTTTTACTAATAATATTTATTTTGAATGATTTAGTTGAATTAATGAAAAATGAAATTAAATAGCACAGAGACAGTGAAGAGGACAATCCGAGTATTCCCTTTGAATTCAATGCGGAGAATAAGAAACGTATCGATGCACTGTTAAAAATTTATCCCGAGGGCCACAAACGTGGTGCAATGATTCCGCTATTGGATTTGGCACAACGACAACATGGTTGGTTACCAATTTCAGCGATGCACAAAGTTGCCGAAATTATTGGAGTGTCGAATATGCGTGTTTATGAGGTTGCAACATTTTACACCATGTTCAATCGACGGCCAATGGGAAAATACCACGTTCAAGTTTGCACATGTACACCATGTTGGTTGAGAGATTCTGACTCGGTTTTGAATGCAGTTTGCGAGGCGACAAATTGCAAAGTCGGTGGTACTTCGTCAGATAAATTATTCACCATCTCCGAAGTTGAATGTCTTGGTGCTTGCGCTAATGCTCCGATGCTGCAAGTTAACGATGATTACTATGTGAGCAAACAAAAATTATCTTCAATTCAAAATTAAAAATTCACAAAAATAATCTCAATTTCTTTAAAATTAATTGTTTCTAAATTTATATTTAAATTTAGAAAGTTTAAAAAAATTATTATTTATTTTCTAATGTACTAAAAACTAAGAATTAATTGTTACAGATCCGGAACTTTTATTTTATAAAACAAATTTACAGGCTTCGCACTCATCTACTGAAACCTTAATTTAATAATTAATTTCAATTAAATTTTATGGAAATAATTCAATTCTTTTCATAAATAATAAAATTCTTCTCAGGTATTCAATTATTTTTGAAAATTTTAATAAAATTCTTTGCAAGTATTTAATTATTTTCATAAATAATAAAATTCATTTCGTAGAATTTCAATTATTTTTAATACAATTTTACAGGAATTGCTCGAAAAAATGTAGGGGAGAGTCTCCAGTTGTTAGACGGGTTTCATTTTTGACCCGTAAATTGTAAACGGGTAAACGAAATTGTAAATAAAATACACCGTTCGAAAGGTAACAGAAATACGCAACTTTTATTAAAAGAAAGTATAGTGTTTCGATGAACTCAAAAAATTTTACGATACATTTTTCGAGCACATCGCTTTTTTCAAAAAAAAAAAAAATGTCTCCAGTTGTGAGACACTTATTAAAAATTGCTAAAATTTAATAAGTTTGACATAAAACCTTATGTTTCGTAGAAATAATTAAATATATTAATAATATATATTATTATATACTAAATAATAATATTTATTCGCCAAAATATGACTATTAAATAAACACAATTTAATAGCTTCAACAAGAGCATTAAAATTGATTTCTTCTGAATCAATTGACTTTTTTCCACTTGACATGCCTAAAAATACTAGAAAAAAAATCGAAACAACATTTAAATAGTATGCCTGCAAAGTCGTATTTTTTATGCTGCCCAGATGGGTGTTGACACCGTCTCACAACTGGTGATATGCTGTGTCTCACACCCAGAAATTGGCGCTATTTTGAAAAAGGAAAATTAAATTATTTTCAACCGTAGATTGGAACAATGCAATATTGCATCACAAAATGTAAGGAAAACACTAAAAGAAAATGCATTTCATTTACCTTTTCCAATTAATTAAATTGGAAAAAAAGTACTTTGTATTTATTGAAAAAACGCTTTTTAGTCGATTATCACACACAGTGTTGGAATTAAAAAAAACAGTTTATATATCCGCTTCGGCGTACTTGAAAAAGTTGGCTCATATAAAAAGAAATGTTTTTATATAAACCAATCGTCTTTTTAATATTGCATGTTAAAAAAAATTGATTGTCTCACAACTGGAGGTGTCTCACAACTGGAGTCTCTCCCCTAATTATTCTTAAAAATTTAATTTCAATTCTTTGAAAAAAATCAATATTGAAAAAATGTGTTTTTTTAAATTCTTTGGAAGATTTCAATTATTAACAAAAATATTAGTATTTTTCAAAGGAATTCAATTATTTTCAAATATTTTAATAAAATTGTTCGAAAGAAGTCAATAATAATTGATTTCATACCTAATTAATTTTAATTAATTTTTTTTGAAATAATTCAATTATTCTTTTAGATTTTAATAAAATTCTTCCCAAGAATTAAATTATGTCAATAAATAACAAAATTATTCCCAAAAATTCAATTATTTTGAAGCATTTTAATAAAATTCTTTGAAAAATTCAATTATTTTCATGAATAACAGTATTCATCACAAGAATTCAATTATTTTTAAAAGTAATACATTTTTTCTTGGAAATCCAATTATTTAAAAACATTTAAATAAAATTGTTCGCAAGAATTCAATTATTTTCATAAATAATAAAATGCTTCTTAGGAATTCAATTATTTTCAAAAAAAATTTAATAAAATGTCACAGACATTCAATTATTCTCAAAAATATTAATAGAATTCTTTGTAAAATTTAATTATTTTAAAAAATTTTCCGCAATTCAATGACTTTCAATATCTACTATTTTCATAAAATTTCTAAATTATTTAAAAAAATTTTTAAATCTTCGTAAGAATTCAATTCTTTTCACGAATAATACAAATTTCTCAAGAATTTCATTATTTAAGGTAGTTCTCCGGCTGTTACTCTTGAAAAAATTGATTTTCGATAGATTTTCTTCAAATTTTGAAAAAACGTTTCCTCAAGTGCCCTTTAAATGTGGTAAAAATTTCAAAACCCTTGCGATGCTATATTTTGAGTTATTCAAGTCCAAACTTTCACTTTTACATGCGATTATGTTAAAAATAAAAAAGGGTTTTGAAATTTTTACCACATTTAAAGGGCATTCGAGGAAACATTTTTTCAAAATTTGAAGAAAATCTATCAAAAATCAATTTTTACAAGAGTAGCAGCCGGAGAACTACCTTAAATTAGAATTTGCATAAAATTAGTCAAAAGAAAGAAATTATTAAAAAATTTTCATAAAATTGATTTGAATTATTTTTCTAAATAGGTATTTAAATTCTTTCATGAATAAAAAATTCGTTGCAGGAATTCAATTTATTAGCAAGGTAAGAAAGAAGTAAATATTTTTGATAAAAATTAAGAAAAAGTCAGGAAAATAAAATATACAAATGGAATTTTTGTCAGTTTTGTGTTTAAAACGAGTTTTTTTTTGTCGTTAGGGGAGCGTGGGGTAATGGGAGCTTTTAAATTTTACGCACTTAAAAGCCTTCAAATTCGCTGCAATGTCTAGAAAATCTTCTACAACCTTTGTTTATATCATTCCAAAACAAACGATTACATTCTTGACAAATTTTTAGTAAAGACAAGGGAAAATGTATTTTTTGAGTTTTCGTTGTAAAATGCCAAATATTTCTAAACATCACCATAAGTAGTTAAAATCGTATTATTTAGTTCTGTTTTTTCATTATATTATAGGTGAATATGTGTAGATATGTATACTTGTATAAAAATCGAAATAATAATAAAATTTGTTTGTTTTTATTTTTTTATTCAAATTTTGTCCTGTAAAAATTCTGTGGGGTAATGGGAGAATTAGTGTCAGACCAAAGAATTTTCGTTACTATGTTGCGTCTTTCGTTATTTCTTTCAAAATTGTAAAAGATATCACCTTATGAAAAAACTTTTAATTAAAAAATAATTTTTGGTGGGAAAAATGAAAAATTTAATTTTTTTTCAAAAATTTTTTATTCAATTATAATTTAGGAAAAAATGTATTCTAAGTCTAAAGTTTTGGCTTCATTGTAAGTATTAACACTTTTTTCTATTAGAAAACAAAAAATATTCCTAAAATATAGAAATTTTTTAAATTTTTAAGTGAAAGCTCCCATTACCCCACAAATTGGGTGATCGCAAAAAATGTATTTTTTTTTGAAAATTTTTTTTTTCCAATTTACTTTCTCTTTTTAAGTTTCTTATTAAACACAATTAAAGATAAATAACGAAATGAGTAAGAAATAACGAAAACAATGTATCATTATAAAGATAAGTTGGTTTTTAAAATAATTTTCCTTAAGGGGCTCCAATTCCCCCACGCTCCCCTAAGTGTAATTTTTCGATAGCCACTTTTTTACTACTTTTTTTAGTTTGAAAGATACTTTTTGCTACTTTTTTACAACTAATTATCGAGTGCGAAGTCTGAGTTTATAAGTTGGGTCAATCCATTATATTTCACCTAAAGTCGTTGAGTCTTATTTTTAGAAAAATCTGATACTTCGCATTAATGACAATTGTTTTCAAAATTTTTTTAATTTTTAAGTTGAGTTGTAATGAAAAGAAGTTAGTTTGGGGTAAATGTAAACAGTTAAGGATTTAGAATTAAATAAGACGACAATATTTTAACCTTAGCTCACCTGTAATTGGTTCTGAGTATTGTCAAAGTTTTATTTTGACAATTGCCAATAATCATAAAAGGTTGGAAATCAAAGTTCACAGTTTTAGTATTATGACTTTAAAAGAATAATTATAAATGAATGAATTTGGTTCTATTTGACAACTATACTTTTTTGGCAATGTAAAATTATATAGAAAAGGAGATTGGGTCTTCTTTTCATAACTTCTTCGTGTGAGTCATTTGCAAGTATAATATATTTTGCATAATATTTTCCAAAAGTTCATTTTTGATGTTATGTGTTGCATTATTATCAATCAACTGTTTAAAAATCTACTACGATTTTTTTTCAGTTTTTCCATCCCTTAATACAGTAGTATATTTGAGATAACGTTTTTCTGGACTAATTCTTAACTACAGTGGTGTTTACATTTACCCCAAATTTTAGGAAAATTTCAAAATTTCGGAGTAAATGTAAACAATAAGTTTTTTGCATTTCAGGCTCATTAATATTTTCTTATACCCCATAAAATTTTTCTAGGGAAGTGAAGTAACAAGTTCATGCAAAAGAATTCCGTCAGTTTCACCGTTTAACGAAAAAAACTTACGTTTTTGGCGAAAAATATATTCTGTTTACATTTACCCCAAATGACCCCAATTTAGATAGTATACATTTTTTGGATGATATTTCTTTAAACTGGGTTAATTTACTATTGTGAATAGATTTTTATGTAAACATGCCCAAAATAATAGATAACAATTGATTTTAAAACCTACGTATTAAATGTCAAAAGTCACTACGTTTTAATTATGTTTTTCTAAACAGTGTGTAAATATTTGAAAATTTATTACTACTTAATATTAAGTACTTTTAAATGTAAAAATGTGAAATTGTATCTTAATATTCAGTCTTTTATGATTTTCATTGATCTGAATCACTTATATCTCCTCAGGTGCAAAACAAAAAAATCCAATTTTGGTCTTAATATTTAAGTTTCATCTTCTTTTCCATCCTCTCAAATTATGTCGATGGAGAATGAGCTATTTCCTCATTTTATGCACTTTTAAAAAATGTGCTTCCAAAAACGTATTTGTTGATTAAAATGCAAATACTTAATATTAAGTAGTAATAAATTTTCAAATATTTACAAACTGTTTAGAAAAATGTAATTAAAATGTGGTGACTTTTGACATTTCATAGGTAGGTTTTAAAAGTAATTGTTATCTATTATTTTGGAAATATTTACATATTAATCTGCTTATTCAAAAAATTTTTTGAAAATAATTGTCAAAAATGAATTGTACAGATATTGAAAATCATTAATACGAAGTATCAGATTTTTATAAAAATATGCCGCAACGACTTTATGTAAAGTGTAATGGATTGATCCAGTTTCTTTTATTTTGAATGAAAACTTTTTTAATTTAAAATGTTTTTAATTCTAAAATTGATTTTCTTCATACATAGGAGGATCTTACCGCGGAGAGTACTAAAGCGATAATTAACGCACTTAAAAATGGAGACAGACCACCGCCAGGGCCACAAAACGTAGGACGATTTGCGGCAGAACCTGCAGGGGGACTCACATCCTTAACTAGTCCGCCTCCTGGTCCCGGAGTAGGTGTTAGGTCTGATCTATAAGATCTTTGTAATTAAAAAACTCATTTTTTTCTAAATATAGTCAATCTTTCATTACATAAAGCTCTGAAATTTGAGTTATTAATTTTTTCAGACTCATGTTTGACTTCGACAATTTATAGTGAAAGAAACAAAAATGTTGTTATTTTTCTCCTGGGAGAATTTTTCCCTGTGTTACTGTATTTAATTTAAAAATAAATTTGTTACTTTTTTTCTCTCCAAAAATAAATTTCCTTAGAACTGCGTTAAAATCGAAATTATCTTTTATTCACGTGCATTTATTATTTAAAAGAAAAACATTTTTAGGAATTACACTGAGAAATATTGAATAAATGAGGCATTCTGTTTCAAAACGACCCCCCTTGTAAACAATTGCCAATTTAAGGCAATTTTTAAATAAATATGTTTCCTATTTAAATAAACCAATTGAATTTTGTTACTAGCAGTTTTGAAAGATAAATTCTTGAACTTTATGATAGTAAAAAGCTTTTTTTTTTTTTATTAACGTAATTTTATAAAAAATTTGATATGAAGGTGGATTTTGATAATAGATAAGATTGTGGATTTTAATTAATTTCTCAAAATCCACTGAAATGTCCAAGATAATTTTTACAGGAATAAAAATAGAATATTTATTCTTTTTTAGGGTTCCGTACACCTACGGTGTAACGGCGGAACCCTATTGGTGAGACTCTGTTGTCCGTAGCCAAATCGTGTCCCCCCCCTAGCAGCTAAACTATTTGACCTAAAGAGCTCAAATTTGGTCCAGATATGTATTTTCACTCGTAGATTACAGGAAAAATATAGCGAATGTGATTGGACGTGATGGTCATAGCGTTGTCAAGGAAATAACAAGATTTTTGGCCAAAAATGCATAAAAAGTGACCATTCCCCCCCCCTTAACTTCTAAACTATTCGACATGAAGAGCTGAAATTTTGCATGCTGGTGTATTTTTACTTGAATATTACAGGAAAAATATAGAGAACTTGATATGTAATGATGGCCATAGCGTTGTCAAGGAAAAACTAAAAAAATTTTTTTTCTCTAACTTTTACATTATTTGACCTAATGAGCTGAAAATTGGTATCCTAGTGTATTATTACAGTCAGACGACAAAAAATTTATTTAAGAAACTTTTTGAAAAAAAAATCAAAAAAAATTTTTTTTTAATTTTTTTTTTCAAAAAAAAAAAAAAAAAAAATTTTAATTTTTTTTAGTTTAAACACGTGGCATTAAATATTTTAAGGAAGAGAGTGAAACTTTAAGAGAATAAATGAGAGATTGTTTTCTGACTTTAATTTCTTAACTAAAAAAAAAAAAATTGGACAAGTGCGAGTTGTACTCGCACTGCAATGGCGGGTTCCGTATACAAATATTAAAACAATACTTGCAACATTTATCGGTAATTGATAGAATTAAAATAAACAATTAAAAAAATATATTAAAATCATTTGATAAAAAAAATAACTAAAAAAAATTAAAGTATTGTATATCTAATATTGTAAACAATAATAAGCAGAGGAACTATAATTTTGAAAATTTTGTTCCTCTGCTTATTATTGTTTACAATATTAGATATATGCAATACTTTAATTTTTTTAGTTATTTTTTTTATCAAATGATTTTAATATATTTTTTTAATTGTTTATTTTAATTCTATCAATTACCGATAAATGTTGCAAGTATTGTTTTAATATTTGTGTACGGAACCCGCCATTGCAGTGCGAGTACAACTCGCACTTGTCCAATTTTTTTTGACATCAATTTTATCAAAATCGGATATAACGTGTTTTGAGATATTTAAAAGTTTAACATTCAAATCAAATTTTCTGTTTGACTATACGTTATTTTTTTAAAAAAAGCTTTTTACTATCATAAAATTCAAGAATTTCTCTTTCAAAACTGCTAGTAACAAAATTCAATTGGTTTATTTAAATAGGAAACATATTTATGTTTTGAAATAAAATGCCTCACATTTATAAGAAATTTTATTTTGTAGGTATTTATTTCTAAAATATCATAATTTGTAATAGGGGTGAGTGGGGCAAACCGGCCATTAGTAACGGTTTTTTTTACTCTTGTGACTAAACGAATCAAAACTGATTTCATTTTTCGAGGTCTTGCTTGAAAGATCATTTAAGGGTATGTCCAAGGTGTGAAATGTAAACAAACCAAAAGGTAAACAAACCCAACACAAAAATCGCACTTTTGTAACAGCCATTTCTCTTACAAAAATTAACATTTTTACACTTTCCCTACAAAAAAGGAAAATTAGAGTTTCAAACTGTCCAAAAAAATCATTTTTGGCTATGAGCAATAAAAAGCAATTAGTAAAATAACTAATTAAAATGACCAGTAAAATAGCATTTTTGAGGCGTCGCGAAAAATAAACTGCTTGAGTATATCAACCGCACTGACGATGAAGAAGTCTCATGTCAGCGATTGGACCTTCAACATGTGGAAGGGTAAATTTTTCCCTTTCTTCCTTGAAATTACAAGAGAAAAAGAAAAAACTTCTTCATCGTCCGTGCGGTTGACATAGTCAAACAGTTTAATTTTTCGCGACGTGAACTCTGTTGCTCGCTGCGCGTGCGCAGACCGTACCAAGGTCGCAATGACATCACCATGAAAAAAGGCACATTTTGTTTTTGACTGAAACTCAGTGGATTTCTCATTTTTTTAGTTATTCAAAGTTTAGTAACCGAATTCGATACTTTAGTTCACCATTTCCATAAAGAAAATGTGAATTTATATTGATTTACGCAAATGGAAACCGCGAAAAATTGCTTCACTATTCGGGTTTGACTATATCAACTGCACGGAGGATGAAGTTTTTACCCTTTCTCTTGTAATTTCAAGGAGGAAAGGGAAAAATTTACCCTTCCACATGTTGAAGGTCCAATCGCTGACATGCACGGAAAAAAATTAATCTCTAAACTTGAAATAATATTAATTTGAAGTCCAATGAAATATAAGTGTATCTAAATTAAACATTATATTCACAATTACTGTGATAAGTTGTGTTTGATTCTGTCAAACTTTATACCAGAAAACGCCATAAATTCACATCTCTGATTTAGAGATTTGTTAATTTCACAATTTTTTTTATATGAATTAGGTACATTGTGTTTTAAGTTAATCAGTGACAAAAAAGATTTAAACCGTTTTAATTAATTAAGTATTAATTTTATTTTCAAATATCCAAATAAAAGCGAAGGTCTGTGAAGGAAGGTCTGTGAAATTTTAAGGTTACAATTGTCGCCCGACAAAATACGGCACTGACTGATTTAAATGACGTGAAATAGGTAAATAAACATTTTTCAACCACTTTTTCTCTAAACACAGACACTTTTTACAAAATAGGCCAACATACAATGGGTAAGAATCTTCTTAAGGACGCTGCACGGTGGGAAATATTTAAAAGTACGCATAGGCGTAGCGAGCGATTTCTCCTCAACTTCCACTCTTTTCCCCTCTTTTCGTCCCTCTTGGTGAAATTTTTTGACTTTGATAATTAATTAAAAAAAATCCAGATTGAAAATGAAAAAAAGGGCGATTTAGGGAAAAATAATATTTAATAGAGAATATTCAACAAGTTTTCTTATGACGATTGGATGTTTCTATGGGCGTGAATATCAATCCGCGTTTTCCAAAACATAGCAAACTGACAGCTCAATATGGGAGGTTAGCCATGGCCGACTATATCAGGTTGCATCATTTGCGTAGTACAGTAGAAATGAACGTAAGGAACAAAAATATTAAATGTCAATTATACTCTCATTGTTTACTATTACATTTATTATTTGTTTATTTATTTATTATTGTTATTATATCTATTATTATTTATTATTTTACTTACTTTTTTAAAATATTATTATGGAAAAGTATTAAAACAATAAAGGAAAATTTTTTATGAAAAAATTATTAAACAAATAAAATTTCTAAACAAAAAAAAAGTAAATAATAAAAAATTATGAAATGTATAATTTTAAAAATTTTTAATGGTTATTTTTATTATTGATATTTTTAAGTATATGAAAAATCTAATTTAAATATTCCACAAAATTAGTTTTAAAGTAATTTTTTATAAGGAATTCAACGGTCATAAAATAAAAGCGGACAGAAAATATTTTGACCCTTTTTCAATTATCATTTTTCTTAAAAATTGGTGGATTTCGAAACACACGCGTAATTTGGTAGAAAATATGTTTTTAAATCCATGAAAAGAATTCCAAATGAAATCAATGATTTTCATAATTACCTATAGAAGTACCCAGATAGCACGCAAGCTTGCTGCAAACTTGCAGCAAACTTGCACTGCAAGTTTTGCAAGATTGCAGTGCAAGCTTTCTGCAAGTTTGCAGCAAGCTTGAAATGTCTGGACTGCTGCAAACTTGCACTGCAAGCTTGCAGAAAGTTTGCACAGCAAGTTTGTAGAACGCTTTCAGCAAACTTGCTGCAACCTTGCTGCAAAGTTGCAAAATTTTTTTGTATGCATAAAAAATTATGTTTTTTTTTACCTTTTTTTGCAAATAATTTTAATTTTATTAAATTTTAAAAAGGTACAAAAAGCAGAATTTTTTATGAATATATAAAAAAAATTTGCAACTTTGCAGCAAGATTGCAGCAAGCTTGCTGTGCAAACTTTCCACAAACTTGCTGTGCAAACTTGCTGCAAGCTTGCAGTGCAAGTTTGCAGCAGTCCAGACATTTCAAGCTTGCTGCAAACTTGCTGAAAGCTTGCACTGAAATCTTGCAAAACTTGCAGTGCAAGTTTGCTGCAAGTTTGCAGGAAGCTTGCGTGCTATCTGGGTATTGTTTTGAAAAAAATCTTTGTTTTTAAACTGAAAATTCTAAAAATAACATTGTTATTCAATTTTTCTATATGGAAAATTATTTGTTTACTTATTTAGTTTCTGATCAAAATTTAATCTTAATTTTTCTGTATTTCTATTTTTCATCAATAAAAATTATGATATGAAATTATTTAGAAAAATAAATGTCAAAAAATGCCCTTTTTTAATAAAAAAAAAGCTGCAATGTATTGAAAAAAGACGAAAATTTAATAATCTACTTCAAAAATTGTTAGAAAAAAATTGCAAACATCAACGTCGTTTTCTCAAGACAAAAATGGTTTTCATAATTGGAAATAAATTCTGAGTACCTCCGTGTTTCAGAAAAAGGACTTTTTTCATAAAAAAGATCCAATTTTATGACAAAAATTATGTTTAATAATATTTTCATAAAAAATTTACATTACTTTGTTTTATACTTTTCCATTATAATATTTCTAAAAAGTAAGAATAATAATAAATAATAATAGATAAATAAACAAATAAATATAATTATTTATATAATATTAAATAATAAAAGTAATGACTTATTATTTTTGTTGATCATCTACGTCCCTACATTACCATAGCGTAAATACTTTCAACACAAAAATGGTGCAACCTGTTATGGTCGGCAAAGGCCTACATCGAGCTGTTGCTTTGTTTTGTAAAACGCGGATTCATATTTACGCTCCTAGAAACATCTAATCGTCATAAGTAAGTTTGAATTATATTCTCTATTAAATATTATTTTTCCTTAAATCGCCCTTTTTTTCATTTTCTGTCTGAATTTTTCAAAATTAATTATCAAAGTCGAAAACTTCCCCTCTTTTGGTGTAATTTTTTACTTTGATAATTAATTTTTAAAAATTCAGACAGAAAATGAAAAAAAGGGCGATTTAGGGAAAAATAATATTTAATAGAGAATATAAAACAAATTTTCTTATGACGATTAGATGTTTCTATGGGCGTAAATATCAATCCGCGTTTTACGAAACATATCAAACTGATAGCTCTATATGTAGGCAGAAGTTGGACATGGCCGACCATAACAGGTTGCTCCGTTTGCGTTGTACAGTAGGAATGAACGTGAGGAACAAAAATATTAAATGTCAATTACTCATATTGTTTACTATTATATTTATTATTTGTTTACTTATTTATTATTGTTATTATATCTATTATTATTTATTATTATACTTACTTTTTAAAAATATTATTATGGAAAATTATTAAAACAATAAAGGGAAATTTTTTATGAAAAAATTATTAAACAAATAAAATTACTAAACAAAAAAAAAAGTAAATAATAAAAAATTATGAAATGGATAATTTTTTTTTTATTATTTATCAACTATAGTTTATTTCTAAAAAAATTATACATTTCATAATTTTTTATTATTTACTCTTTTTTGTTTAGAAATTTTATTTGTTTAATAATTTTTTCATAAAAAATTTTCCTTTTATTGTTTTAATAATTTTCCATAATAATATTTTTAAAAAGTAAGTATAATAATAAATAATAATAGATATAATAACAATAATAAATAAATAAAAAATAATAAATATAATAGTAAACAATAACAGGGTTCCTACAGAATCTGGAAATCATGGAAATGGTATGGAATTTTTAAAAGGCTTCTGGAAATCAGGGAAATAATGGAAAAGGCCTGGAACTTTTAAAAGTTTCTAAATTTTTTCTGTTTTCTATTTTTTCTCTTGAATAGAAATTCAAATAATAACAAAGCTAAATGGCATAAAAGAGAAGAAAAAATATTGAATTTTAAGAAATTCGATTTTTCGGATTTTTGATAATTTTATATAATTTTAGATTTTTTACCAAAGAGTCGAGACTATTAAATAAGTAAAGTATTTTCCAAGAGCCCGAAAATAATGAAGCTAAATCCCATAAAAGAGAGGAAAAAATGTTGAATTTTAAGAAATTTGGTTTTTTGATAATTTTAGATTTTTTACCAAAGAGTCGAGACTATTAAATAAGTAAAGTATTTTCCAAGAGCCTAAAAATAATGAAGCTAAATGCCATAAAAGAGAGGAAAAAATGTTGAATTTTAAGAAATTCGGATTTTTGGATTTTTGATAATTTTCCATAATTTTAGATTTTTTACCAAAGAGTCGAGACTATTAAATAAGTAAAGTATTTTCCAAGAGCACAAAAATAATGAAGCTAAATTTTTGATAATTTTCGATTTTTTACCAAAGGGTCGAGACTATTTAATATTTAGGGTAAAGTGCACGGAAAGAAAAAGTCCGTCAATCATTAATAGACTAGTATATTACTTTGAGACGGGACACAAAATCATTCAATGGATAACATACTTTGAGTCACAATCAGTGACGAGTTGCTTGCTAAAATTTAGAAAACTGTCATCAATATATAAAACTCGTTCACTAAAATTTAGAAAACTGTCTATTAAATTTTCTATGACTATCAAAAGCATTCAAAAAATTCAAGTTCTTTCAGAATTATCCCTAATTTTAGACACTATTTGGTACAGAATGAACACATTTTTTTCGTTGCACAGTTCCGATATTTTATTTACACTCTTAGACGCTTAAGACCAACTCATTTTCCAACACATTTTCGCACTTATAATAACTACACGTAGAAACGCACACTTATAACACTTTAAGTTTAGAAGCAAACTGTTCTTATATACCAAATAACAAAATTTTTCACAACTTGTGAGAAATGATTTTGCACTAATAACTACTTTTTAATTAGCGAGAAATATAAAAGAAAATATATTTTCATCGAGGTCAATTTCTAGACGCAATTCAACTGCAAATTGTTAGTTAAGTTAAATATTCACATTACACATAATAGTATATAGGGATATGTATAGCAGACAGCAAAAACACATGGACTATAGAGAAACCGGAAGAAATGCGCATCGGTACACTGCGCAACAATGCGCTAGTGAAGAGCGCCGATTTAGAATACGAGTCAACTAACGTTTCACAAACTTTCACTAATGATTCGTAAACATTCAAACAGCCATTGATAACAATTCAGCATTAAATCTAAAACAATTGGTCACATACTGGCATTCTAATCAATCCATGACTCGTTTTCAATCGTTAAGTAAAGTTAAGTAACCATCAACGGAAAAAGAGTCCCGTCTCAAAGTAATATACTAATCCATTAATGGTTGACGGACTTTTTCTTTCCGTGTGGAAATCATGGAAAAGGTATGGAATTTTAAATTCGGATTTCTGTAGGAATCCTGAATAAGAGTAATTGACATTTAATATTTTTGTTCCTCACGTTCATTCCTACTGTACTACGCAAACGGTGCAACCTGATATAGTCGGCCATGACTATAGTCATGGCCGTATAGTCTCCAACCTTTGGTAAAAATTCTAAAATTATCAAAATTTATCATAAATTCGAAAAACCGATTTTTTTAAAATTCAACAGTATTTCTTCTCTTTGATAATATTTAGCTTCATTATTTTTTAGCTCTTGGAAAACACTTTACTTATTAAATAGTCTCGAATCTTTGGTAAAAAATCTAAAATTATCAAAAATTCAAAAATCCGAATTTCTTAAAATTCAACATTTTTTCCTCTCTTTTATGGAATTTAGCTTCATTATTTTTGGGCTCTTGGAAAATACTTTACTTATTTAATAGTCTCGACTCTTTGGTAAAAAATGTAGGGGAGAGTCTCCAGTTGTGAGACGGGTTTTATTTTTGACCCGTAAATTTTAAACGGGTAAACAAAATTGTAAATAAAATACACCGTTCGAAAGGTAACAGAAATACGCAACTTTTATTAAAAGAAAGTATAGTGTTTCGTTGAACTCAAAAAAATTTACGATACATTTTCCGAGCACATCGTTTTTTTCAAAAAAAAAATGTCTCCAGTTGTGAGACACTCATTAAAAATTGCTAAAATTTAATAAGTTTGACATAAAACGTTATGTTTAGTAGAAATAATTAAATATATTAATAATAAATATTATTATATACTAAATAATAATATTTATTCGCCAAAATATGACTATCAAATAAACACAATTTAATAGCTTCAACAAGAGCATTAAAATTGATTTCTTCTGAATCAATTGACTTTTTTCCACTTGACATGCCCAAAAAATACTAGAAAAAAAATCAAAACAACATTTAAATAGTATGCCTGCAAAGTCGTATTTTTTATGCTGCCCAGATGGGTGACACCGTCTCACAACTGGTGATATGCTGTGTCTCACACTCAGAAATTGGCGCTATTTTGAAAAAGGAAAATTAAATTATTTTCAACCGCAGATTGGAACAATGCAATATTGCATCACAAAATATAAGGAAAACCCTAAAAGAAAATGCATTACATTTACCTTTTCCAATTAATTAACTTGGAAAAAAAGAACTTTGCATTTATTGAAAAAACGCTTTTTAGTCGATTATCACCCTCAGTGTTAGTATTTAACAAAAACAGTTTATATATCCGCTTCGGTGTACACGAAAAAGTTGGCTCTTATAAAAAGAAATGTTTTTATATAAACCAATCGGCTTTTTAATATTGCATGTTAAAAAAAATTGACTGTCTCACAACTGGAGGTGTCTCACAACTGGAGACTCTCCCCTAAAATTATCAAAAATTATCAAATTTCAAAAATCCGAATTTCTAAAAAATTCAACATTTTTTCTCCTCTTTTATGGCATTAGGTTCATTATTTTTGGGCTCTTGGAAAATACTTTACTTATTTAATAGTCTCGACTCTTTGGTAAAAAATCTAAAATTATCGAAAATTATCAAAAATTCAAAAATAAACATAAAACATGAAAATATAATAGCTTTTTTGTCGATATTTTACATTCGAAAGTTTTATTTACACAATGAAATGTAATTGTTAATAATACTTAAATGAGATCTTTCATAAGAATTTGTTTTTTAATAACAGGCTCATAATTTTGAGAAGTTAAATTGACACCTTCTTTCTCCTTATTATTTTTTAAAAAACTATCAATAACTTTTTATCAGCCATCTAATTTTTAAAAATGAAACGTAAACATTTTTTAGTAATTTACTAATAACAACTATCAAAATGGAAAAAATGGATTGTTTTTAGTCATATAAATTTTTTTAATTTTAGAATCCACATAGCCATAATTTTGTACATTAATTAATTATGAGCAATTTAATTCCAATAAAAAAAATTATAATTTTTTTTCTAGATAGATCTTAAATCTTTATAAATGATTTTTTTATTATTGAACAACCGACTTAAAACACTGTATTATTGAAAATACAATTAATATTTTTAAATTTGACATAAAGTTTGTAAACATAATATAATAAATAATCACGTTAAACAAATATTATTTTGGATTTTTAATCAAACAATTTATATAACCAAAAGAATTAAGTTTTCATTCTTAATTGATTTTTTCTATACTTGATGGAACTTTTATAAAGTCAAAAAAGGTATTACTATTAAATTATATAGTGAAAAATTTAGTTTTTAATTTTTTTAAGAAGCTTAAAGAATAATAAAATTAGATACGAAAAATTCGAAACGTTAAAAAGTTGTAATTTAATAAACATCCACTATTAGTAATTATTATAATATATTATAATCACGCGTCCAATAATAAATTTAATTCACTTGGCGGGTTTTTTGAAATCTACGAAATTCACCAAAAAAACTAAAATTCTTGAATTCTGTAAATTTTTTTTACCTTTTTTTGGAAAAAAGTAGCATTTAGTAGCTTTTTGACAAAATAAGTAGCAAAAAGTAGGCTTGACCAAAAAAAGTGGAAAAGTGTGTCACTTCGAAGCCTAGCTTCATTATTTTTGGGCTCTTGGAAAAAACTTTACTTATTTAATAGTCTCGACTCTTTGGTAAAAAATCTAAAATTATCGAAAATTATCAAAAATTCAAAAATCCGAATTTCTTAAAATTCAACATTTTTTCCTCTCTTTTATGGCATTTAGCTTCATTATTTTTGGGCTTTTGGAAAATACTTTACTTATTAAATAGTCTCGACTCTTTGGTAAAAAATCTAAAATTATCAAAAAACTAAATTTCTTAAAATTCAACATTTTTTCTTCTCTTTTATGGGATTTAGCTTCATTATTTTTTTGCTTTTGGAAAATACTTTACTTTTTTAATAGACTCGACTCTTTGGTAAAAAATCTAAAATTATAGAAAATTATCAAAAATCCGAAAAATCGAATTTCTTAAAATTCAATATTTTTTCTCCTCTTTTATGGCATTTAGCTTCATTATTTTTGGGCTCTTGGAAAACACTTTACTTATTAAATAGTCTCGAATCTTTGGTAAAAAATGTAAAATTATCAAAAATTCGAAAAAATTCAAAAAACCAAATTTCTTAAAATTCAACATTTTTTCCTCTCTTTTATGGTATTTAACTTCATTATTTTTGGGCTCTTGGAAAATACTTTACTTATTTAATAGTCTCGACTCTTTGGTAAAAAATCTAAAATTATGGAAAATTATCAAAAATCCAAAAATCCGAATTTCTTAAAATTCAACATTTTTTCTTCTCTTTTATGGCATTTAGCTTCATTATTTTTAGGCTCTTGGAAAATACTTTACTTATTTAATAGTCTTGACTCTTTGGTAAAAAATCTAAAATTATCAAAAAACCAAATTTCTTAAAATTCAACATTTTTTCCTCTCTTTTATGGGATTTAGCTTCATTATTTTTGGGCTCTTGGAAAATACTTTACTTATTTAATAGTCTCGACTCTTTGGTAAAAAATCTAAAATTATATAAAATTATCAAAAATCCGAAAAATCGAATTTCTTAAAATTCAATATTTTTTCTTCTCTTTTATGCCATTTAGCTTTGTTTTTATTTGAATTTCTATTCAAGAGAAAAAATAGAAAACAGAAAAAATTTAGAAACTTTTAAAAGTTCCAGGCCTTTTCCATTATTTTCCTGATTTCCAGAAGCCTTTTAAAAATTCCATACCATTTCCATGATTTCCAGATTCTGTAGGAACCCTGTTATTGTTTACTATTATATTTATTATTTTTTATTTATTTATTATTGTTATTATATCTATTATTATTTATTATTATACTTACTTTTTAAAAATATTATTATGGAAAATTATTAAAACAATAAAAGGAAAATTTTTTATGAAAAAATTATTAAACAAATAAAATTTCTAAACAAAAAAGAGTAAATAATAAAAAATTATGAAATGTATAATTTTTTTTAGAAATAAACTATAGTTGATAAATAATAAAAAAAAATTATCCATTAAAATTTATTTTTTCTGAATGTGTCAATATTATTCCCAGTGTATTAATTTTCAAATTGTCTATAAAAAAAGTTAATCTTGGTATTTGAAATAATTTTGTTTAAAAAAATTTGTATAACTAATATAATTTAAAAAATTATACATTTCATAATTTTTTATTATTTACTTTTTTGTTTAGTAATTTTATTTGTTTAATAATTTTTTCATAAAAAATTTCCCTTTATTGTTTTAATAATTTTCCATAATAATATTTTTAAAAAGTAAGTATAATAATAAATAATAATAGATATAATAACAATAATAAATAAATAAACAAATAATAAATATAATAGTAAACAATATGAGTAATTGACATTTAATATTTTTGTTCCTCACGTTCATTCCTACTGTACAACGCAAACGGAGCAACCTGTTATGGTCGGCCATGTCCAACTTCTGCCTACATATAGAGCTATCAGTTTGATATGTTTCGTAAAACGCGGATTGATATTTACGCCCATAGAAACATCTAATCGTCATAAGAAAATTTGTTTTATATTCTCTATTAAATATTATTTTTCCCTAAATCGCCCTTTTTTTCATTTTCTGTCTGAATTTTTAAAAATTAATTATCAAAGTAAAAAATTACACCAAAAGAGGGGAAGTTTTCGACTTTGATAATTAATTTTGAAAAATTCAGACAGAAAATGAAAAAAAGGGCGATTTAAGGAAAAATAATATTTAATAGAGAATATAATTCAAACTTACTTATGACGATTAGATGTTTCTAGGAGCGTAAATATGAATCCGCGTTTTACAAAACAAAGCAACAGCTCGATGTAGGCCTTTGCCGACCATAACAGGTTGCACCATTTTTGTGTTGAAAGTATTTACGCTATGGTAATGTAGGGACGTAGATGATCAACAAAAATAATAAGTCATTACTTTTATTATTTAATATTATATAAATAATTATATTTATTTGTTTATTTATCTATTATTATTTATTATTATTCTTACTTTTTAGAAATATTATAATGGAAAAGTATAAAACAAAGTAATGTAAATTTTTTATGAAAATATTATTAAACATAATTTTTGTCATAAAATTGGATCTTTTTTATGAAAAAAGTCCTTTTTCTGAAACACGGAGGTACTCAGAATTTATTTCCAATTATGAAAACCATTTTTGTCTTGAGAAAACGACGTTGATGTTTGCAATTTTTTTCTAACAATTTTTGAAGTAGATTATTAAATTTTCGTCTTTTTTCAATACATTGCAGCTTTTTTTTTATTAAAAAAGGGCATTTTTTGACATTTATTTTTCTAAATAATTTCATATCATAATTTTTATTGATGAAAAATAGAAATACAGAAAAATTAAGATTAAATTTTGATCAGAAACTAAATAAGTAAACAAATAATTTTCCATATAGAAAAATTGAATAACAATGTTATTTTTAGAATTTTCAGTTTAAAAACAAAGATTTTTTTCAAAACAATACTTCTATAGGTAATTATGAAAATCATTGATTTCATTTGGAATTCTTTTCATGGATTTAAAAACATATTTTCTACCAAATTACGCGTGTGTTTCGAAATCCACCAATTTTTAAGAAAAATGATAATTGAAAAAGGGTCAAAATATTTTCTGTCCGCTTTTATTTTATGACCGTTGAATTCCTTATAAAAAATTACTTTAAAACTAATTTTGTGGAATATTTAAATTAGATTTTTCATATACTTAAAAATATCAATAATAAAAATAACCATTAAAAATTTTTAAAATTATACATTTCATAATTTTTTATTATTTACTTTTTTTTTGTTTAGAAATTTTATTTGTTTAATAATTTTTTCATAAAAAATTTTCCTTTATTGTTTTAATACTTTTCCATAATAATATTTTAAAAAAGTAAGTAAAATAATAAATAATAATAGATATAATAACAATAATAAATAAATAAACAAATAATAAATGTAATAGTAAACAATGAGAGTATAATTGACATTTAATATTTTTGTTCCTTACGTTCATTTCTACTGTACTACGCAAACGATGCAACCTGATATAGTCGGCCATGGCTAACCTCCCATATTGAGCTGTCAGTTTGCTATGTTTTGGAAAACGCGGATTGATATTCACGCCCATAGAAACATCCAATCGTCATAAGAAAACTTGTTGAATATTCTCTATTAAATATTATTTTTCCCTAAATCGCCCTTTTTTTCATTTTCAATCTGGATTTTTTTTAATTAATTATCAAAGTCAAAAAATTTCACCAAGAGGGACGAAAAGAGGGGAAAAGAGTGGAAGTTGAGGAGAAATCGCTCGCTACGCCTATGCGTACTTTTAAATATTTCCCACCGTGCAGCGTCCTTAATAACCTGAATTCAAAAGATTGTTTAAATTCATGCAGAAACGCGGTTGTCAAGCGGTTGTAAAATGTAAAATTGGAAATGATTGGAAAGTAAAGGCGCTCGCACAGCTCTACTGCCTGCCTGCCTGCCTGCAGGTCGTCATGGTAACACATAAGAGTAAGAGAGTCAGAAAATTCAAATTAAATGTTTTTTCTCCCTTACTCTCATTGCGCCTGCCTGTGCAGGCAGGCAGGCAGTAGAGGTGAGAGAGCGCCTTAATGTAATGACAGACAACAAGAAGCGGATTACTGCCAGTCGCCAGAAGAGGGCAGAAGCATGCAGAGAGCACAATGGTCCAGCTGTTATATTCTTAGCATTACATCACTTTCCAATTTTACATTTTACAACCGCGTTTCTGCATGAATTTAAACCATCTTTTGAATTTAGGTAATTAAGAAGATTTCTACTCGTTATATGTTGGCCTATTTTGTAAAAAGTGTCTGTGTTTAGAGAAAAAGTGGTTGAAAAATGTTTATTTACCTATTTCACGTCATTTAAATCAGTCAGTGTCGTATTTTGTCGGGCGATAATTGTAACCTACAAATTTTACAGCCCTGCTGGAAGTAAATAGATAGAAACCTTTTCTCTTTTAATCCCTTTCTATTGCTAATATAGAAAGAGATATGAATATTGTATAACTTTTAATCTCTTACCTATACTTCTTTATGCCTTTCTATTCCTACCTTTATCAACTTGTTCGCTATTTCTTTTAATCACCTTTTTTGAATAACTTTTAATAGCCTTTTTAAACCCTTCTATCTCTTTTTATATACAATCTTATTGCAACTTTTTGTTATCCCTTTCAATCACCTTATTTCTCTATTACTTTTAAAATCCTGTCTATTTCCTTGTATCTCTTTCAATGTTAGACCTTATAGACACTATTCTTTATACCTATTAATAACCTATTCTCAATACCTTTTAATAACCTGTCTATAAACTTTTATATCTTTTTATGACAGAAGTTCTTGATATAATCTTCTTTGTCCACATTTATAACCTTTTCTTAATAACTATTGATATCATATTTATACCCTTCCATCGCTTTTTATGTAGGATCTTATTAACACTTATTTATTCCCATTATTAAGATAGAAATGCGAGACTGCAAAACTTTAAACTTTTTCTATTCCTTTTTATCATTCTTTTTTCCGAATGGTATTCTTTTTATCTTTTTCCAATCCCATATTCTATCTCCTTACTTCATTTAGAAGAGATATATAGGGATAGACAAGAATATGGGGATTTGAGGAGATATAATAAGTTATCTCTTCTAATCTACTATAGTATATCCCTTTCTATATACATACTCATAAAGATATACGCGCATGCGTCGATTTTCCCAGCTGTTATGTGTCATGGCGTCGGGTCAGTAGATCCGTAGATCAGAAAGCGTGTGTTATGCACTGTGCGATTTTACGTTTTTGTTTGAGTTTAACTTTCATATTTTTGTAGTTTATTGTAAATATATTTAACCAATAAATGCTTATCAGTAATAGACAACCAAAATTAGTTTTAAACTCACACAGCACCGAAACTTTTCTAAAAATATATTAAAGATTTACTTGCAAATTTTTTATAGTTAATAGTAATGAATTAGAACAACACGATTAAGAAACTCAATTAACAACAATAGAGAAAGTTTTTAATTGAAATTAATCGATTTCTTCTATAAGGGATATCTCTGTTTTTACTTTCCTGTGGATTAGAAAGGATGTGAAAATGGATAGAGAAAGATAGCAATGTGTGAATAGAAAGAGATAGAAAAGTTCTATCTTCTTTAATTCACCACTTTGCATCCCCAATTTCTTATCTCTTTTTATATATTTTTTTCTATATATTTCTATATCTGAAACTGTATATAAAGAGATTAGAAGGGATAAAAAGATATATAAATATAAGGTTATAGAAAGAGATAAACAATTTGTATCTCTTTTAAGTATCCATTTTGCATCTCCAAACTATTATACCTTTTAATCTTTTTTTATCCCCTTTTTTTAATCTCTTTGTATCTCTTTACTTCCAGCAGGGAGACCTTCCAACGCCGTTAAAACAAAAAATGAAATAAAAATATAAAATTCGTATTGTGTTTTAAAAATATCCAACTACTTTTTTATACTTGTCAATGTATAGTTCATACAGGGAAAACAATATAAATATTTTGTGAATAATTCTCACTCTAAATTGTGATAAATTATAAATTCTTATTACATCGAGTTATTACAAAAATAAGAATTATATAAATATACGACTAAAATTTTTAATATTGTTTATTCAAATAATATATTAGATTTGAATTTATTCAAGTAAGTTGATAGTTTAGAACATATGTTCCATATGTCATAAAATTTGAGATTCCTAATATCATTTTTAGGCATAAGAAATACGTGTTCTTCACAATACTAATATTCGGATTAGATATAATACCAAATTTCAGTTTTAGTGATCTGCTTACATCTTACGTCCGATTCCAGTGATAGTTTATGCCTAAATCTCAGATTTAATCTCTAATTTAGAGATTCATTTTTTTCCGTGTGGAACTTCTTCATCATCCGTGCGGTTGATATACTCAAACAGTTTATTTTTCGCGACGCGTCAAAAATGCTGGTTTACAGGTCATTTTAATTAGTTATTTTACTAATTGCTTTTTATTGCTCATAGCCAAACATGATATTTTTGGACATTTTAAAACTCTAATTTTCCATTTTTGTAGAGAAAGTGTAAAATTGTTATTTTTTGTGGGAGAATTGGCTGTCGAAAAATTGCGATTTTAGTGCTGGTATAGTAACCTTTTGGTTTGTTTATATTTCACAACTTGGACATAGCCTTAATTGCGCAACTTTTTCCCAGAGACACCTATACTTTATCTTTTATTGTTTAGCTGCTGTGTTAACTTTAAAAAAATTTGCAAACTGGCCGGTTTGCCCCACCCCCTGGGGTGAACCGGACCGTTTGGTTTTTTATTTATAATATTGCATTTACATAAACTACAATAATAAAAAACATAAAGAATCATGTGAACAAAGGTTGTAGTAATGAAAATAATAATACGGGATTAAATTTTAATTAAATAAATATTTTTTTTAATAAAAAAATGAAAATGTTTGAAATTATCAGAGAAACAATATTAAAGGGTCCAATTCTCATTGGAAGACAATTATTTTTCATTGTAACTAAATGTTTTAATGAAAGAAACATTTTATTTAAAAATAATTTTTATGAAACTTTAATTCAATGGAAATATCCTATGGCCGGTTTGCCCCACAGGCCCATTTTGAGAATAAATGTTTGTCAAAAAGAAACGCTTTGCAAATTCATCAAAGTTTTTGGTGGTAAATATTCCTGAGGTGTGTACCTTCAAAACCCAAGACCTAATATTTGGAAATATTACACGATTTCCTCAGAATTTCCTTAAGAAAAAATTCGTTAATGTGTAGAAAAAAACTAAAAAAAAAACTTTTGCTCCCAGCGTTGCATAAACAAAAGTAAAAAATGTCAAATTGAAAAAATAAGGTATACTATAACATATGGTTGTTTCAAATTTCTAAATAGCACTTTTGACAATTTCGCCATTTCGGAGATATTGACACCGGGCCGGTTTGCCCCACTCTCCCCTAATGCTTTGAAATTTAAAAAATTTCATTACATACTCAATAGAATAAATTAAACTAAATAAAGGGTCAGAATTTCTCAAACGGATCACCTAGAACTAAAAAATTTTCTTTTTGAACCAAAATAGTTTTTTTTACTCTTAATATGGTTCAAAAGAATCCCTGAAAATATTAAGCCAAAAAAAAATTTTTGTAAAAGTTAAATTAACAATTGAATTTTTTAGTACTGCTAAATTAACAAATTTTTTTCTCGAGTTCTATTTGACGGATTTTAAAATTAAAATATTGGTTTTTTTCGTCTTGAATTGCACTATTTGAATATATTTTTTGTTTTTAAATTTTTTTATTTTTTATAATTTTTTATATAATTTGTTTATAGAATGTTAATAAACAAATATGTTCTTCATGTCCTAACAGAAAATTAAAATTTTATTCTATTCCTTAAATGTCTCCGAGTGTAAAACCGTTTCGAAAAAAATGAGCCTCAATTAGAAAAAAAGTTATTAATTAAAAACTGCAGCCATGTAGGGGTTTATGTGACGTTAAACTCACCCCGCGCGCATTGGCATTTTTTTCAAAATTGTCTGTATCCTACAAATTTTATCGGATTTTCATGGACTTGGACTTAAATTAAAGGGGATAAAATTTCTAAGAGATCCCACGAAACCAATTTTTGAATTTTAAATTGTTTATATTTTTTTGTTACTCAAAGTTAACAATTTACAATATTTTTAGAAAAAATCATGATTACTTTTTTATTTTTTAGTTGCAGATGATTGGAATCAATTTTAATTAGTCCAGCATGCCCACCAGACAAATAATAATGTATAATACAATTTATTTAAATTGTTGCAAACAATGCTTATTAACAAATAGATAACTTTGGTTCTTTTTTATAAACAAAATTTTTTTTTTCAGATATATTTATATTTATTTAAGTAATCTATGTCGATTTTGGAAAATTTTATTTTGAATTTAATTATTACTATTGTTATTAACAATCATATGAACAATAATCTAGTTTCTTTGACATTTGTAAACATTTTAGGCATTTTTTAAACATAAAATGTCTATATAATATATATATTCTTTCAAAAACTTTAAAAATTTTTTAGCATAAACAATTACATTTGTTGTAAACAAATTATTTACTTTTTAAACAAATAAATGGCTTATTTCTGCAAAAAGAAAAATTATTTTTCGTATTTGAACGACTTTAAATTCATGTAAAGCTCTACTTGATTATTGATAACTAGATTATTGTCCTTATGATTGTTAATAACAATAGTAATTATAAAATTTAAAATAATTTTTTATCAAAATCGACATAGATTCCCAGGCGCAAAAGACCAATGCTGACGATGGATTGAAGCTTGATTCAGTCTTGAACGCCCAGCGTGGGTAACCCAGTGTTGAAGCAGTCTTTATATCACTGTCACTCAATATTGATTCAGCATTGGACACCAATGTTCGTCCCATGCTCGATTCAAGCCTCGGTCAATCTTCGTGAGTGAAGCTTGAATATCTAATCTTAATTCAATTCTGAATCAATCTTGACAGTTTATTTATTGACGTGTGCATTTAAAAATATCAAATATAAATATTTATAAATTATTTAATATTAAAATATTTTTTATGATAATTTTATATACTATTTAAAAATTATTATCATTAAGATATCAATTGGTAAATAAATATTAATATTTATTTAGTATATAATATTTATATTAATTAATAATAATAATAATTATATATTATTATTATTATTATTATTATTATTATTATAATAAGAATAATAATAATTATTATTATTATTATATTATTTATTATTATTATTAATTATATAAGATTCATATAAATAAAGTTAAATTCTATATTATTATTTTTTTCTTGCTCAGTGTCAAATTATTGTTTTCAAAGTCCAAGAGTTTCGTTTGTCTGAAAAATTTTCAGTAAAAAAAATGTTCATTAGGGTGTAATAAATATTTATGCCTAGTAGTTTCACACTAGGATTAACTGTTTAGTAAATATGTATTATCAAAAAACTATTTTTTGTCAAACGCGTGCGATTAAACACAAATAACCTTGAGACTTTAGCATTGCCAACTTAAGAGTTTAACGTATGTGTTGAGTTGGTAATGCTGGAGTTTCAAGGTTATTTGTGTTTAGCTGCGCGTGTTTGCCAAAAAATAGTTTTTTGATAATATTTACTAAACAGTTAATCCTAGTGTAAAATTACTAAGCATAAATATTTATCACTACCTAATGAACATTTTTTTCACTAATAATTTTTCAGATAAACGAAACTCTTAATCTTTGAAAAAAATAATTTGACACTGTACAAGAAAAAAAATATATATATAATTTAACTTATAACATTATCATAAAAAATATTTGAATATTAAATAATTTATAAATATTTATATTTAATATTGTTCAGTGCACACGGTAATAAAGAAAGTGAATATTGTATCAAGATTGACCGAGTCTTGAATCGAGCATGGGACGAACATTGGTGTCCCATGCTGAATAAATATTGAGTGACGCGCCGTATATACAGAATATACGGCGCTGGCATTGAAATAGTAGATTAGGCGAGGTGCCTTCCAGCCTTCTGTGGCCGAGCGGTTTAAATGCGTGCGTTTAGGACTTCCGGTATGCGTTAGGGGCGGGGTGCGTGAGTTCGATCCCACATCTGAGCGAATATTTTTCATTCTTTGTTTTAAGCGTTATATCTAATAATAAAATTGTGTGTTGTGTTGTGAATAAAAAATGTGAATAAGTTTGTAAATAATATTAAAAAGTCTGCTGAAAAATCGAAAAAAAAATGTACCGATTAACAGAAAAATTGTTTTCTTTTACTAAAATTATTTTTTTAATATTACTATTTCAAATGACATTTATTGTTAGTAATATATTATCTATATGATAATAATATAATTATTATAATAGTAACTTAATGCCATTAAATTAACAAACGCATATAATATGAATAAAAATAATAACAATAATATTCATTACTATTTTTATTATAATTATTACTATTATTATTATTATTATATACAATTTATATATCCATTGAAAAATGTCTTTGGTTTTAACGCGATAGCTACTTATTTTTTATATTAAATAAAGTTAGCCCTTCTTCAGGTTGTAAGTCCGAATATACATTTATCATGCACGTTAAAATTATTCCAAGACTTATTGTTAACGATCAATTTCGTAAACAACTCAATCTACTGGTTTAAGGAAAGGAATTAATATACACAATTCACTTAAACGTTAATTTATTAAAATTTATTTTTAAATAGTGGATAATGAATAAAATGAGTTTAAAGTGTGAGTTAAAAAATTGAGTAGAGCTTACAAATAACGACTTGCTCTCTCAAAAGTGGCTAGGTAACTGACTAATAAAAGATGGAGAAAAGTGTTCAAAGAGGTTAAAATGAAAAATTTGACAACGCTGTACATAAATGAGAAACTTGGCAACAATGCGTACAATTTTGAAAAACGTGAGAAAATTTTGAAGATGGCAAGTTTTTGAGAAAAAACAGATTTTAATTTTATTGCACTCATTGGCCAGGATGTCGCGACGAGAGTCATAAAGGGCTTAAGATTCAGGCCTGAGTGGTAGAGAAAAAAATGGAGGTACCTGGATTCATTTCTAGCCCGTTCTCTAAGTTTTTCAGTTTTTACATTTTACATATGCCGACCAAATGTTTTTAAATTAACAATGATATTTCATTTTCGCTAGCGAAGAAACAAAATTCTCCATTTATAATTTTTATAATAGAAATAATATAAAATGAAAAAGAGCTTAAAAACAAGTAATCTCATTTCCTTGATATTAATTATAAATTATTTATTTTGTGTTAATATTAGAATTTAACACTGAACACATTCCCCCCTTTGAGAGATTTTAATAATAATTGATCAACAGCAAAAGAAATGTTTAAAATTAAGAATTTTTTTTTTCACAGAATTAAAATTTAAAAATGATTTTAAGATCAAAATTGAAATTCAAAAAATTTGCTGTTACTCAAAACACAATATTCTTATAGTCTTTAAACATCTTGTTTCTTCTCTGAATAGTCGCAAAGAAGGGGTGAGATTTTTCTGACATTTCTGTTAAATTCTCCCTTTGTTGTTTTCACTTTCACAACACGAATGATACCGTCACTTCCTGGATAGGTTTCAATGATTCGACCCAAGGACCATTGACGAGGTGGCAAGTTGTCTTCTCGGAGGATAACTAGAGTGTCCTTTTTGATTTCGTGACTTCCTTTGTTCCATTTGGACCGTAGATTCTGCTCATTGATGTATTCCTTGTGCCATCTTTTCCAGAATTCTTGTTGTTTTTTCTGGATAAGTTCCCAAGTTGATAACCTGTTGATTGCTGTCTGCTCGAAGTTAGGTTCAGGTAAGCTCATTAGTGAATTGCCAGTTAGGAAGTGACCAGGAGTGAGTGCGATTAAATCATTAGGATCTGTGGAGATAGGAGTAAGAGGACGGGAATTTAGAATTGCCTCGATCTCGATTATCAGAGTATTGAATTGTTCGAATGTAACTAATTCATTACAAATTCTTTTTAAATGGTGTTTGAATGATTTGACGCCGGCTTCCCATAGTCCCCCAAAATTTGGTGAAAGTGGTGGAATAAAATGCCAGTTAATGCCCTTTTCGCTTAAATGTTGAAAAACAGTATCATTGTGTTTTTTCGATTGTAAGAATGAGTACAATTCCTTGATTTCGTTGTTTGCTCCTATAAAATTAGTCCCATTGTCCGAGTAGATATTTTTTGGTTTACCTCTTCTAGCAATAAATCGTTTAAATGCTCCAAGAAATCCTTCCGTGCTAAGATCTGTAACTACTTCCAAGTGAACTGCCTTTACAACTAGACAAACAAAGACACATACCCATACTTTAATTCGATTCTTGTTGCGATGTTTTTTCTCTTTGATATAAAAGTATCCACAGTAATCGATTCCCACGTTGTGAAAAGGTTTCGCTTCTGTGATTCTCAACTTTGGAATATTGCCCATGATATATTCACTCTTCGGAGGATCAGTTCTAACACAAGTTACACAAGTTTTAATAATTTTTCGAACTTGTTCTCGGCCATTTACAATCCAATAATTTTTTCGCAAAGCATACAATGTAGTTTGTGATCCAGCATGGCAGTTTGTGATGTGTTCATTCCTTATCAACAATGTAGTGATGTGATGATCCTTGGGTAGTAAACGAGGATGTTTTTCAGAGTAAGGTATATCTGAATTTTTTAATCGTCCACCTACACGTATGATACCATTATCATCGATGAACGGGTTAAATCCTTTCCATTTATGGTTTGGTGATAGACCTTGTTTCCTTTTTAGCTCTTTGATTTCCTCAGAAAATGCAGATTCTTGTACCAACTTAATGATCCTTTCGTTTGCTGTTAACAATTCACTAGCAGAAAGTGGACCTTTGTTTTTATTTTTGAACCGCAAACCAAAGGCGAATAATTTTCTTAAGAAGCCAATTGACGAAAATTTTAAAATCCATGGTGTTTCATTGTCAATTCTGTGTGAAGAATTGGATTCGAGAATCTCTTCATGTTTTGATTTGCCTTTCCAGTTGGTAATGAGACATTGAGTTTTTCTCAATTCTTGAGTTTCAGGCAGAATGGTTAATTCACTAATTGGCCAGTTAGATTCATCTTGGCTAAGCCAATTTGGTCCATTTTTCCAATTTATATCTTGTGTGAATTCATTAGGATATAATCCTCGTGAAAGATGATCGGCAGGGTTGTCTTCTGATCTCACATGTTTCCATTCTCCATCTTCAGTTTTTTGTTGTATATTTGAGACTCTGTTTCCGACAAACACTTGTAGTTTGTGTGGTGGCGTTTTAATCCAGTGCAACGCGATCATGGAATCTGACCAAAAAATTATTCGATTAATTGGATGTTTAATGGCCTTTCTAACTGTAGATGAAAGATCAGACAATAAAGATGCTGAACACAATTCTAAACGAGGTAAAGATGTAGTTTTAATTGGTGCAACACGGGATTTTGAGCAGAGCAACCGTGTTTGTGTTGTTCCTTGAGCATTTGTAGAACGTATGTAAATACATACACCATATCCCTTTTCACTTGCATCACAAAAGCCGTGAAGTTGAATATCCTCTGCTTCTGCAATAATTATTTTCCTATCGAATGAGATGTTGTTTAATTCAGTTAATTGAGTAGAGTATTTTTTCCAATCTGTAAAAATACTTAAAGGCACTGCGTCATCCCAATCAAGTTTTTCCAACCATAAACGATGAAGAATCATTCTTCCCTTTATTATTACTGGACCTAAAAATCCTAGCGGATCAAATATTTTGGATACTTCTGACAACATGATTCGCTTCGTCATTTTTAAATTTGTTGAGATGGGGAGAACCGTGTAAGCGATTTCATCTGTGTTTGACTTCCAATATAGGCCTAGAGTCTTGATGGTTGAATCTTCGGACAATTTTAACTTGACATTGACACTACCTTCTGGAAGACCTTCTAAGAGACGAGGGTCATTAGAGGCCCATTGGCGCATGTTTAATTGTCCTTTTTTCAGCAATTCAGAGACATCATCCCTTAATTTGATTGCTTCCTCGAAACTATCAGTTCCAGTTTGCAAATCATCGACGTAAATATCTTCTTTTATAACTCTCGCAGCTTCTGGAAATTCTTGACTGTAATCGTCAGCTAATTGTTGTAAACAACGAATAGCTAAAAATGGAGCGGCTGACAAACCAAATGTAATGGTATTCAATTCGAAAATTTGTTCCTTTCCGTTAACATCTCTCCACCAGATTTTTTGATATTTTCTATCTTCGTTTCTGATCCAAAATTGACGATACATTTTCTCAATATCACCAGTTAAGACGTATTGATGAGTAAGAAATCGAAGTAATAACGAAAATATATCAGCTTGAATAACAGGTCCGATCATCAGGTTGTCATTGAGAGAGAGGAAATTTTCGTCTTCTGCCGATCCGTCGTAAACAACTCTGAGATCCGTAGTGAGGCTAGCCAATTTTAAAACTGCGTGATGTGGCAAATAGAAACCTTCTTCTTCTTCCATTTCTTCTTAAATTGCAGTCATATGACCAAGGTCAATATACTCTTGCATTACAGCTGAGTATTTTTCTTCAATCTTTGGATTACGTTTAAATTTTCGCAGAAGAGATTTGAAACGATTTAAAGCTGCTTGTTTTGTTTTTCCTAAATTGGTTTCCTTTCCGTTGAATGGTAAAGCAACAATATATTTGTTGTCAGCATCTCGTTTGACGTTTTTCAAAAAATGGTCTTCACATGCTTGCTCTTCCTTGGACCAAATTCTGGTAGAAGAAATATCGTCCATTTCCCAAAAATTTTTTAATTTTCTTTCTATACCTGTTAACTGATTTTGTACCAGGGCCCTTGTGTTGTGTGTCGTATCCGATAATACACTTCCACCGATGAGCCATCCAAGACGTGTTTCTTGTAGTATCATGTCATAACAGTTGGATTCATTTAATCTAATTTGACCTTGACAAAATAAAGTAAGAGTCGTACCAACACTTAAAAGCATGTCTACAGGAGCAGGTTGATCAAATTTCGGGTCGGCTAATTGTAAACTCTTTGGAATATCAAGTTGTTCGCGAATCACTGGTTCGTTGGGAAACATACTTCCAATTTTTGGAACAGTCAAAAAATTTAATGTTTTTGAATATTTGCTAATTGGTCTTGGATTGAGAGTTAGCCATTCCTTCAATACAAAGTTCCAGTTTCTTCAGAGGTATGTTTAATCTTCTGGCTAAATTTTCTGTAATGAAGTTTGAACTAGATCCAGTGTCTAAAATCGTACGGCAGCGAATTGGTTTTTGGTTTATATCAAGTACAGTAATAAGTGCTGTAATAATGATATCTCGAGATGGTAGATTAGCAACAAGAGCTGTGACAACAGGGACAATGGATGGTGACTTTGATAATAGTCAAGATGAAGCTTGTCTTGATTGTAATTGTTCTTCATTTAGATGGACGAGATCATTGTGCCTCTTTTTACAAATTGAACAATGAGAGGCCTTGCAAAAACGGGTGCGATGAGTATTTTGAAAACAATTTAAGCAGAGACGAACATTTCTTGCTGCTTGGATTCGATCAGGTGCATTTAGTGCGAGAAATTTGTCACATTTATCCACTGAATGGTTTCCATTACAAATAAGACACTGTTGTTCTATGGTTGAAGTGATAAGTGAGTGAATTTTTTCAGTGTTTTTGCTCTTATTAATCGAACCTTTATGCTTAGTGTTTGAGTTATTTGTCGAATTAACATTCCGGTCTACCGAAGTTGTTCTGATAAATGTTAAGCGAGTAGCTTGTTCTCTCAAAAAATTCAAAATATCTTCATAATTCGGAACCTTATTTCCCTGCTTTGAACGATTCCATTCTCTTTCAGTCTCTTTGTCTAAACTACGTAAGATGACACGCGAGATGATAGTATTCCAATTTTCAATTTTTTCACCAAATGCCTTCATGGCAAGTAATTGTGTTTGTATGTGGTTAGTTAATTTTCGAATTTCTTCGGCTGAACTTTTCTTCATCACGGGAGTTTCTAACAGTAAATCGCAATGACGAAAAATAAGTACGTATTCTATGTCGTACGTTGATTCCAGCAATTTCCATGCAACAAGGTAATTTTCATCCGAAGGTTGAAACGCGTTTATTGTTTTTTCTGCTTCTCCAGTGAGAGTTCTTTTTAAATAGTCTAATCTTTGCGCATCTGTCAAGTTTTCACGATTGTGAATAGTTTGAATGAACCAGTCTCGATACATTCGCCAATTTTCTAATGTGCCATCGAATTTTTTAGCCTCTATTTTTGGAAGAGAAGAGAGATAATCAGATGATGCTGATTGTGAATATGTCGATCCTGATCGCGGGATTGAAGTTGCGCGGTTACGAAGCTCTGTTTCGAGGTTGGGTTCCTTGAGTTTTCTTATTAAAACCTTAATTTCTTCAAAATCAAAATAAATATTTTCTTCCTCTTCTTCGTGATTTTTGTCGGGCTCAAGTTCAATGAGTTCTAGTTGAATTTGTACTAACTTTATTAATTCCGAATCGATTATTGACACGTGACGTTCTGCATAATCCGCACTTGCATAGACTCCTCCTTCTTTTAAATAATTTAATAATTTCGTGATTCTACGCTTTAAGTTGCCGCGGTTTTGAACTAAAGTGCTCCGTCTGGCCTTTTGAACTTCGGTTAATTCTGACATTTTTATTTATCGAGATCTAGAGGACAAAGGAGGAAAAATAATAGATATGAAGGAAAGACAATTACAACAATATAATGAGCTTACCTTTGCTGGTCGTTGATGATTGTTGGTAGGTGGATGGCGATGTTCCAATCTCAGCTCCTTCTCAATCCTTGACTGCAGCTGCTTCACTTGTAAATTGTCCTTTTTGTTAACAGTTAATATTCTCAATAAATTAATGAGAAACACTGTCCACTTTACACACTTGAGTTCTTTCTCAGTAAATGATTTAGAATTTGCAATAACGAAAATAAAGTTTTACTGGTAAATTTGTTCACTATCCGGCTCGAAGGACCATGAAAAATGTCTTTGGTTTTAACGCGATAGCTACTTATTTTTTATATTAAATAAAGTTAGCCCTTCTTCAGGTTGTAAGTCCGAATATACATTTATCATGCACGTTAAAATTATTCCAAGACTTATTGTTAACGATCAATTTCGTAAACAACTCAATCTACTGGTTTAAGGAAAGGAATTAATATACACAATTCACTTAAACGTTAATTTATTAAAATTTATTTTTAAATAGTGGATAATGAATAAAATGAGTTTAAAGTGTGAGTTAAAAAATTGAGTAGAGCTTACAAATAACGACTTGCTCTCTCAAAAGTGGCTAGGTAACTGACTAATAAAAGATGGAGAAAAGTGTTCAAAGAGGTTAAAATGAAAAATTTGACAACGCTGTACATAAATGAGAAACTTGGCAACAATGCGTACAATTTTGAAAAACGTGAGAAAATTTTGAAGATGGCAAGTTTTTGAGAAAAAACAGATTTTAATTTTATTGCACTCATTGGCCAGGATGTCGCGACGAGAGTCATAAAGGGCTTAAGATTCAGGCCTGAGTGGTAGAGAAAAAAATGGAGGTACCTGGATTCATTTCTAGCCCGTTCTCTAAGTTTTTCAGTTTTTACATTTTACATATGCCGACCAAATATTTTTAAATTAACAATGATATTTCATTTTCGCTAGCGAAGAAACAAAATTCTCCATTTATAATTTTTATAATAGAAATAATATAAAATGAAAAAGAGCTTAAAAACAAGTAATCTCATTTCCTTGATATTAATTATAAATTATTTATTTTGTGTTAATATTAGAATTTAACACTGAACATTCATATTATATTGAATGAGCGCGAGAGACGCGTAAATTTGGGAACAGTGGAAGCAGCCTTGTTTCAGTCCTACATTAGGGTTCCGCAGCATTGATTGAACATTGAACGCCAATCTTCAACAAGGACTGGAGCGTCAGTCTTAAATAAGTGTTACATTATGGCTAGAAGCAACCTTGCTTCCGCCGTCCTACCGAGGCTTGATCAATGTTGACCAAGCCTCAACGAAGCTTTCGTAAAGCCTGAACCCAGCGTCAGTTCTCACCTGGGTTACTTAAATAATATAAATACAGTAAGAAAAGCTATCCGTCAGTCATAGGAAAGTATGGGAATCGCATAAGTCTGTCTCACTCCCACTCATGGGATATGACTGACGTGGTAGGTTTTCGTACTGTATATCTGAAAAAAAATTTTGTTTATAAAAAAGAAACAAAGTTATCTATTTGTTAATTAACATTGTTTGCAACAATTTAAATAAATTGTATTATACATTATTATTTGTCTGGTGGTCATGCTGGACTAATTAAAATTGATTCCAATCATCTGCAATGAAAAAATAAAAAAGTAAACAGGATTTTTTCTAAAAATATTGTAAATTGTTAACTTTGAGTAACAAAAAAAATATAAACAATTTAAAATTCAAAAATTGGTTTAGTGGGATCTCTTAGAAATTTTATCCCCTTTAATTTAAGACCAAGCCCATGAAAATCCGATAAAATTTGTAGGTTACAGACAATTTTGAAAAAAATGCCAATGCGCGCGGGGCGAGTTTAACGTCATATATAAAGCCCTACATAGCTGCAGTTTTTAATTAATAACTTTTTTTCTAATTGAGGCTCATTTTTTTTCGAAACGGTTTTACACTCGGAGACATTTAAGGAATAGAATACAATTTTAATTTTTTTGTTAGGACGTGAAGAACATATTTGTTTATTAACATTTTATAAACAAATTATATAAAAAATTATAAAAAATAAAAAAATTTAAAAACAAAAAATATATTCAAATAGTGCAATTTAAGACGAAAAAACCCATATTTTAATTTTAAAATCCGTCAACTAGAACTCGAGAAAAAAATTTGTTAATTTAGCAGTACTAAAAAATTCAATTGTTAATAACTTTTACAAAAATTTTTTTTTTGGCTTAATATTTTTAGGGATTCTTCTTAACCATATTAAGAGTCAAAAAAAACTATTTTGGTTCAAAAAGAAAATTTTTTAGTTTTAGGTGATTCGTTTGAGAAATTCTGACCCGAATATGTATTTATTTATATAGGGTAGTGCTTATTACTTCCGATTAATTAATACATTACTTAAAATCACAATAGAATAAAGTAATAAAAATGATTAATTTAATTGAGAAAATGTCAAAGCTTATGAAACTGAAGTTAACAAGATCTACAGGGAGTCCACAACAAATGTAGATGTCAGTGAACTTTTTCCATCTTTACATTTAAATACACTTGAAAAATATTTTTAATGTCCACAAAATGGCTTCAAAATATGTAAGTTTTAATTTTTTCGAATCTAAAAAAATTGTTTTGCGGTGTACGCTGTAAAAATCAAAATGCATATTTTTTTAAAAGAGATATTTTTTGAGGAAACAATAGGAGGATTTTTATTATTTTTCAATTTTTCGTAGCACTTGAAAGACAGATTATTTTTTATAATATTATAATATTATGGCTGTTTCTATTTCAATTCATGCAGGGCGAATAGGTTGAAGATTCTAAATCAAGTTTAATATGATTTTTCTTGTTTTTTAGGACAAATAAAGAGATACGTATTTTTTGGTTTGGCGAAAAAAAAATTTTTCGCAGAGTTATGAGTATTTGAAAATTTTAAGGCACATAGTGATTTTAGAGCTAAACAGCTGAAAAATTATTTTTAAATCTTTCTAGTTTTTACAAAAATCAATATTTTTCAATTCTGTTTCTTGATTTTAGTAGTATTTTTGATACTCTTTCTTTATAAAGTTGAAAATTTGAAAAATTTTGAAAATTAACAAAATGGCGGCCATTTTTTAAAAAATCAAAAAAGTCAATTTTCTCAAAAACATCATTTTTTAATTTTCTGCAAATTTTTGTGTGGTTTCTAGATGGAACAAGGAACTTTTTCCAAAAGGTCTCAGGTTCGCTAAAACTTTTTGGAAGTCGCTATAATTTTTTTTAGAAAATAAAAAAACTCATTATTTTGAGAAATGTGTCGACATGTGTGGACGTCTACATGAAAAGGGCCTATTTTGGCACTATTGGAGTTATCTATATGGGCGTATTCCTGGCAAAATTTGGAAAATTTTTTAGTGGTCTTAGAACTTTTTTGGTTAAAAATTCGCTGAGTTACGGAATTTCAAAATTCAGGACGCCAAAAACCTCATTTCGAGAAAAACGGAATTAAAGATTGCGATACCAACTAATTGTTGTATATCTGTTTCTTCTTGGAAGTTATTCAGATAAGAATTGTTTCCAGTTCAGGGCACTTTGAAGATAAAAAACCAACAGGTTTTTAATTTTTAAAACCACCCCCCCCCCCCCCTCTTAATTTTGAAAATACGAAAAATCGACAATATGGACCCTTTTCTAAAAAGGTAAAAAAAACATTTTTTACAAGATTAATGATTAGGTACAATTTTATTGTGTCATTTGAAGAAAAAGAATGTATATTAAACTTATTTAAAATTTTTTGACAGTCTCTACTATAAAAAAATTCACTTCTAGAAAGTTATTCAGATAAGAATTGTTTACAGTCCAGGACACCTTAAAGATGAAAAATCAAAAGGTTTTAAATTTTTCCACACCTCCATTTTTAAAATACGGATTACTTTTGAAAATGACCAACAAAATGGGCCTTTTTCATGTGGACGTCTACATATATATTTTTCATGTATACAAGGGTGTTCATCTTTTTTAATAGTGCTTTTGACACTTTTTCTTTTCAAAATTGAAAATTTTAAAAATTAACAAAATGGCGGCCGTTTTTCAAAAAATATTTCAATTTTCTCCAAAACTTTATTTTCTTTTTTTCTGAAAATTTTTTTGTGGTTTCTAGATAAAAAAATAACCCTTTCAAAAAAGGTGATTTTTCTTAGTAAAGTTGAAAAATTTCAAAAATTAACTAAATGGCAGCCATTTTTAAAAATTATTAAAAATAACTATGTTTATTTTAATATTTATTAATAAATAAAATATTAAAGATTAACTTTACTAAGAAAAAGTCACCTTTTTTGAAAGGGTTATTTTTTATCTGGAAACCCCAAAAAAATTTTTAGAAAAATAAAAAATAATGTTTTGGAGAAAATTGAGATCTTATATTTTTTGAAAAATGGCCGCAATTTTGTTAATTTTTGAAATTTGCAATTTTGAAAAGAAAAAGTGTCAAAAGCACTATTAAAAAAGATGAACACCCTTGTATACATGAAAAATATATATGTCGACACATTACTCAAAATAATGAGTTTTTTAATTTTCTAAAAAAAATTACAGCGACTTCCAAAAAGTTTTAGCGAACATGAGACCTTTTGGAAAAAGTTTCTTTTTCCATCTAGAAACCACACAAAAATTTGCAGAAAATTAAAAAATGATGTTTTTGAGAAAATTGACTTTTTTGATTTTTTAAAAAATGTCCGCCATTTTGTTAATTTTCAAAATTTTTCAAATTTTCAACTTTGTAAAGAAAGAGTATCAAAAACACTACTAAAATCAAGAAACAGAATTGAAAAATATTGATTTTTGTAAAAACTAGAAAGATTTAAAAATAATTTTTCAGCTGTTTAGCTGTAAAATCACTATGTGCCTTAAAATTTTCAAATACTCATAACTCTGCGAAAAAATTTTTTTTCGACAAACCAAAAAATACGTATCTCTTTATTTGTCCTAAAAAACGAGAAAAATCATATTAAACTTGATTCAGAATTTTCAACCTATTCGCCCTGCATGAATTGAAATAGAAACAGCCTTATATTATTTTTTCTCTATAAAAAATCGATTAATTTGTTATTATAGAATTAGTAATTTAAAAAATAGCTCCCAGGGATACCTAAGGAATTATGTGAAGAAGTACTGTACCAAATAAATTTCAGAACGATTGGTCCAGTAGATTTTGAGTTATGGCGTACACGAACTTTAAAAATAAAAAGTTTCAGAAAAACGCTTTAAACTTTTAAGGACCAGAATAAAAATATTCTACATTCAAGTGTCTACTTTTGTTTTGAAAGGATATTAGAAGAGGATTTTGTTCTCTAACTATGAGATTGCTTTTTTAGGGTGTATTTCGAATAATCTAAAAATAAGATTTATACAACAAAATAGAGCATTTGATTCAAAAATAATTTTTCTGGGTGTATATTCTTAAAACCTGGATAAAATTTCCAGGTCTGGAAAAGCTGGAAATTTCAGGAATATTTATTTTCGTATCAAGGGCGCAAAATAAGTGATTGCACCGAGGGCGAGATTTGGAAAACCCGTGGTGCGAACAACGTTTTTTGTCCTACCTGCATGGAAAGTATGGAAGACAATTTTTTTGCTGACTGTAAAGAGGAAGCAAAATGTTGATCTAATGTTCATTTAATTTATAACAATCCCCCATCTTGTTTATTTCTTGCTTATTTTGTTTTCTCCAAAAATTGTAGTTTTTAATTTAAATTATGTTTGAAGTAAAGAAAAACTTTCCAGGACTTATTAATAATTAATTTCTCAAACTAATCACATTTATTACACCACATTATACAACGATACACTGAATAATAATTTAAGCAAGCTAATCACAATAATGTATAGAGGCGATTGAATTTATTCCTCTAAATAATCTCGAGGTAAATATCACGTTCTTCGTGAAATTTATTGTACACTTACAAATATTTTTTGTTATCTTAATTATTACTCATTAGAAAGATTATACAATTGTTATTTAAAAAGAATAACAGTTTTAATATTGTTTTTATTATCTAGTTCAACAATACAAAGTTTTTTCTTCATCACTTATAGGAATATAAGAAAATTTCGTCACTTATAGTTAATTTTTTTTTTAAGAATTGAAAGTTTTTGAAAATTGAAAATCAGTGTTATTATCTTTTAAGTCATTATACTAATTTGTTTATTATATTAATCACTATTTCGTAAACTTTTAATTTTTTCTAATTTCTTAAAATTTTTGTTTTCATTAAGCCGAAAAATTTGTAATTTATTTTTCAGTTGAATATGAACTGAAAATGTAACATTAAGATTTTGTAATTTGTTTTAAATAATTTCATCTCTTCCGATTTAATTTTGCTCAGAAAAATTTTTATTACTTATACAAAATTTATTTTTTTATTTAAAAAAAACACTTGTACTTTACTAATTTACACAAACTTACAAAAATACTAATTTTTTAGACGTATAATATTTTTCTAAAATGAACATAATTGAATGGAAATAAATGTTGCTATTGTATTTTTGGATAAAATTGATTTAATATGACGAATGTAGATATGTTTCTCTTATTTTGTCTCGCATTTTTTAAGGAGGATTATAGAGACGAACGGTTTAAAAGGCTGATTTTGAAATGATTTTTTAGCTTCTGTCGGGGGCGTGGTATCCCTGGATATAAATTACTTGTTCGACAGTTTTGCGCGTATAGTAGATTTCAAATCTGTTTATCTGCGAAACTCCAGACGACATATCACTTTATCGTTATTTCGCGGAGTTTCAGACTGAAAAGACACATAAGTCACGACTAGAAACGCCCACAACAAGTCGCCTTTCTCATTCATCTCAACTTCTAATATAAACTATCAAATTGTCTGATACATCGACAGTTACATTTTTCAAAACTAAAATGACAAAAAGACGAAGAAAAAAGCGGCCTTTTTAAATCAGAAAAGAATCAATTTATTCGCAGTTTATCTTCAAACAAAGTAAATAATATTTTTCCTAACTTTCATTACATTAATCAATCAAGATACTTAAATGATTCACACAAAATTTAAATATCTTAAAATAAGTAAATAATTTTACAAGAAACTAAAATATAAAATTCATCCACATTAATAATAATAATTAATACACTTCAATCTTAAGTATGAAATGTTTTGATACAAGTTTAAATTAGTGAAAATGGTGTTGAGGGTCAAAAATATTTAAAATCGCATAAATAATAATTAGAGTTTTCATGAATCATAAATTTCAATTTACGCCAACAAGTTAAAATTAATTGCCTTGTTTCTAATCAATGTCTAGTAATTTAGAAAATTTTTAGTTACTTATCTTAAAAATAGTTTTTCAATGTCTTTAAAATTATAATATATAATAATAAAAATATAAATAATTATAAATATTTTTTTGAATTAAAAATAAATAAGTTTTGAAAGTAGGTAAAATTAATTTAATAAAAAAATAAATAGTTATAAAATTTAATAATACTATATTTTCCAACTTGTATTATATTATTGTGTAACTAAAGATAAAAACGGGTAAAATAAGTCATAAATGTTAATAAAAATTTATTTAAAGTAAAAAATAAATCAAATATATTTTTTAACAAATTTTGAAAAATATTTTAATTAATTGCTATTAAACAAAATAGTTTTTAATGAAAAAAATAGTAAACAGGTTTCAAAATTAATTTATACAAAATTTTTTTCGACAAAACATTTATTTGCGATAATTTTAATATCCTACTCTGTTTATATTTAAATAAGTTATAAATTACTCTATAAATAATTTCTCCTATTTTATATAATATATTATATTAATATAATATATTTTTATAATAATTAGTATAATATATTTTATGTGATTAAATAAAAAGACAAAAATTTCATATTTTAAAAATAAATAATACAGTAATAATACAGTTTACAATTTTTATAAAAAAAATTTTCCAATAAAAGAAAATTATGACAAAAAAGAAAATAAAATACTTATAGAAGAATTCGTGTTTATAAGTAGGATATATCGTTTTAACTGTTTACTATTATTAATACAATTAATATCTTATAAATATATAAAATGTTTGTAAATTACGTGAATTGGTGAGAATATTTCATGTTTTTTTAATCTGAAATGCAAGAATTTTTCTCGATATCTTTTTTCATTTTTATTACTTCAGTCAACAAAAAGTTCTTAGAGTTTTGTTGGCCAGTTTTGTACGTATAACGTCGATATCCATATAGCTTTTCAAAATTTTAACCATTTTTAATTTTCCTTTCTTTTAAAAAAAAAGTTGTATAAGTCTTTTTTTAAAAAGAAATTATTTAAAAAAAAATTACGTCGATAAAAAGACGAAGTTTTATCCTTATATTAAAAAAATATACAACGAAGTGTTTAAAAATTTTTTGTTATCGTATTTATATTATTTTAATTTATAATATACTAATATTGAGAAGATCAGCGCGAGTTGATAACAAGTATCATATAAGAGTATTACCAGAAAAAGACTTAAAAAGAAAGAAAGAAAAATTTTTCAAATTCGATTAAATTTTTTATACTTATTTTTCGATTCTGTTTCTAAGATTTACTTTTGATCGAAAATTTTTTGATTTTTTCAATGAGAATAGAAGAAAATGGAATAACATTTCACTTTAAAAAAAGAAGAAAATAGAATTCAGAGAGCTGAAGAAAAATAGATTTTTTCTATCAAACAAGATAATTTTTTAGGAATAAAAGTTTCTTTAAAAATATATGAGATATTAAAAGTTATAAAATTATTTAATAAAATAAGTTGAAATAAAATATTTTGTTTAAAAATATAGAAATTTTTGGAAAGAAAACAAAATTTTATTTCCATTTTCATTTTCATGACTTTGAAGATTGAAATTTGACGATTCTGTCATCGTGATTATAATCTAGGATTAATTAAGCGCTCTTGGCTTCGACGATAGCAAACGTAGATACTTAAATAGATAAATATATATTTATATATATACATAGTATGAATACTAGCGTCAAAATTAAAGTGTAAATTTTAATTTTGAAACTCGACACTTTACAAATTTTCATTTTATCGCTTTTGCGAAATATTTTAACTTAAGAAAATTATTCATTCTTAAAATTAACTTCTATTTTTTAGTTAAATTTAATTTACGTGTATTAAATATTATTTAATAAATAAACAATCGAGTTTCGATGATTTAAACTACAAATTATTTCATTTTCCAAAAAAAAGAAAAACGTGTAATAAAATTGGTTTCGCTTTTTTTCATACACAATTTTATATATAAAATTAAAAAAATAGATGACTATTTAAAATTCACTACTTCACAAGAAATAATTTTTTTTCTTAACGTGTATATTCAATTATCGTTTATAAATTGAAGCTACGAAAGCAAATAAATTTAATACTAATAAAATTCTTTTAATTCGTAATTAATTTATAATAAATAATTTTGATCCTTAATGGTACAATAATATATAATGACAACAATAATTTGTTTTATAGTTACGTGTCAATGGAATTTTCGTTTTAATTTTGTGAAGGTTATTTAAAAATTCTTTTTCAATTTATGTCAAAAATTAATTAACTTTCTCGTAGTGAAATTTTATGATTTTCGTTTCTCTTGGAACAGTTTTATCATTTTCATTCAATCGCTTTGACTCTTTCTCAGACGGTGAATACTAAATATATTTATATTTTTGCAATATTAACATCGTGAAACTTAAGAGCCATTACAGTTTTTTTTGAGAGACAAGACTGGATTTTCAATGCTTTATTAACTTTCAACTAATATATTAATTACGATCTTTTGTTAAAAATAAGTTGTTATATTTTGAAGCGTTTGCCAAAAAAAGCATATACATAATGAAAACGTGAAAATATTATTTCTTTACAAATTTTTAAAATCAATAATAGTTGAAGTTAATAGTAGTATTGATCACTTTGCAAAATTAGAATTAAATTTTCTTCTGGAAATTATAACGTTAGAATAAAATTAGAATTTCTTTAAGAAATTTATAAACCATAAAAAATTTAAATAATATAATTTTAACAAAATTTTGTTTCTAAAAAATGTAGCCATAGGCAGAAAATTTATTATTAAGAGTAATAGAAGTAAAATAAAAAAATGGCACAGAATAATGTTTACCACTGAAAATTCGAGAAATTGAAACAATTTCTTAACAAGTGATTCTAAGTCGCATTTTACTCTACACCTTTAATATTATATAATTATCCGCAAATCGTCGATTTATTAAATAAATATATAATATATATACGGCAATCAGCGCAAATTTTTTGCAAACTACAACATTCTATAATCCTGTATTCCTGCAGGCGTTACACATCATTTATATTAGCAATTAGCATCATTTGCTTTATGGTGCGGCACGGAAATTCTCAGGCTTCAATCGATCGCATCTGATCGTCATTAAAATGGAAAAAAATTAAAAACAAAGAGAATAGCACTGAAAAAATTCGGTTCATCATGACGACACCAGTGTGACACTTTTCACATTATTCGACTTCATTTTGTTAAGATGAATATTTATAAATCTAGTTATTTAATTTAATGTTCGTTATTGAATATAATTAGGATTTCATTCATCTTGTTTTCTTTAAATCCCTGATGATCTTAAGTAAGAGTCGCTGCGGTACACACTAAGAACGAAACCAACTATTTGATTGACCAATATTTTCGTATCAATTATATTGGCAATCGAGTTTTTTTTAATTGTCAAGAGTTAACTCTTCTTGTGAATTTTATGGGGAGCTGCCTCCAGGTGTCTCAAAAAGACGAGAGAAGATCTTCTGTTTATTCTCTTCAATGACAGGACCTTGCTCTTCGTTCGAAGCGACGCATTCGACGACGCCATTCGTCACGCCACTCGATAACGATTGATTTTTCTGTCACTGTCAGGCCCTCGTTACTTCCGTTTTCGCTCTCCTGGCCCAAAATAAGGTAGGATCTAAAAAACACAAATTTATTAGTTTCCTTGCTTCTACAATACCAAAAATTTGAGACGTATTCTGATTCTCTAAAGAAAATTTGTTAGAACTTTCATTATAGGGGAGTGTCGCTAGGTACGAGACGGGTTTTGTTTTTGACCCATAAATTGTAAATGGGTAAACGAAATTGTAAATAAAATATTCCGTTCGAAAAGTAACTTAAACACGCAACTTTTATTTAAAGAAACTATAATGTTCAGATGGACTCAAAAAAAGTTATGATCAATTGAGGGTCCCTATCAAAGAACCGGTTATAAGTTTTTGAGACTCAAAATTCTCGACCTCTAAATAAAAAAAGGATTTAAAATTTTAATTTCTTGAAAACATTTTGTATTGGTATAAAGATTACCCAAATGTTTCTCAAAAAATTAGGATTAAAAACAGTTTAATTTTTTATTTACAGGGCAATGATTTCGAGTTTAAAAAACTTATAACCGGTTCTTTGATAGGGACCCTCAATTTTCAGAGCACATCGCTTTTGTCAACAAAAAAATGTGTCCAGTTGTGAGACACTTATTAAAAATTACTAAAATTTAAAAAGTTAGACATGAAATGTTATGTTTAGTAGAAATAATTTAATATATATTAATAATTGTTAGTTAAAAACATAAAAAATTCTGATTTTCAAAGATTTTAATTTGAAACCTTTTCAAAATTAAATTATTTCTAAAAATTCAAGCTGTAATGCTTTTAATATTCAATTATAATATAAAATTTCAACTAAAATTCATTTTTATTAAAAAATGCTATTAGAATTCAATTTTAAATACAAAGAAATTATTTATTGAATAATTGAATATTTCTTAAAATTTAATTCTTTTGACGAATTTCAATAACATTTTTAAGAATAATTACATTCTTCTAGGATAGCCCTTCTAGGAGGCCCTGGTCAGCGCCCTATTTCAATTCTAGTAAACACCCTACTTAAGGTGTTCCATTCTTATCAATTACGCCTTAATTGTTTTATTCTAGGAGGAGGGAGGGGGGTCCCTAAGGTCTATATTTGGACCATTTGGGATTTTGATTTCAAAGATTGAAATGTACATTTTTACAAATAAGAATTATATTTTTGTCGATTTTAGACGAAACACTTGTATAGCCAAGTATATAAGGCTAAAGACAGCGTGTAAATTATAACAACTGCACAAAGTGAATGTCGGTTGTTACAATACCAAGAATCATCTATAACATTTCTAAATTGAAGACAAATAATTTCTTATAACAACTTTGATTAATTATTCATAATTTTTGACTCAACGTAATAGTACGTGACAATTCCATAGAGATGGCAGCATTAATATTGTTTCGAAATGAAAGAAAATTAAAAAAGTTTTTTTTCATTAATTTTGAAGACAAATTTAGAAAAACCATGAGATTTTTCATAAAAAATGAGTGTGATTACATTTTTGACAAATATTTTACATTTCAAACGAATCTGCTGAATTTTGGAAAAAATATCCGTTCTCATTATCACTTGTAACAACTGCACAATAGGTATACATTTTTTACAATAAAACACTTTATTAAAAAAGTATACACTAAATGTGGACAACCAAGGCAGTTTTTTAAAGCTTAATTCTCATAGAATTGATAATAAAAAAAATTAACTTTGTTCAGTATAAAGGTCTATTAATTATTTAAAAAATATTAGGCAGAGAAATATTTACTTTTGGCCTCTAAAAACCAATGTGCCTATTTTTTTACTTGTAAAGATTGCATATATGTAGTGTGGGTACATGTGCTACGGTAGTATTTGAGTGTCTTGGTAACGTGACAGTATAATTACTTTGACTAACATTTTCATTTCCGTATATAAAATGTGATTGATTCGAAATGACATGCGTGAGATTGTAAAGTGTGATAAGAGAGTCTTGTGCGAGCTGTCGCGATGATCAGTTGTTGTTTTATGACGAGAACACTTTGCGTGTTGAACTTTTAAGAATGTGTAAATTTCCATTTCCAAACCTTTGTATATTTTAATTGGATTCAATAATAAATGTCATCTTAACTGAAATCCTACAATTGGGGACTCAACCGGGATGGAAATGAAAATTTTGTTTAATGTTGACCGTCGAGAAGTCCGCGTCGTGTAAAGTGCTGAATGTAACCACGTGTTGCAAAATATTGTGACTGTAGCTGTTTTGTGATTGTTATAAAGCATTTTCGAGTCCGCATATTTATTGTTGAACGAAAACTGTGAAGATTTAGACTCCTGTGACGATTTTGTGCTGTTGAGAGTTCCGACGCTGATAGCGTGGGACATTTTGTGCTGAAAGTGTGTAAAGATGGCGGATCCGAATGTGCTTAAGGTAACTTGCCTAAAAAAAAATTGAGACAAGAGGGACTTTCGACGGCGGGTACCAAAAGTGAGCTGATCAATCGGCTGACGGAGTGGGACCCGACGGGAGCGTGGATCCTGGAATTAATTCAGCTTCCTACTCATGTTCAAGTTGATGATGAAGGTAAAAATGTCGGGAAAGACGATCATCGTGACGGCGAAAATAGTAATCAAAGCCAAGCAGGGCTGATGATGACTCACCAGAAGGAGTTGTGGGGATTGGCCAATAGATCTCGCATCTACGCTAATTTCCCATATATAGATCTCTCACAAGTGCAATACGGGCTAGTCTTGTAGCATATATACAAGTTCCGAATTTGCTTCCCCCGTCTAGGGCAGGTCTCCCACTACGTAGCCTTACTGATGAGTCCAAGTAGTGGGGACCGGGACGAAACGATATAAAGTGGTCTTCATACCACTCTATGGATGATATACTTTTAAATCTCCATAGAGTTGGAAATGTACAAGAGAGAGAGGGATTTGGCTGAGCGGGAATTATCAATTATGCGTCGTGAGTTGGAGATTGCTCGTAAGGAATTAGAAATGCAGCGTCGTGTCGTGTCGGGCATCCCATGTAGAACCTGCTTAAGGCCTTTCTCCAATAGGTTTTAAAAACTCTGCGTCTGCGTCGGTTGCTATAGCAACACATGCTAAAATCAACGCAACGCAGTCATTCGCAGACAAACGCAGAGTTTTTGGATCCTATTGGAGAAAGGCCTTTAAGTGATCTTACGGAAGCGTTTGAGAAAGTCACGTTGCGAGGACGGAATGTAGGTACATCTACATCCGTAAAAAATGACAATCGAAACGGTGGATCGCGAAAGTTAGACCAGCCTGTGAGAATTAGTGATAAAGACGAAAATAAAGTGCAAAGTTCAGTTAAACGTTGTTTCAACTGTGGAATGCGTGATCATTTAAGTTTGAATTGCCCTAACAGATCTCGCGGTTCTAAGTGTTTCTCATGCCAGGATTATGGTCATATAGCAGCCCATTGTCCCAAACAAGGTGATTCATCGAAAAAAAGCTGTGCGGTAGTGTTAACATCGGGTCGAAAACATCCAAAAGAAGTGTCTATCGCGAATCATTTGATGGAAGCACTGATTGATATTTCTATTATGAGGGAAGACGAATATATTAGAATTGGTGCTCCACAGTTACGGGCTAGTAGGATTAAATTTGAAGGTGTTGGTGAACACGTGGTTGGTCTATGGTGAACGAGACAATAGGAGAATTTGACACGAGAATTACTGTTGACGGATATGTTTATCCTATTCTCATACGTGTTGTCGCGAATGTGATCACGAGACATAATTTACTAATTGGAACTGACTTTTTGGACACTGTTAATTTAAATGTTAAGGTAGGTAGAGTTTCTATTACTCCGCTCGAAACATCTGGTCCCTATGATTCAGATGCTGCAGAGATACTAAATATTGTTGTGTCGTGTTTTGCCGAAGTGAATCAAGTTGACGTGTCGCACATTGCGAATGATTCGATTAAAAAAGATTTGCAAAAACTTATAGATGAATATAAACCAAATGAAACACCTGACTGTGAAATTGAAATGAAATTAATGGTGAAGGATGATGACTCAGTGTATTCGCCGGCAAGACGTTTAGCGCTGTTTGAAAGAAAAATTGTGAATGCTCAAATCGGTGAGTGGTTAAAGAAGAAAATAGCACGACGTTCTACATCGGCCTTTGCAAGCCCAGTGGTTTAAGTGCGAAAAAAATGGTCAATATCGATTGTGCATAGACTATAGACGGTTAAATAAAAAGATTATTAAAGATCGATATCCACTTCCACTAATAGAAGATCAGCTTGATCGCTTGCAGGGTGCAAAGCTTTTTTCCACTCTGGATTTGAAAAACGGGTTTTTTCACGTGATGATTAACGAAGAGAGTAAAAAATATACCGCGTTCATTGTGCCGGATGGGACGTTTGAGTTTAACAGAGTGCCGTTCGGCCTTTGTGACTCCCCTGCTGTGTTTCAACGGTACGTTAATACCGCGTTGCGCGAGGTGATCGAGGACGGTACCGTGATAGTTTATATGGATGATATAATCATTCCTCGATTGGAATGATCCAATCGACGTACATTCTGGGATTGAGCAGATTAAACGTGTGTTAAAAGTGTCAAGTGAAGCTGGACTGGATATTAATTGGGAAAAGTGCTGTTTTCTGGTAAAAAAAAGTCGAGTTCTTAGGACATATAATTGAAAAAGGTTCTGTCAGACCTTCGGAGTGAAAAACTGACGCTGTGCAGCGTTTTTCCGAGCCCAAAATTATTCAGCAATTACAAAGCTTTTTGGGGCTGAGCGGATATATTTTAGAAAATTTATCGCCGGATATTCTGTGATGGCAAGGCCGCTTACCCAGTTGCTGAGACCGAATGTAAAGTTTCATTTTGGACCTAATGGAAAACAGTCCTTTCAACAGTTGAAGGCTGTACTTGTCGCGAAACCTGTGTTAAGTTTATATCGTGTTGGTGCGGAAACGGAACTGCATACGGATGCATCGGAGTTGGATTACGGCGCGATTCTGTTGCAGAAAAATAGTGAAGATCAGAAATTGCATCTCATTTACTATCCAAGTGGTAAAACTACTCCTGCCGAGGAAAATTACACTAGCTATGAACTGGAAGTTCTTGCTATTGTTAAAGCGCTTAAAAAGTTTCGTGTGTATCTGCTCGGTATAGAGTTTAAAATAGTGACTGATTGCCGTGTATTTACCCTCACCATGAGTAAAAGGGACTTGTGTGTTCGTGTTGCGCGATGGGCGTTATCACTCGAAGAATTTAGATACACTATCGAGCATAGACCCGGTAAGAATATGACTCATGTCGATGCTCTCAGCCGGAATCCCCTCCCTCGTGCCTTGTCGTCGACGAATGTGAAGTGGGGTTACTAGCAGCATTAAGGAGAGCTCAGCAGGACGATCCCGAGTTACAGGAACTACGTGTTTCATTGGAAAAAAAGAAGATTTCCGGATATGTTCATCGAGGAGGACTCTTGTTCAAGGAAGATGGTGGTGAGACGAAGTTGATTGTGCCCAAGCGAATGCAAACGCAGATAATTAGACAAGCGCATGATAAAGGTCATTTCTCGACGTCGAAGACTGAGGCATTGGTAAAATCGAATTATTGGATGCCTAACTTAAAGTCTAAAACCGAATTGGTGATTAGGAATTGCGTGTCGTGTATTCTTGCCGAGAAGAAGACTGGAAAGCAAGAGAGTTTCCTGACGCCGATTGACAAAGGATGTATGCCAATGGATACGTACCATGTTGATCACCTTGGACCATTACCGTCAACAAAGAAATCTTATCAGCACATATTGGTTGTGATAGACGCATTTTCGAAGTTCACGTGGATGTTTGCTGTTAAGAGTACTAGTGCAGCTGATGTGATTTCCCGTCTGTCAAAAATGTCAACAACTTTTGGCAACCCGAGAAGAATCATATCTGACAGGGGAACGGCCTTTACTTCAAGAGAGTTTTCTAATTACTGTGAGGAGCAAAACATCGAACGCTCGCTAATCGTAACTGGTGTGCCTAGGGGGAACGGACAGGTGGAGAGGGTAAACCGAACTGTGATACCTCTACTTACAAAACTGTCTGCGCCAATATCAGCTGAGTGGTATAAAAACTTAGACACCGCTCAATTATATTTGAATACTACAATACACAGGAGTATTGGAACGTCGCCTTTTAATGTTCTTTTGGGAATTCGACCTCGCGTCAAGGACAATCCCGAGATTAGAGAATTATTGGAGAATGAATTCATTCATGCATTTCAGGAGGAGAGAGATGAACTTTGTGCCAGAGCAAGCAAGAATATCAAAAAAATTCAAGAAGAAAATCGATGAACTTTTAATAAAAAAAGGAAGGAAGCCAACGTTTATAAAGTGGGCGATTTAGTTGCAATAAAGCGGACTCAACAAGGACCAGGAACAAAATTTGCTCATAAAAATTTTGGTCCATATGAAATCTCAAAGGTGTTGCGAAATCATCGTTATTTGGTACACAAAGTTGGAGAACACGAGGGACCTATGGAAACATCGACTTCAGTTGACTTTATGAAACCGTGGATTAATTATGATGACCATGATTTAAGTGATTGTGATAAAATGGAATAGAATGTGTTTTATTTGAAAATTTATGTTTATTTTATTGATAGAGTTAACATTCGGGACGAATGTTGTGCAGGACGGCCGAGTGTAGTGTGGGTACATGTGCTACGGTAGTATTTGAGTGCCTTGGTAACGTGACAGTAATTACTTTGACTAACATTTTCATTTCCGTATATAAAATGTGATTGATTCGAAATGACATGCGTGAGATTGTAAAGTGTGATAAGAGAGTCTTGTGCGAGCTGTCGCGATGATCAGTTGTTGTTTTATGACGAGAATACTTTGCGTGTTGAACTTTTAAGAATGTGTAAATTTCCATTTCCAAACCTTTGTATATTTTAATTGGAATCAATAAATGTCATCTTAACTGAAATCCTACATATAATTTTTAAACATATTGCAGTAAGTTCGTACATAAAAACTAAACATTTTTCTCTTTGGAACCCCATCTCTATAACTAACTGTTTCTGAGATATTCCATTTGTAACAACTGCACAGGGTAACAACCGCACCTAGTCTCCCCTACCTTATACAACGATTGTGAGATGGCTTTCCCGCACTAATAATAAGTCGCAAGGGAATTTCCCACGTGCTTTTAATATAAACTAACACTAATAGTAACAATAATAAACATTATTTTAATTTGTCAGATTTCTCATTTAGTAAATTAATATATTGTATATTTTTCAGACATTATTTCTTATAGTGTTTTAAAGATTAACGAGAAAAAAATTATTGAAACTACACCGAAAAAAAATATTCTTGTTTTGAAAGGACAATTCCTCTTCTAAAATCCTCTTACATTTTATTCTTGAATTAAGAATATTTTACTCTTCATTGGAGACTATTCCTCTTCTTTTAAGAGGAATTACTCTTGAGTGGAAAATAATCCTCTTAAAATAAGTGGACGTTTTTTGAGCCATATACAATAAGAGGAAAATATGCATTGAAATAAGAGGAATCCTCTTAAAACCAGAATTTTTTTTTCAGTGTATTCAAAAACACATTTTTTGGAAGCCTTTACCCCAAGTTTTATCAAAATTCTCTATTTTTGATATTGTCTGGTAAGCTTGCTATGATTATTTTATAATATTAATATATATATATCCGTTATAATCCGTTATCAAAAATAAAAAAATTGTGCAAGCCTGTTTAATCATTATTTTTATTATTATAATTGAGAATGAATAAAATAAAATCATTATAAAAAAACTTGTAAGAAAAATGATAAAAAATGTAAATTTTATTTTTTTTTAAAGTGCCAATGAAAGGAGAATTTGCTTTCTGAAAAAAATGTCGAAACTTTAACGAAGGTGTTAGAAAGAGAAAGTGGCTTACTTGTATGGTTTAATTTTAGGACATTTGCATGCCAAGTCAGCACTGTGAACGTAAAGTGTAATTGGACCTCGTTGAATTCTAGAGTCTCGGTTTCGTTTGTATATGAGAATGACGTCCAGAGGAAATTGTACCCAGGAAGAACCTGGTGCAACTGCATCATTTCGCGGTCCATCGCTCTTCTGATATCTGTCCGACACTTTAACCAGAATCGCTGTAAGAGAGAATATCTTCATTAATTGGACTACATAATATAATAAAGGTTTTCTTGTTTAAAAAAATAGGTAAAAATTGTTTTGGCGAAATTCCAAATTCTATGATTGTTATTTTTATTCTCACCCATCCCTCTCAAGTGCCTGATACAACGCCTAATGTAGCCTTACAATATCTCTGATTTATATTACACATCAAGGCATACCAAGCCAATTATTGGCTTTGTTATCGTTCACTGGGCAATCGATCCAGTCACGTCTCTTTATTAGATGCGTTACTTCCCGTATTTTATTAGGACAAAAAACTATGCAAAAATTCCTCATATACAAAGGCTACTTATTATTGTCTGTAGTAATAATAAAAAGTTAAATTTATTTCATAAAATGAAAAAAAAACTTTTCAAGTTAAAAACCAACTATTCGTGTAAATTTTTTGTTGTTGAAAACCTTTTAGTTCTTTGACATTTTTTCCCCTTTGGTTGTGTTTGAATTTTTTTGTCTTCTTTTTACGAAATGTGCGTAAAGCGCTATTGAAAAATGAAAAGCGCGTTTAGTGTTCGCCCTCTGTGTTTCAATAATAGAATGGCATGCTTTAGAGTCCAGGTGAAGAGGCCTTTTCTCCCTCTACCTCTCTTTCTCTCTCGATTCACTAGAGATAAATCTTGGAGAAGTCCACACTTAACTGTCGACTTGGAATAGATTTTAAAGGCATCCGCCAATCTTGCAATTTTCACTTGCCGCTTCGCTTACATTAGAATTGCAACACTTGCTCGACAAGTTGTCGCACAACGTCAAGCACCTAGTACAATTACAGGCCAGACCCCCGATTAACTAGATTTATGGGAGGGCTCGATTAAGGTGAATGGCGTTCTTCGAAAATAAACGATTCATTGATAATTTCGTACGTGAAACAATTCACGCGCGTTCACAGAAATTCATTGTAAACTATTTATCTTATCTTTAGATTCATTTTTCCCCGCTTATAGTGATTTACAATTTTTTATAAATAAACGTTTTATGGCTTAGACAACTTAAATGTTCCATTTGATTTCTATGCCCATGACTATACTAGCTTAAGAGTCCAGTTCAAAATTCCCAAAATTGAATCAATAAGATTTCTGTTTGCTGACCTCTATTTTCTTTTCAAAGTAATTAATGGAATTGTAATATGTCCTTCTGTATTAACTCTAATCAATTTCCCTGCTCCTATACGACGTTTGCGATATATTACTCCGTTTTACAATTCATTCCATAGAAGAAATTATGGCAATAACTCTGTATTTAGAAGACATTGTTATACTTTAATTTAATTAATTATATTAATTAATTTAATTAATTAAATAAAATTAATTAATTTAATTAATTTAATTTTTTAGTTATACTCAGCAATTTAGCTTGCAACTTGTTTTTTGCTTTGATAATTTGCATTTCACCCATGCCTATGGCTCTGTAAATTTAGTTTATATTTATGTAAGTAAATTTTAAAGGGTCTTAATTGTTACTTGTTTATGTCATGAATAAAAATAAATAAATAAACTACTAAAATTATATAAAATTGTCTAACAACACATTCTATGCGCTTGATTAACTTTTAATTAGTGTTGTTGAAACTGGTCCTAAGTCAGTTAGAAAGCAATAATTATTGTTCTATTACATTATAATGAATATATTGGTGCCAAAAATCTTATTTATATTTTGGGCCTTGCGTAAACGTTTTTCGGGTTTAATTCGAAGAAACTTAATTTTAGAAAAAAAGTTTATTAATGCTTTTTTACTTTACTTGTCTAGCAGAATTCAGCACAACTTTTATTTTTTTTAAATTTTATGTTTTGAAGTTGATTTTTAATTTTCGGATTTTTTCCTTAAATTTTTATTTTTTTAAAAATTGTTTTGCGGCACAATGCAGAAAATTATTATAGGAACCCTGCACAAGTGAAATTTTTAGAAAATTAAAGGTATTTTGGGCCTGATAATGGCTTTTGTTGATTTTTGGAAAAAAGATAAAGTTTTTCAAAAAACTTTTTGCGGCACAATTGAGCACAAACCTAGCACAATTCAGCACAAGTTTCGTTTTTTTTAAATTTTTAGTTTGCGGTGCCAACTTCCCGGACAACGTTTATTCTCTTATTCCGTTAATGGCACATACCCTAAATCAGTTCCAATTAATCCAAAGTGATCACCAGACAATTAATAAAACATAAAATAATTTATTTAAAATTGTTACAAACAATGTTAATTAACAAATAGATAACTTTGATTCCTCTCCACTAAAAAATGTTTTTTTACACATTTTCCTGTTAATTTAAGTTAATTTCAAGAATATATGTCCTTTTTGTTTAAAAATTAACTTATTTAAATTGTTATAAACAATATTAATTGAAAAATAGTTAACTTTGACTCCTGTTCTCTAAAAAAATTTTTTTTTCACGTTTACTTTTTTATTTACGTTCATTAAAAAAATATGTGTCCTCAATGTTAAAAAAAAACTTATTTTAATTGTTATAAACATATTAATTAACAAATAGTTAACTTTGATTCCTCTGCACTAAAAACATTTTTTTTACGCTTACAGTTTATTTAGGTTCATTTAAAGAATATATGTCCTCCTTGTTTAAAAAATAACTTATTTTAATTGTTATAAACATTATCAATTAACAAATACTTAATTTTATTATTTATTTATTTAACCCTAAATAAAAAAGTAAACGTAAAAAATAAATTTTTGTAGTAAAGAGGAATCAAAGTTAACTAATTGTTAATTAATATGTTTATAACAATTAAAATAAGTTATTTTTTAAACAAGGAGAACATATATTCTTTAAATGAACCTAAATAAAAAAGTAAACGTGAAAAAAAATTTTTTTAGTCAACAGGAGTCAGAGTTAACAATTTTTCAATTAATATTGTTTATAACAATTTAAATAAGTTACTTTTTAAACAATTAAACAAAAAGGACATGGCTGTTTCTATTTCAATTCATGCAGGGCGAATAGGTTGAAGATTCTAAATCAAGTTTAATATGATTTTTCTTGTTTTTTAGGACAAATAAAGAGATACGTATTTTTTGGTTTGGCGAAAAAAAAATTTTTCGCAGAGTTATGAGTATTTGAAAATTTTAAGGCACATAGTGATTTTAGAGCTAAACAGCTGAAAAATTATTTTTAAATCTTTCTAGTTTTTACAAAAATCAATATTTTTCAATTCTGTTTCTTGATTTTAGTAGTATTTTTGATACTCTTTCTTTATAAAGTTGAAAATTTAAAAAATTTTGAAAATTAACAAAATGGCGGCCATTTTTTAAAAAATCAAAAAAGTCAATTTTCTCAAAAACATCATTTTTTAATTTTCTGCAAATTTTTGTGTGGTTTCTAGATGGAACAAGGAACTTTTTCCAAAAGGTCTCAGGTTCGCTAAAACTTTTTGGAAGTCGCTATAATTTTTTTTAGAAAATTAAAAAACTCATTATTTTGAGAAATGTGTCGACATGTGTGGACGTCCACATGAAAAGGGCCCATTTTGGCACTATTGGAGTTATCTATATGGGCGTATTCCTGGCAAAATTTGGAAAATTTTTTAGTGGTCTTAGAACTTTTTTGGTTAAAAATTCGCTGAGTTACGGAATTTCAAAGTTCAGGACGCCAAAAACCTCATTTCGAGAAAAACGGAATTAAAGATTGCGATACCAACTAATTGTTGTATATCTGTTTCTTCTTGGAAGTTATTCAGATAAGAATTGTTTCCAGTTCAGGGCACTTTGAAGATAAAAAACCAACAGGTTTTTAATTTTTAAAACCACCCCCCCCCCCCCTCTTAATTTTGAAAATACGAAAAATCGACAATATGGACCCTTTTCTAAAAAGGACAGTTTTTTTTATTAAAAAAAACATTTTTTACAAGATTAATGATTAGGTACAATTTTATTGTGTCATTTGAAGAAAAAGAATGTATACACGCAGAAAAATCCGATTGAAAATTGTGGAGTTCAGTGTTAGTAATTTAGATTTCATTCCCAAACTTGTCTACCTTTGCGGCTCCAAAATAGAAAACAGGGAAATGAATCGTAAATGGTTTAAAGCACGTCAGTAGGCTTAAAATGTTTTCGTTCTTATGCACACTTATACGCGGAACAAAGCACACTAAACACATTGATAGGCGCTTCTGGGCGGAGTCCAAGGCAAGTCTAGTGCCGAGTCCCATACTGAATATAATGTGAGCAGATCTTCTAGTGACCTACATCTCAAAATATTTACTTTTATTGGAATATTCAATTTGAAACTAAATATAAAATCGAAAAATGAAACAACTGAAAATATTAGAATACTTTGAATTTTATAAAACTTCTCACTGGGATTTTTATTATTCTTTAGATATTTAAACGTAGAATCTCTTTAAAAATTAAATACAAGTCCTTTGCCATTTTTACTAAAATGATCTATCTGTTTTAAAACGTTTAAAGAAAGAGATTTTATTTAAATATCTACAGATTAAATAAAAATTCCAATGCGAAGATTTTTAAAATTCAAAGTATTCTCTATTTTTTTAAAAATTATTTCATTTTAGACTTTACATTTAGTTGCCTAAATTAAACATTACAATAAAATATAATAACAATTAGGCATTGCATAACCGGCTAAAAACAAAATAAACACACACCTAACCTCAAAATGAGATCAAACATTTCACATAGATATCCTTCTACATTCATTTGTAGCACTAGAACTTTATTACAAAACTGCACTCACTATTATATTTAAAACTAAAATTTTTATTAATTGAAACAATTAATACACTACGAACTACACCGAGACTTCCGTGTATATCAAAAACGAAGAAACTGAACAAACGCGGGCGCAGACGCGCCGCAGAGTTTCGCATTCCTAAAAACTGTTTGGGAATGAATCTAAGGACTCTCGCACAGAACAGTCCCCGTTTAAGTGAACGTTGATACAAAGTTTGTAACAATTGAGTAGCTGAATTAAAATAAATGCAAATAATAATAATTGTACCTAATTCTTTTCACCTTTGAATTAATTACGGAATCTGATTGCACTTGTTGAAAGAAGACTATTGGCGTTTATTAAGATATTTAGCATTGATCTTCATTGAAAATCGTTACTAAACTTTTTAGGATAGAGAACCAAAATTTAATATTTCTTCCTATGATAATACAAATCATTCAAATTGTTTTATATTTAGTCCGAAATCTGAATTTTCATTTTTCTCCGTGTATTAAACTTATTTAAAATTTTTTGACAGTCTCTATTATAAAAAAATTGACGCAATATCCAAATTTTCATTTCGACAATTACAAAAAAAGACTCTAACATCAATATCTCTGGTACTTCTAGAAAGTAATTCAGATAAGAATTGTTTACAGTCCAGGACACCTTAAAGATGAAAAATCAAAAGGTTTTAAATTTTTCCACACCTCCATTTTTAAAATACGGATTACTTTTGAAAATGACCAACAAAATGGGCCTTTTTCATGTGGACGTCTACATATATATTTGTCATGTATACAAGGGTGTTCATCTTTTTTAATAGTGCTTTTGACACTTTTTCTTTTCAAAATTGTGAAAATTAAAAAAATTAACAAAATGGCGGCCGTTTTTCAAAAAATATAAGATCTCAATTTTCTCCAAAACTTTATTTTCTTTTTTTCTGGAAATTTTTTTGTGGTTTCTAGATAAAAAAAATAACCCTTTCAAAAAAGGTGACTTTTCTTAGTAAGGTTGAAAAATTTCAAAAATTAACTAAATGGCAGCCATTTTTAAAAATTATTAAAAATAACTATGTTTATGGTAATATTTATTAATAAATAAAATATTAAAGATTAACTTTACTAAGAAAAAGTCACCTTTTTTGAAAAAGTTATTTTTTATCTAGAAACCCCAAAAAAATTTTTAGAAAAATAAAAAATAATGTTTTGGAGAAAATTGAGATCTTATATTTTTTGAAAAATGGCCGCCATTTTGTTAATTTTTGAAATTTGCAATTTTGAAAAGAAAAAGTGTCAAAAGCACTATTAAAAAAGATGAACACCCTTGTATACATGAAAAATATATGTGACGCTCCACGAGAAAAGGGACCTTATGACAAGAGTAAATAAGGTCCCTTTTCTCGTGGAGCGTCACATATATGTCGACACATTACTCAAAATAATGAGTTTTTTAATTTTCTAAAAAAAATTATAGCGACTTCCAAAAAGTTTTAGCGAACATGAGACCTTTTGGAAAAAGTTTCTTTTTCCATCTAGAGACCACACAAAAATTTGCAGAAAATTAAAAGATGATGTTTTTGAGAAAATTGACTTTTTTGATTTTTTAAAAAATGTCCGCCATTTTGTTAATTTTCAAAATTTTTCAAATTTTCAACTTTGTAAAGAAAGAGTATCAAAAACACTACTAAAATCAAGAAACAGAATTGAAAAATATTAATTTTTGTAAAAACTAGAAAGATTTAAAAATAATTTTTCAGCTGTTTAGCTCTAAAATCACTATGTGCCTTAAAATTTTCAAATACTCATAACTCTGCGAAAAAATTTTTTTTCGACAACCCAAAAAATACGTATCTCTTTATTTGTCCTAAAAAACGAGAAAAATCATATTAAACTTGATTTAGAATTTTCAACCTATTCGCCCTGCATGAATTGAAATAGAAACAGCCACATATATTCTTGAAATGAACTTAAATTAAAAATAAAATGTAGAAAAATAACATTTTTAGTGGAGAGGAATCAAACCCAGGCGCGAAAGACCAGTGCTGACGATGGGTTAAAACTTGACTGAGTCTTGAACGCCCAGCGTGGGTAACCCAGAGTTGAAGCAGTCTTTATATCATTGTCACTGAATATTGGTTCAGCATGGGACACCAATGTTCGTCCCATGCTCGATTTAACACTCGGTCAATCTTCGTGAGTGGAGCTTCAACATCCAGTCTTTATTCAAGCTTGAATCAATCTTGATAGTTTATTTATTACCGTGTGCACTTAACAGTATTAGATATAAATATTTATAAATTATTTAATATTAAAATATTATTTCTGATAATTTTTAGTAATTTTTTATACTATTTAAAAATTATTATTCTTATTATTAATTATTATTAAATAATATAATAAGTATTATTATTATTATTAAGATATCAATTGGTAAATAAATATTAATATTTATTTAGTGTATAATATTTATATTAATTATATAAGATTCATATAAATAAAATTAAATTATATATTATTTTTTTTCTTGCAATGTCAAATTATTATTTTCAAAGTTCAAGAGTTTCGTTTATCTGAAAAATTTTCAGTGAAAAAAATGTTCATTAGGTAGTAATAAATATTTATGCCTAGTAGTTTTACACTAGGTTTAACTGTTTACTGAATATTATCAAAAATATATTTTTCGTCAAACGCGCGCGACTAAACACAAATAACCTTGAGACTTTACAGCGCGACGTTGCGATTGTCGTGCTCCCACCATCCCATCTACTCAATGCACTCCCCGCCTGTGACGTCATGAGGGGAAAGCATTGAGTAGATGGGATGGTGGGAGCACGACAATCGCAACGTCTCAAGATTATTTGTGTTTAGTCGCGCGCGTTTGACGAAAAATATATTTTTGATAATATTCAGTAAACAGTTAATCCTAGTGTAAAACTACTAGGCATAAATATTTATTACTACCTAATGAACATTTTTTTCACTGAAAATTTTTCAGATAAACGAAACTCTTGAACTTTGAAAATAATAATTTGACACTGTGCGAGAAAAAAAATAATATATAATTTAACTTATAAAATTATCAGAAAAAATATTTTAATATTAAATAATTTATAAATATTTATAAATAATATTGTACAGTGCACACGGTAATAAAGAAACTGAATATTGTATCAAGATTGACCGAGTCTTGAATCGAGCATGGGACGAACATTGGTGTCCCATGCTGAACCAATATTGAGTGACGACACTGGCATTGATATAGTAGATTAGGCGAGAAGCCTTCCAGCCTTCTGTGACCGAGCGGTTTAAATGCGTGCGTTGAGAACTTCCGGTATGCGTTAGGGGCGGGGTGCGTGAGTTTCGATCCCACATGCGAGCGAATATTTTTCATTCTTTGTTATAAGCGTTTATATAAAATAATAAAATTGTGTGTTGTGTCGTGAATAAAAAATGTGAACATGTTTATAAATAATCTTAAAAGTATGTTAAAAATCAAGAAAAAAATGTAACGATTAACAGAAAAATTGTCTTTTTTTACTAAAATTATTTTTTTTAAATTACTATTCAAATGATATTTATTGTTAGTAATACATTATTATTTATATGAAAATAATATAATTATTACAAATAATAACTTATTGTCATTAAATGTATATATACACACATACATGAATTAAAATAATAACAATAATATTTATTATTATTATTAATAATTCATATATTCACATTATATTGAATAAACGTGAGAAACGAGTAAATTTGGGAACAGTGGAAGCAGTCTTGTTTCAGTCCTGCATTAGGCGTCCGCAGCATTGATTGAGCATTGGTGCCAATGCTGAATCAAGGCTCGCGCTGCAGTCTGGAATCGGTGTTACATTAAAGCTTCGATCATTCCTGCTCTCGCTGATTCACTCATGCTCAATCAATGTTGACCAATGCTCGGACAATCTTTATAAAGCCTGAACTCGGCGTCACTTCGCGCCTGGGAAGTTAACTATTTGTTAATTAATATGTTTATAACAATTAAAATAAGTTATTTTTTAAACAAGAAACAAGGACATATATTCTTTAAATTAACCTGAATAAAAAAGTAAACGTGAGAAATTTTTTTTATTAAACATGAGTCAAAGTTAACTATTTTTTAATTAACATTGTTTATAACAATTTAAATAAATTATTTTATGTTTTAAATTGTCTGGTGGTCATTTTGGATTAATTGGAACTGATTTAGGGTATGTGCAGTAGGGTGTCCGTTATTTCCCAAGTTAGCTATTTTCATTGGGGTATCGTCAAAATCGTTTCTTTTTGACCTAAAATCAATTCTAGAAACTAGAAAAAATTTTTACAATGCCGTTTAACCCTGCCTAAATAACAATACTTTTCCCATTTAATTAACATGGGATTTTTGCACTTTTTAGAAAATAATTTTTATTTTGTTTATAATACTCTTTGACTAACCAACAATGCTTGATTTTGCTTCTATTATGATTCCTTTAGATAGAGAAATTTTCATATTATCGCGAAAAATTTATTACACAAGTTTTAAAAAGGTCAATTTCATTTTTATTGATTTTTCTGATTATTTTGCTAAATCTACTTATTAAATAACACAGCCACACAAAAAAAAAGTTCTGATCTGGGGGTCTCACTATGTAGACTTTATGGTTTTTGGGTCTCTGAATCCGAATCCGAGGTCCATTTAACCCCATCAGATCAGGATTTTGACATAACCTCAAAAAACCAATATGGCGGACACATTTTTAAAAAGTTTATCGGATTCGCTTGAAATTCGTTACTCGGGGGTTTTTGGGGTCGCTGATTACGAATTTGAAGTCTGATTTCAAAAATTCAAAATGGCGGATCAAATATGGCGGACACGTTTTTGAAAAATTTATCGGATTCGCTTGAAATTCGTTACTCTGGGGTTTTTGGGGTCGCTGATTACGAATCTGATGTCGGTTTTTCAAAATTCAAAATGGCGGATCCAATATGGCTGACACAGACATATTGGATCCGCCATTTTGAATTTTTGAAATCTGACTTCAAATTCGTAATCAGCGACCCCAAAAACCCCCGAGTAACGAATTTCAAGCGAATCCAATGAACTTTTCAAAAATGTGTCCGCCATATTGGTTTTTTGAGGTTATGTCAAAATCCTGATCTGATGAGGTTAAATGGACCTCGGATTCGGATTCAGCGACCCAAAAAACATAAAGTCTACATAGTGAGACCCCCAGATCAGAACTTTTTTTTTTGTGTGGCTGTGTAATTTTTATTCGGTATTTCATTGAAAGTTTCTTGTTTTATGCATCAAATTGGACCATAACAATAATTTCAATTCATAAACTATCCAAGAATCACACAGTAGACTAAATCCATTTCAAATCAGGCACGTCGACTAACTTCATGTTATAAAAAAAAATTGTTTTGCTTGTCATTTTTTTCTTTTGAGTATAATTTAATTTTCTTTCTTGGGTCTTGTAGATGGTCTTGTCCTCTTCACAATCCAGTTTGAAATTTGAAAATATTTAAAATGATAAAAATAGTGGATGATTTTCTGAAAATAAATAAGATCAATTTTCTCGAAAACACCACTTTTTTGTTATCAAATTTTTACTACAAATTCTTAAAATAATTATGAACATTTACTATGAATTTCAAGCGGGCTAAACCATTCTGGCAATCAGGAGAATTTTTTTTTTTAAATTTATTTTTACAAATTTTTAAATTGTTAACTTGCATTTTTAAAAACAAATGAATCCTTGTAACATTGTTGACGTGAACGTTAACAATTTGAAAATTTGTAATAATAAATTTTTCAAAAAAAAATTCTCCTGATTGCCAGAATGGTTTAGCCCGCTTGAAATTCATAGAAAATGTTCATAATTATTTTAAGAATTTGTAGTAAAAATTTGATAACAAAAAAAGGTGGTGTTTTTGAGAAAATTGATCTTATTTATTTTCAGAAAATCATCCCCTATTTTTATCATTTTAACCCTCCTGCGTACCCTGACGAGTATACTCGTCCAAACTAAGTTGTTACCAAATGCGCGAGGACGAGTATACTCGTCCAAATATTTTTTCTCATAACTTTTAAAAAAATTAACTTTAACCCATGAAACAAAGTGCAACTTACAGTGCAAGATTCATAGTTAATGATACATAGATAATAAAGTTTCCAATTAGAGTATTTGTTAATAAACAAAGTATTAAATATTTGTTATAAACAGTAGAGGATAGGTCACAAAATAAAAGTTGCAAATACATACTTCTCTTAAAAAAATTGTTTGAATTTAATAAAACTTGGTATCTCAAGGGTTTTTGAGGTTGCTGTTTAAGAATCTGAAGCCAGATTTAAAAAATCCAAAATGTCGGATCCAATATGGCGGATGAGTTTTTCAAAAATTCATCCAAATTTCTTGAAAATTTAATTCAGCGACCTCAAAAACCCCCGATTATAAATTTTCAAGAAATTTGGATGAATTTTTGAAAAACTCATCCGCCATATTGGATCCGCCATTTTGAATTTTTTAAATTTGACCTCAGATTCGTAATCAGCGACCCCAAAAACCCCTAGATACCAAGTTTCATTACAATCAAACAATTTTTTAAAAATTCATCCGCCATTTTGAATTTTTTAAATCTGACCTCAGATTCGTAATCAGAGACCCCAAAAACTCCTAGGTACCAAATTGTAGAAAAATCCAACAGTGTGAAAAATTTGTGCATTTGGAAACAATTTTATGGGTGAAAATACACTGAGAAAAATAAACATGACTGGGTGCTGTCCAGATAGGAATGGTTCCTGTCCAAAAAACAATTGAGTTTGGCAGCTGTCAGTGCTGTTTGGACATGAACGATTAATGTCCAGACATTACTGATTCCTTTATAGACAGGAATGGTTCGTGTCCAGAAAGCAAAGAGTACTGTCTAATTACAAAATTTTTTTGGACAGGAACCACTCCTGTCTAGACAGTACCCAGTCATGTTTATTTTTCTCAGTGTAGGTACACAGGAGGGTTAAATATTTTTAAATTTCAAACTGGATTGTGAAGAGGACAAGACCATCTACAAGACCCAAGAAAGAAAATTATATTGTACTCAAAAGAAAAAAAATGACAAGCAAAACAATTTTTTTTCTATAACATGAAGTTAGTCGACATGCCTGACTTGAAATGGATTTAGTCTACTGCAGTAGACATGTTAATTAAATGGGAAAAATATTGTTATTTACGCAGGGTTAAACGGCATCGTAACACTTTTTTCTAGTTTCTATAATTGTTTTTAGGTCAAAAAGAAACGATTTTGACGATACCCAAATGAAAATAGCTAACTTGGGAAATAACGGACACCCCAATGTGCAGTAACGGAATAAGAGAATAAACGTCTTTTTTAAAAAATTGTATTAATTTGTTAACTTTGTTTAAAAAAATAAATTATAAACAATTAAAAACTCAAAAATCGGCCTCGAGGAATGTCTTAAAAATTTATTCCTCTTTAATTTTATAAAAAGAAAACTTAAATCGGTTAAAAATTGTAGACAGTAGACTGTTTTGAACAGTAAATTGCAAATTTGAACCACTGTGGAGCGTTAGCGAGTGAGGTATATGTAGCTTAGGGTGGCCGTTAAAAACGGCATTTTGGAATTTTGTCTAAGGTAAAAGCACCAGTACTTGGACACTTTTAAGATAGAAGCAAATTTAGTAACGATTTTTAAAAAAATAGTATAGTTTTACTTGCCAAACTTTTTATATTTCGTTTGTATTATGATTAAAGAATTCAAATTAAAAAAATTAGTCTAAATTTTTACTTTAGTTAAATATAAATCTAGAAAATAACTAATTGCTTTTTTATCCTAATAGTTGGACATGCCTTTTTAGAGGATCCAGTTGGTCCAGTAGTTGGACACGATAAGGACTAATAGTTGGACATTATAAGAAAATACGCATGATATTTATTTACATACAATGTTTGCATTTGTATATTAGTTAATATTGTCAGCTTTTAAATTTGTAAGTTAGTCATTTTATGTTAATTAATTTATTATTTAATTAGATTAAAGCCTGTTCTACTGAAAAAGAACGACTGTAAATACGAGCGTTAATATGACTGTGAATACGACCCTAAATACGGGCCTCTGTAGGGTAGTGTAATTGAAACAGCAAATACAGCCGCATTTATGCCCGTATTTAGGGTCGTATTTGGGGAAATCTCACGAAATGGAGACAAATTGGGTTCTAAGATATATGTGCCACAAAAAGCTTCTATATTGCTAACCAACATTTTTATATATTTGCTAATACTATATCGCGACTATGAGATATAAAAAAATTCTTGTTAGTAAAAATTAAAGAAGTATGCACCTGATTTATTCATTAAAATTGTAGAAATTGAGAAATTCTTGACGTAACTCGCATAAAATCGAATTTTCATTGAGCGATAACTTTTTGAGCAATTTTTTTTAATGTTTGGGATTTTTTGTCATTTATCTACCCAGTGAGAAATTTCTCACCGGTCCAATATCGGTCCAATATTGGGAGCCAAGAGACCGATCATCGGTCCAATAAAGGCTCCCAATATTGGACCAATATGGGCTGATGCTTGGGATGTAACGGCATCGCCAATCATCGGTTGTCAATATTGGTCCAATATTGGCCGAATATTGGCAACCAAGAGAAAAAAAATTTTTTAAATAAATTTTTTTTAATTAAATAATAATAATAAAAAATTAATGTTTATAATTTTTGTTTAATATATTTATTTGTTTAATTATTTATTTTTAATAATTCATGTAAATAATAAATAATTTATTATTTATAAATTATAATTATTTAAAAATGCAGCAGCTATTAGAAAATAGCATTCTGCAAAAAAATTCTATCATTGAAAAATCAATGATAGGCGAGAGAAATCCGCGTCTTTAAATAGATTCGCAGATGATAGACAAGAGATATCCGCGTCATTAAACGGATTCGCAGATATACTCTGGTCTCGCGACGAATCTCTCGATACTTATATACACTGGAGTCGCCGTGTCAGTTGCGAGAACGGTTACAGCGTCCCTCTTTCGGCGGAGATAAGAATTGTCACGTAAACTGCTAAATCGCTTTACCGACCGCCTTATTATACCCGCAGTTTACGTGACAATTCTTATCTCCGCCGAAAGAGGGACGCTGTAACCGTTCTCGCAACTGACACGGCGACTTCAGTGTATATAAGTATCGAGAGATTCGTCCCGAGACCAGAGTATATCTGCGAATCCGTTTAATGACGCGGATATCTCTTGTCTATCATCTGCGAATCTATTTAAAGACGCGGATTTCTCTCGCCTATCATTGATTTTTCAATGATAGAATTTTTTTGCAGAATGCTATTTTCTAATAGCTGCTGCATTTTTAAATAATTATAATTTATAAATAATAAATTATTTATTATTTACATGAATTATTAAAAATAAATAATTAAACAAATAAATATATTAAACAAAAATTATAAACATTAATTTTTTATTATTATTATTTAATTAAAAAAAATTTATTTAAAAAAATTTTTTTCTCTTGGTTGCCAATATTCGGCCAATATTGGACCAATATTGACAACCGATGATTGGCGATGCCGTTTCATCCCAAGCATCAGCCCATATTGGTCCAATATTGGGAGTCAATCGGCGCCCAGCACGGCAACCAATATTGGACCGATATTGGACCGATTAAAGTCTATTGGCAATTTCTCACTGGGTATTGGTTGTGAAGGGTAGAAAAAGGTAAATTAGACAAGTGTGCCAATTATAATATTTGAGATAATGAGCTGTTTATAACTGTAATTGCATTTTCACCTTTTTTTGAAAATCATTAATTTTCTTATAATACTTGTTGAGCGATCATTATTTAAAATTCGCCCATATATTATTTATATTTTTAGGTATTCAGGAAAAGAATTATGGATGGTAGAACATTGTGCCACTTAAAACATCTACGAAATCGTTCTGCGAAAACGGGCAACGAGTGCGTAACTCGTCAAAAAATGGTTTTTTGACAAGCACAAGAAATCACATTTAAAAAAAATGTATTCACCTTCGTGTAATATCTTGGTTTAGTGTTAATAAATATGTGTGCAAAATGCTCACCCCTAAAAATAATATTTGTGTTTGATATTGAATAATTTTTGTACGAGATAATGTTACTTAGTTAATTATAGTGCCATTTTAGGAAAAAATATATTTGAACTATATCGCGTGTAGATTTTTGATAAATGTAAGTTTAGGTAGATAAAGAAAAATGTTTTTTGAAGGGTTGTAAAATATTATAAATTCTTGAAGATAAATACGTTTTACCTGCACTCATAACCATAAATATAAAAAAAATAGTTTAAATAAAGTAGCAATTAATAAATATTAATTACGCCGGTTAAAATATGCTTCTATTTGGTCGAAGAATAATAATTTATGGTAAAAAAAATGTGCCACTAGTTTGAAAAATAAATTTTTTTACAACAAAAAGTCTCCATTTACGGTCATATATGAATATCATTTAAAAAAAAAAATATAAATATACCCCCACAGCACCGAAACTTTCCTAAAAATTTAATAAATATTTACTTGCAATATTCGGCATATTTAACTGAAAAGTTTAGTAAAAATTGTTTTTTACACAACTTTTAATAAACATTGCAATTACATATTCCGAACATTGCAAGTGTATATTTAATAAATTTTTAGGTAAGTTTCGGTGCTGTAGGGGTATATATATAATGAAACATTAATTATTATTAATTTAACATATTAAATATAATATTGCAACTAAAATAAATATTATTTAAGGTAAGTATTGAAATACGATTTATTCTTAAATCTTTTGAAATTTTTTAAGTCTCAAAATGTAAAAAATTCAAAATGAAAAAAACAATTGAAAGATATAGTTGTGAATGAGGATAGTACAATTATTAAATATATATATATATATATATATATATATATAACAAACAAATATATAAATATCAATTTATTTTAATCACAAACACTTTAACACATATATACACATAGTACAATTATTTTTTAAAAATTGTCACTTTTGTTATGGGAGAAAAAAGACACTTGTACGCACAATTTAATTGTTTATAATTTCACATTATTAGGATATAATAGTCTTAAAAATAAAAATACAAAATAAAATTGACAAATGACGCGATTCACATGTAAGCACTGTTGTAAAAACGGTTGGGTCTACAGAGATGGGTAGTTACACGTAACTTGAAATATTAATAATAATTGTAATAATAATAATACTAACAGAATTTGTTTGCTTTTAAAATAGTGATTAACTTCTTAATTACATCTAATTTATAAATATACTATTATTATTTCTGTTATTATTATTATTATTATTACATTTATTATTAATATTTCAAGTTACGTGTAACTACCCATCTCTGTAGACCCAACCGTTTTTACAAAAGTGCTTACATGTGATTCGCGTCATTTGTCGATTTTATTTTGTATTTTTATTTTATGACTATTATATCCTATTAATGTGAAATTATAAACAATTAAATTGTGGGTACAAGTGTTTTTTCTCCCATAATAAACATGACAATTTTTAAAAAATAATTGTACTATATGTGTATATGTGTTAAAGTATTTGTGACTAAAATAAAGTGATATTAAATATTTGTTTGTTATGTATTTATTATATATATATATATATATATATTTAATAATTGTACTATCCTTATTTTCAACTATATCTTTTAATTAGTTTTTTCATTTTGAATTTTTTACATTTTGAGACTTAAAAAATTTCAAAAGATTTAATAGAATAAATTGTATTTCAATACTTACCTTAAATAATATTTATTTTAGTTGCAAGATTATATTTAATATGTTAAATTAATAATAATTATAATAATAATTAATGATGTTTCATTATATATACATATATACCCCCACAACACCGAAACTTTCCTAAAAATTTATTAAATATTTACTTGCAATGTTCGGAATATGTAATTGCAATATTTATTGAAAGCTGTGTAAAGTAAAATTTTCACTAAACTTTTCAGTTAAATATGCCGAATATTGCAAATAAATATTTAATAAATTTTTAGGAAAGTTTCGGTGCTGTGGGGGTATATACACGGAGAGAAATGTGTTACGAATAATGCTAGAGACATGCTGATTCGCTTTTTGCATAGACGTATGTACCTAATTTTGCAAGGGCCGGTGCTAACTTCGCACAGCTTTGTGCCCACTTGTGCCACAGTTGCTCAAATCCATGAAAAATCAGCATGGATTTCTTGCAACTTACGCATGGTAGTGTGTATGCGCTTTTAGTACGGCCTGCTCATGCGCTAAGAGCAACAGATTTCTCTCCGTGTATATATGTTACCGGTAAAACCCGAAGACCAGGCAATTCGCGAAATGCCTAGGAAATTCCGAAATTCCTATGAATCGCCAGGAAATTCGGATAATTCCTGAAAATGATAGGCATTTCGCGAAATGACGAAACCGATTTAGGCCAATTGAAAATTTGATAATAATAAGCCGTGAATTAATGTAAACAAACACTTTACACAGTATATATCTAGAAATAAGTAATCAAATATGAATCAATAAGTATCTAACGCTTTGTAGTAATTAAACAGTTATATTCACAAGTAACACTAGGGAACCGACAGACGCCGATTTTTCTGAAAATTTGCATACAAGTAGTTCCTTGGAAAATATTTGACACGTGTTTTTTTATATCGGCCCAATTTTGGTTTGAAGGGTAGAAAACACCCTTTTCAAATTTAAGGGATGAAAACAGTAACTCGGAGAAAACTCATTAGATTTTGATGAAATTTGTTACTCGGGGGTTTTTGGGGTCGCTGATGATGAATATGAAGTCTGTTTTTATAAATTCATAATGGCCGATCCAATATGGCAGATTAACCCCTTCCGTGTGGAGCTGAAATTTTATAAACTGGGCCAAAAATGTGTAAGACCTTTTCATCAATTAAATCACTTGAAACTTGTTACACGGGGGTTTTTGAGGTCGCTGATTACGAATCTAAAGTCGAATGATAAATATTAAATACACAATTATCATACAAATTTCGTAAATTTTTTTGATTTTCCAATTTGCCTTAATTACCTTCGGCACTTCGCGAAATGCCTAGGATATTCGAGAAATGCCTATGAATCACCAGGAATTTCGGATAATTCCTATAAACTAAGGCAATTCTCGAATTGCCTAGGCATTTCGCGAATTGCCTGGTCTTCGGGTTTTGCCGGTAACATATATATATATATTTTAAAAAAATGGTATTCATATATGACCGTAAATACGGGCATAAATACGGCTGTATTTGCTGTTTCAATTACACTACCCTACAGAGGCCCGTATTTAGGGTCGTATTCACAGTCATATTTACGCTCGTATTTACAGTCGTTCTTTTTCAGTAGGGTTAAGTTTTTGTCCAACTACTGGTGCTGCTGGTTTTTGAGGTTATGAAGCAGAAGGTAAACTTGGACACTCATTTTGAGTAGTTCGAGACTTATAATTTTTTTTTGATAAATTTTGAGCTTAGAAATTAAAAAATTGAATTATAACCAACAGAGATCCAAAAGCTAATATTAAAAAACGAAATATATTATTTTTTCATTTACATTGAAAGCAGTTTTAATTCTTTTTGTTACTGTCCATCTATTGGTTCCATTTTTTGCAATGTCCAGGTACTGGTGCTTTTACCTTATTTCCGGGTCTCATTTTGTCACAAATTGAAAAAAATTAGATATGTTTTTTAAAATTTTTTTTTAAATCAATATTTAGTAGTGCCTGTGGCTATTGAAATTTTCTATGTATTTTGCATGGGAAAAAAACTTTTTTTCGTAGATTTCCTGTAAAATCGTTGAAAATTAATATTTTTTGACCGCACTGCTCTGTTTCCTAAGTAGCACGTAATATTGGGAACATCCCAGCAATATGCCACAACATTGAGGCAATATTGGTAATTTTAAGGCAATGTTCCCAATATCGCTGTAATATTACGTGCTACTGGGGTTCTCTTCATAAATGTTCAAAGAATAATATACAATGTTTAACATATGAAATTTGTTAAGTTAACTATTTTTTACAAGACCCAAAAGTTGACTAAAAAAAACCAAAATAGGTTATTATTGTCAAAAAATATTAATTCTAAAAAAACGAGAAATTTAAACTGCTAATCATGGTTTCTACTATTTTTAAGGTCGCTGATTACAAAACTGAAGTCATATTTCAAAAATTAAAAATGGCGGATCCAATATATCAACCATGAAAATTTTAAAATTAATCAACTTCTAGGAAACTTCTTATCAAGGGGTTTTGGGGGTCTCTGATTACAAATCTGAAGTCAGATTTAAAAAATTCAAGGTACCGGATCCAATAAGACGGGCATAATGTCTAAAAAATTAATAATTTTTTATGAAACTTAATTCTTATCTTATCCCATTAGCCAACAAAATTTTTGTGAAAGTTGTATCTAAATTTAAGTTAATTAGAAATAACTATTTTGATAACAAAAAATCGACCTCTGATTCAAATAGTAATAGGGTAATGTCACATTGAGTGGACCGCCACTTTGAGTGGACCACCTGAGTTTTTAAGTTATCTGACAGCGGAAACGTGAAATAAATAAAACGAATAGCAGCACCGCACCTAGAAACCGTAAGAATTTATGTTCCGCGATAATCATATACGTTATTGTTTGATGTAACGCATTTTTAAGAACACAAACAAAAAAAGAAGTCGCTCTTACAATGAGTAAAGTGATTCGGAAGTGTAAAAGTAGTGTAAAATTTAAGTTTTAAAAGGTAACTTATTTTTTTCCTACTACTTTGGACATTGAAATTGATTGTCTTAGTTTAATTAAGTGATAATTTTTATTAAAAAAAAAATTGTGGTGGCTGCCATAAAAAGTTGCATGTCACCATGAGTGGACCACTGTTTATAACCATAAGTGAACTGCCTGTTTTTTATATTTTTAATGTCAGTTTACCATTTTTATGGAAATAAATTGGTTTAAAACTGTTTTATGTTGTTTATTAATTTTTTTGTGATTTTGATGTGATATGTGCCAAAATTATTGAAAATGGTTTCACTTGTAAACATTGCAATGCAAACATGGTCTGAAGCTGCATAAACATAAATTTTGTTTCAATATATCAGAAATATTAAATACATTAAAGAATTTAGAATAACTTTTACAATTTTTTAAGAGTGGTCCACTCAAGGTTACACTTTTTTTATTCCTTAAAAATGAGCTATTTTTTTAAAGTCAATTGTTTTTCCCAAATAAAAAAAATCAAAGCTATTATGGTATAAACACTTATCAAGGGATCTATACTAAAGCTTGGAATAGAAACCTCCGATTAATTTGCTGTCATAAAGAATTTTTTAGAAAAAAAGCTTAGGCGGTCCACTCAAGGTGACATTACCTTATTTCTAATAATTCGATTAGTTAAAGTGAATTATAATAAAGCATACTTTTATGTACCATTTTTCCTAAGTGTAACAGCACATCTAATTTTCTAACTTTTACTATGTAGAAAGTGTTACAAAGGAGGATGGAGTCAAAATATATATAAAATCGTATCATATAATTTGTGAATGAACCTTATCTAGCTAATAATAAATAATAACCTTCTAATTTCTGATTAGCAGCGAGGTCCTGTTTAAATTTTTAACTTTACACACTAAAAAAAAAGTTTTACTTTCAGCCTATTTTTGAGGCTGAATTTAAGATGTAAACGGAGTCAGCCCCGTTAAACAAGGACAGACTTATGTGAAATACATGGGCTGAATTTAAGGTGTAAACGGAGTCAGACTTTTTTTTTCCTGTGTATATTTGTAACTAGGGACCCCAAAAACACCTTGATACAGGGGCGGATCCAGACAAGGTTCTTGGGGGGGGGGCATCTGCTAGACGCTAGCTTGATGACCTATTATGAATGAAATTTTTATTTAAAAAATTCCAGGAAGTTTGAATTCTCGGGGGGGCCATGCCACTGTGGCCCCCCTGGATCCGCGCCTGCCTTGATCCGAAGTTTCATGAAAATTAATTAATTTTAAAATTTGCATGGCCGCCATATTAGATCCGCCATTTTGAATTTTTGAAATCTGATTTCAAATTTGTAATCAGGGACCCCCAAAACCCCCTGATACGAAGTTTCCTAGAAATTGATTAATTTTAAAATTTTCATGGCCGCCATATTGGATCCGACATTTTAAATTTCCGAAATATGACTTCAGTTTTGTAATCAGCGACCTCAAAAACAATAGAAACCATGATTAGCAGTTTAAATTTCTCGTTTTTTAGAATTAATATTTTTTGCCAATAATAATGTATTTTGATTTTTTTGGTCAACTTTTGGGTCCTGTAAAAAATAGTTAACTTAACAAATTTCATGTTTTAAAAATTGTATATTATTCTTTGAACATTTATGAAGAGAAACAGAGTAGTCCAGTCAAAAAATATTAATTTTCAACGATTTTACAGGAAATCTACGAAAAAAAGTTTTTTTTCCATGCAAAATACATGGAAAATTTTAATAACCTACAGGCACCACTAAATACACAGGTCCACAAAAAAAATTCGTTGAAAGGTTCCTTCGACCAAACCTGGTGTATTATATGTTTTTGGGGTCGCTGAAAACGAATCTGAAGTCCGTTTTGCTCCATCACGTCAGGATTTTTCCTAACCTCAAAATACATATCAGATTTTACGTGACAAATAAAATTCTATAAATATTAACAGATTTACCTCAATCTCGGTATAAAGGCTTTATTGGGGTTGCTGATTACGAACTTAGAGGCAGATTATCAAAATACAAAATGGCTGATCAAATATGGCGGTCGGTTTTTTAAAAAATTCATGAATTTTAACAAAACTTGGTATCAAGGGGTTTTTGGGGCCGCCAATTACGAATTTTAAGTCAGATTTTCGAAATAAAAATGAAAGATTTAATATAGCTGTTGGATTTATGAAAATTTCTTGAATTTTTACAGAACTTAGTATCTGTGAGTTTTTGGACTCTGACATTTAACGGAATTACTCAGTTCCCCGACGTTACAACTTGAAGTAGCCCTAGATACAGACCCACAAAAGAATTCCTGCTCAGTGACCTTAAAAACACCTACAGTACCGCTCAATAACTTTTGCCCACCCTACAGCGATTGAGAGCTGTACAAAAAGTTTTGTATTTTATTTATTATTAAAGATAAAAAGCTCAAAAAGGTCTCTTTTTAAAGCTCTTTTCCTGAGCTTTAACAGTGTATAAAATAAAAATTAAAAAAATTAATTTGTTAGTGTTTAAAAAATGTTATTGCAACATAAAATTTTTCGTTTTTTTTTGTTTTTTTTAAAGTGATACAGTTTGTTAGGAAATGGTCGCATTTTAATCCCACATATATTTTCTGAAAGCTAGTTTTATCACCTTTAAAATGCATTTTTGAAAAATTTTATACGATAATTTTTAAGAAAAATATGATTTTTTGTTTAAAAAAATAGCCATTTTTTTCAATTGTTGATAACTCAAAAACGGTTACTTTAGGAAAAAATTTTTAAGAACATAAATTATTCCTTTTTATGTGCAGAATTAGAAAAAAAATATTAAAAATTTTTTATATTTTTTAGTTTTAATTGTAGAAACTCGCTTTTTACACTCATTACAACAAGCAAGAAAATTTTTCATCGTATTTATTTAATTTTTTTCAATAATTTTAACTCACCAATCATTTAAATAACTTTTGTTATAATACTTATTTATTATATTATTATATTTTAAAAATTTATTAACATTGTAATCGACAGTACGTCTCGAGATGTTAATTAATTTTGAAATCTGTCGATTACTTTTTCCATCTTTGTGATGCGTTATTATTGCTATGCGCTCATCAGTAGTTAAATTTCGAGATTTCATTTTGCTGATTAATCAGAACATATAATGTTAATAAATTTAAATAATAAATTTCGCGTATTTTCAAATATATAGAGAAAGACTTCCGATATTTATGACAATTGTCACAAGACTGACATTATGATGACAATCGTCGAAGTAATTAAGAACCTTTAATCCGTTTACAAACAATATAATAAATAAGTATTATATCAAAAGTTATTTAAATGATTGGTGAGTTAAAATTATTGAGAAAAATTAATTAAATACGATGAAAAATTTTCTTGCTTGTTGTAATGAGTGTAAAAAGCGAGTTTCTACAATTAAAACTAAAAAATATAAAAATGAAAAAAAAAATTTTTTTTTGAAAAAAGTCAAAAAAATTTTTTTGAAAAAAAAATTTTTCATATTTTTTTTTAATTCTGCACATAAAAAGAAACAATTTATGTTCTTAAAAATTTTTTTCCTAAAGTAACCGTTTTTGAGTTATCAGCAATTGAAAAAAATGGCTATTTTTTTAAACAAAAAATCATATTTTTCTTAAAAATTATCGTATAAAATTTTTCAAAAATGCATTTTAAAGGTGATAAAACTAGCTTTCAGAAAATATATGTGGGATTAAAATGCGACCATTTCCTAACAAACTGTATCACTTTAAAAAAAACAAAAAAAAACGAAAAATTTTATGTTGCAATAACATTTTTTAAACATTAACAAATTAATTTTTTTAATTTTTATTTTATACAGTGTTAAAGCTCAGGAAAAGAGCTTTAAAAAGAGACCTTTTTGAACTTTTTATCTTTAATAATAAACAAAATACAAAACTTTTTGTACAGCTCTCAATCGCTGTAGGGTGGGCAAAAGTTATTGAGCGGCACTGTAGATACCAAGTTCTGTAAAGATTCAAGAAATTTTTATAAATCCGACCGCCATATTAGATCCTTCATTTGTATTTCAAAAATCTGACTTTAAAATCGTAATTAGCGGCCCCAAAAACCCCTTGATACTAAGTTTTGTTAAAATTCATGTATTTTTTAAAAATCCGACCGCCATATTTGATCCGCCATTTTGTATTTTGATAATCTGCCTCTAAGTTCGTAATCAGCAACCCCAATAAAGCCTTAATACCGAGATTGAGGTAAATCTATTAATATTTATAGAATTTTATTTGTCACGTAAAATCTGATATGTATTTTGAGGTTAGGAAAAATCCTGACGTGATGGAGCAAAACGAATTTCAGATTCGTTTTCAGCGACCCCAAAAACATATAATACACCAGGTTTGGTCAAAGAAACCTTTCAACTAATTTTTTTTGTGGTCCTGTGATATTAATTTTAAAAAAAATAAAAAAAGGGGTCTAATTTTTTTCAATTTGTTACAAAATGAGACTCGGAAATGGACAAAATTCCAAAATGTCGTTTTTAACGGTCATCCTAATGTAGCTAGTAGATAATTAATTTCGAAATTTATTTTTCATTAAATTGTCAATAAAATAGATTTTATTGACTACGCTTATTGTAACGTAATGATAATTTATTGTAGCGTTTGATTCGAAATAATTGATTTTTCTTTTTGAAAGTAATGAAATCTAATAAATAAAGAAAAGTGCGAGTTCTGTTTGCATTTTCGTAATTAAGGATTAAAAGAAACATTTTTTTTCTTTTCTGTTTGCTTTTATTTTGCTATTTACAATGTAAGGGTGTAGAGTAAATTGTCATTGCCCCTGAATGGGACAAATACATAAAGACCCTTCTGTGCACTCTTCAGCGGCAGTAGTTTTTAAGCCGTCTAAACTTCAAATGAACTATATTCTTCATCTATTCGACTGGTTCTATTAATATTTACGCAATGTATAATCAAAAATCACTGAATTATTTCATTTACATCCTTTTCTTATCCATAGAACAAATATAAATCCCTACTTACCATAATCTCTTTTGCAGTATTTGTTGAGATTCAGTCTTTTTGTGCTGGTTCTGCATTTTCCACATTGATCTGAAAAATAAATATTACGAATTATTAGATTTTATTCAAATTGTTACTTTTGAATTTCACTAATATTGTAAATATCAAGAAAAATAACAAGTTTGAAAAATGTGAAAAATAGGAACAAAAGTAGCAGATTGTTGAAATTTTTTTTATTGCAACATTTAGCAAAAATCTTTATAAATAAGATCAGACTTTTGTCTGTACATTGCATAGAAATGGAAAATTCATATTTAGTTTTTATATTCAAGTAGTAAGAATTCCAAAAATGCCAATAAAAAAAATTATGTATGTATGTATGTATGTATGTATGTGTGTATGTATATGTATGTATGTCTGTCCGCGATATTTTGTCCGGGATAAACACAAAGACTACTTGACCGATTAAAACAAAACTTTACAGTCTCTTAGGTATTGGTCTAACTTAAATTTCTAGCCATATCCGATTGAAAAATATTAAGCTGAACGAAAGTCATAGCTTTTTTCACAAATTTCAAAAAATTGAAAAAATGCAAATTTTTTTAATTTTTGTCAAATTGATGTGACACTTTTTGTAGCTACTTTTTAATATAAATACAACTAATTTTCACTATAAAAATTAAATATAAATAATAAATCCAAATTTTAAAGCCAAAATCATATTTTTGATTTTCGACCAAATTTTTAATTAGTTTTTTTTCAATATTGTTTAATTTTTTATGAAGTTGGTATTGATATCGGTTGATGTTTTAAAACTTTAAATTACATTCAATACATTTATTTTATTAACAAGTTTAGAGTCATGAATTTGATGTCTATTACAAATTTTTTAAAATCAATTAACGTGAGTTTGCAAATAATTTGTGTATTGTTATTTTAATCTTTTAAGTTTGGAAATTTCATAGCATGTATTTTCATATTTCATTTAACGTAGAAAATAAAATATATGTATATGTTCAATATAAAGGGTACAGTAAAAGCATCAATAAAACTGAAATTTAACTTCAGCGGGTACGGTAACATATAAAGTCCTTAAAACGCCATTAGGTCAAATTGGGATTTATGAATCAAAATTTTCTTATTTTTGAATTCTAGAAATGTTTTAAAAATGACTATAAAAATAAATAACAAATTCCTAGTTATTAATTAAAATTTTGCTTTTTGAATTTTAGAAATCTTTGGGGTATGTTGTTGCTTTCCAACATTATATCCGGGCATTAAGCACAAAAGGGTAAAATGTAAAATCCCATGTGGAAATTTTCAATAGGGATATGGAAAAATTATACCTACTTGAAAAATAAAAATAGATTTTACATGGAATTTTTTCTTAAATAAATATAGGCTTTTTGGGTTTATTTAAGGTATAGTTATCACTCAAAATCGTGTCGCAATTTACCATACGGTTTTACATGGGAATCCAAATGGTTTCTTTTATGAAAATGGATCCCATGTAGATTCCCATGTAGGAGTCGAAAACGTGTTATAGTTTCTACCAATACATTTAACAAAGTGTCTATCAACCGCGAAAGAAAACCGAGAAATAGCCGGAAATTTAATTCGACCAGGAAAAATCGGGGATTTTTTGCCAAACCGGGAATTTTCTTATCTAATTAAAAAATGTTTTATTATATTAATTCGTTTTTAAAAAATTGCTTTTTGCTTTAATTTTTATTGATGTAATATTTTTATTTGGCAAAATTTAAGCCCTACATTCAGCCTACAATATAGGTCTTATTTTAGATTTTAGCAGTCGTAACGTAGGGTCTACTTGCGATACAATTAGTTCGAATTAGACTCTACATAACTCCAAAAGCTGGTGAAAAATTAGGATTAATTTTTAATACATTAATTGAAATATTACAAACGCATAAAGTACTACAGTACTACAGTGTGAACTTTGACTGTTCTATACATGTGCTCAAGCTAAACTAAATCGAAGAGAACATCGCTTACTCACTATAGAAAAATATCAGTCTCGCCAACAACCAAAGGAAAAGTAAGTTCTCATAATAAAGAACCAAATTCAAAATACATGAATGACTTTTAACACTCTCCTGCAATTCTGTATTTATATTTAATCATAGAACTAATTAGTCACAAAATTGTTTCAATTTAAATCTCCTCTAGCTTCATCAATTTTCTGAAAAACTTAAATTTCGTTGTTCCAAGAGGCTTCGTTAAAATATCGGCTTGTTGTGAGTCTGAACTTACATATTTCAAAACAATTTTCTTATCTTTCACGCAGTCTCTAACGAAGTAATGTTTTACATCAATATGTTTTGTTCTTTTTGTTTCGAGGGTTGATGCCATTTTAATACATGATTGATTGTCTTCGTAAATCGTTATTGCACGGAGAGAAAAATCAAGCGTTTTTAGTATGGACAGTTAACCTTATTTAGTAAAAGAATGCACATGCGCAATAGGCGTAAAATTTCTGCTGTATTTGTATCAATTTCTACGTTATCAGCATAAAAGTTCTACCTTTAAACGCATGGGACGTCAGTATACTACGATTGCAAGAGATCCATGCTATTTTAGTATATGTTTCATGCAACTGAGGTATAAGGACACGCCTCTTAAGCAGGGCATTCATACAAAATTACCATAGGAAGTCTCCATACTAAAAACGCTTGATTTTTCTCTCCGTGTGGGTAAATATTAACTTTAAGCACTTCTTCTAACATTTGAGCCAAAAACAAATTTTCTGTAACGCAAGTTGACAGCGCAACGTATTCAGATTCAGCACTTGAGAGGGTTACAATATTTTGTTTTTTTGATTTCCAGCAGACAATGTTATCATTTAATTTAATTAAAAATCCTGTAATACTTTTTCTGTCCTGTGGATCGTTGGCAAAATCTGAGTCTACAAATGAAACTAATTTTAAATTATCGTTAGTACTTTTCGTAAATCTTAAACCGTAATTTTCTGTTTGTTTTAAATATCTTAGAATACCTTTTAGATAATTCCAATGAGTTTCGGTAAAATTACTTTGATATTGACTAAAATATGAGATACAGAAACTCAGATCTGGCCTACTCCCCAACATGATGTACATCAAGCAGCCAACTAATTCCTTATATGGTAACCTTGAGTTTTTAGTTTCAGTAACATTATTCAAAAGAATTTGTATTTTTGGCTGCAAGGGCACATCTGATGTTTTACAATTATCCATGTTAAATCTATTTAAAACCTTCTTAATTAAACCCTTTTGGCTAATAAGGACTTCATCTTTAATTTTTTTTATTTCTAAACCTAAAAATGTCAAGTTTTGATTAGTGAATTCTTTAATTTTAAATCTTTCTATCAATTTTCTTTTAATGCAATCTAAATCATGTTTGTCCTTTGAAAACAGTATCAAATCATCGACATACACTAACAAATACGTTCCGTCCTTGAAATACAAGCATGGATCTTTTATGGAACGTTGAAGTCCCAGACTGATTAAGAAAATATGAAAAAGCGAGTTCCAGCATTTTGCAGCCAGCTTTAACCCATAAAGAGATTTATTAAGTTTACATACTAAAACTTTTTTTATATTTCCAATACCTTCCGGTGGCAGCATGTAAACTGGTGACTACAATATTCCATACAAGAACGCTGATTTTATGTCTAACTGTTGAACAAAAAAATCATTCTGTACATACAGAGACAATAGAATACGAATTGTACACATACGAGCTACGGGTGCGTATATGTCATTATTTAGTACATTCTGTCGAAAACCACGTGTCACTAACCTGGCCTTTTTCACTATAACACTATTAATTTCTTTTTCTTTGAAAACCCACTTTGAATCTAACACATCAACATTCTCTGGTGGTTCCGTTAATGTCCATGTATTGTTTTCCTTCAGTGATAATAATTCGTTGTCGATCGCTTCCTTCCAATTTTTATTTTTTATCGCTTCACTGTAACTTTGAGGCACTTCACTTGGTAAATTTCCTGCAGATAGAGCTGTTATCAAGTTGATGTCATCAAAGTCATCGAGATAGTAATCATTTAAGTATTTCGGTTTCATTTTTATTCTCTCGCTTCTTCTTACAGGTGTTTCTGTCGGATTTTCCTTTTCGATGTGTTTATTTCCACGATCTTCTGTTCTGTTTTCTTCCAGATCCTCTGTTTTCTTTTCGTCTATGTTCTTTTCTCGTTCGATCTCGTGTTCTATTACTATTGTTGTTTCGCTATTTCCTTTTTCATCGAAAATAATATTTCGAGCATGAATGACGTTTCTTTCGATCGGGTTCCAGAGTCTGTATCTATTATCTGAATATCCAATCATAATTAATTTTTGACTTCTGCAATCTAGTTTAGATGTTCTGTCCTCCTTCGGTAATTAATTGTAGGCCGTGCAGCCAAACAATTTTATTTTATTTTGGTTTGTAGCCGAACCAAATTTCTGCAGGTAACTTTTTATCTGGTAGTGTTGACGTTTCAGTTCGGTTCAGAAGGTATGCAGATACACGAATAGCTTCATCCCAAAATTCTTTGTTTAATTTCGAGTCGATTATGAGACATCTTGCTTTATCAAGAATGGTCCTGTTAAGTCTCTCACCTACTCCATTTTGTTCAGGTGTTCTTGGGACGGTGTATTCAATTTTTATTCCCTTCTTCTCGCAGAAAGTTTTGAACTTTCCGGAAGTGTATTCCCCACCGTTGTCGCAGCTCACTCTTTCAATCTTCGAATTGAACTTTGCTTCCACCTGACAAACAAACTCGTTAAATTTTTCGAAAACTTCACTTTTATTTCTGATTAGAAATACTACACAAAAGTGTTAGTAATGATCTATGAATGTGACAAAATACCTGTATTTATCATGCGTAGCAGGGGTAATGGGTCCGCACACATCAGTCGAAATTATCTCAAGTATCCTTGTTGCTTTCCTATCGTTTTCAAGTAGTCGAAAAGGTAATCTCGTTTGTTTTCCTCCAATACATGTTTCGCACAGTATCGGTGATGTATGTTTACTCGAGTGTCCCATTTTCCTGTGTAGAAGCATTTGTTGTTCTGCACTTGACAAATTTGCACTACCGGATAACACACATTTAAAGGTCACAAAATACAGATTTCCATTCCTTGTTCCTTTCAAGATGTCACGATTATGTTTCTTAATTTTCACTTCTTTATTTTTAAAAATCACTTCTATTCCTGCTTCTTCCAATTTTCTAACCGTTAACAAATTATGTGAAAGATCTTCACACACCCAGACATTTTTTATCGTTATTTTTCTGTCTGTGTCCGTCACTACACACAAGTCACCTTCTTTCAAAACAGTAATACTTTGTCCCTTTTTGGCTACACTGATTTTTTGGTTGATTTCCCGTTTATTCACAACTTCACTTTCGTATTCAGTTTTTACCAAATGATGTGTTGCTCCACTGTCAATAACAAATTTAACCTCTTTCAAGTTTATATTACAAATCATAGAATTTCCTGTTGAGATTTCTGTATCGTTTTCTATCAGAAAGCTTATTTCCTCATCTTCGTTTTCTTTCTGTTGCTTTTCAGTAGAGTGTGCTTGTCTGTTCCCTTGTTTGTATTTATTTTTCGGACAGTTTTTACGCATATGTCCCATCTCACCGCATAAATGACATCTATAAGGAAAATTACCCGAAGTCTTGTTTGGTTCCTGTGTTTTCTTATTGTTTGTTTTGTTTGTTTTTGACGAAGTCAAGGTTGACCTTCGTTTCATCTTGACAAAACATAACATCGATGGCAGTTGTTATTACTTGGAAACTTTCGGGCATAGCTGACAGCATCTGGCATATTAGTTCGTTATCTTTTATTTCCCCACCTGCTGCTTTTAATTCACAAACTATGTGGTCAAATTCAGTGAAAAATAAATTTAATGATGTGTTATCGTCGTATTTCAATTCACGAAGCTTCCGCTGTAGTTGGACTTGAGTTGAGATTCCTTTCTTTGTGTACGTATTTTCAAGAGTTTCCATGATTTCCTTTGCGGTTTTCTTTAATTTAATAATTTCCAACATATTGTCTGCCAGACACTAAACTATGATGTTCCTCGCTTTTATGTCATTTTTAGTGAATTGAGCTTGGGCTTGGGCTTCCGCTGGTGGATCATTTTCCAACACACTAAGTACCTGAGATTGTTCCAGTAACAATTTAACACGAAATTCCCAATTTGAGAAATTATTCCTATCAAACGGTTTGATTGTGTTAAACTGTATGTTGTTCGAGGCAGCCATTTTTCCGTTCAGTAATTTTCCTTTTATACACAATTTTACACTCGTAGATTCCGGATTTTACAAATGTAGCCTGGGCCCATAACCTGTAGTTTTGGAACCCAATTAAATGTAAAATAATTAAAGTATATATTAGAGATTAAACCAATATTTATTTGAACAAGGCAAAAAGAGTTTACAGTGTGAACTTTGACTGTTCTATACATGTGCTCAAGCTAAACTAAATCGAAGAGAACATCGCTTACTCACTATAGAAAAATAGCAGTCTCGCCAACAACCAAAGGAAAAGTAACTTCTTATTATAAAGAACCAAATTTAAAATACATGAATGACTTATAACAAAAAGTTGTTTTTCTTTTTTTTTTGTTGAAACTTCTTGCGGTATTCTGTCGTTATTGCCTTATTCCTTTCTCTGAATTTCTTCACAAAGACACATCATGTCTGCACAAATCTGAACCATATCACTATCCAATATTTTCTGGCAAACTTCCCGAGACAGCCATTTAAAAGTACCGTCTAGTCGAACGATATACATCTATCTACTTACTACATGCAGTTGGTGTCTATTTTCAGTTTCCCATTAATTAGAAGCAGTTACGCAGTCTTTAGGTTAATGATTTTAAGTTCGTATCCACCCTATAATTTTTCATTCAAATTTTCCCTTACTTACATCAACGATCAAATTTTGTATTTTACTTTCAATAAATCCGTATCTGATTAAAAATGAAATTAAGTGAAGCTTCATAAAAATTAATTAAAATTCTGAACGTTCGAATGAACTAATTTAATTTATTTAATTTACAAATTCAAATATTCGAATAATCGCATCACGTATTATAAACTGATTCATAAACTTTTATAGTTGTTAATTTATTTACGTTTTTAATTTGTGCTGCTGTCAGTAATTTTTGAAAATGTTTATAGTAAAAAAAAAAATATGTCTAATGACATATAGTAATAAAATATAAAAGTTCATATTTATATTATTACTATACTAATAATAATATATGTATAATAGTTATAAAGTAAAAAATGTAAATGAAATTTTTTTTATATTATTAAATTTCTTAAATTATATCTGTACATATGGTATAAAGTCTGTTATCTAGATTTTCTTATGTAATATATAATTGTGGTTGCTATTTTCCGCGTGAAAGCGATGCTTCAAGGAAGTTAGGAAAATTACCCTGTAAATGGAGCTAAAAATATTTTTTTTGGCACCAAACAACTTGTAGGCGTCTAGAGTAAACGCTAGTATATAAGATAAATATATTCGAACCAAGTTTAAATTTCTGTTTTAAAAACACACTGTTGTAAATACATTAATGTTCTTAAGAGCTTTAGCGTTAATTACGTCTCATGATTTTTCAAATTACTTACACGGTACTTCAATTAACTTTTTACTTTATTTTCAATTTTTATACGCACTCATTCGTTTCTCCAACGAAATACATAAATTTTCAAAAGAAAAATAATATTCTTTGTCTGTAATAATTTATTGAAAATGGAATTATTTTAGAATTTCTTCTACTGTAATATTTCAAATTTTGTTTGCAAATTTTTAACACAATAAACTACAAGGTATTAAAAAGCGTTGCAGATTAAATTAACACCAAAATAATTAACCCTCGGAGTACACATCTTTTTTTTCGAACACAAAGAACACTCAGGGTCTCTGTGACCCTGTTTACTTTTAAAAACTGTACTATTTAATAACTTCTCATTAGATCGTCATAAAAAAGTTGTTTTTAATAAATTTGTTAAACATTATTGAAGAAGAAGTTTGCAAACTTGAAAAGTTTCATTATAAACATTTTATTATAGAAAAAAATGCTGAATGAAAACAATTTTTCAGAAAAACGAAAAAATTATAATTTGTAAAAAATTGTAGTTCTTGTAGGGGAGAGCGGGGTTGAAAGTGCCGGGGTTAGGTTGTGCCGTTGCTTATATCTCGAAAACGAAAAAAGATTTTTAAAAAATTGAAATGAGAGATGTATTATTTTACGCCTGCGCACCTTTGGCAGTCATTTTAATTTCATTTACTACGCGAAATAAACAGTTGTTAGTATCTTGATGCCTTGACACATGTAAGTATAAATTTTCAGGTGTGCAACTTTTGGTCTATTTTTTAAATGGTTGAAGTTATCAACGCGTTTTTTTCACTAAAATGATTCACATTTAATTAGGAATCAAATTGTAGGTTATACTTAACCGTTTAATCAACTGGTTTTTTCATATTCGATAAAAAGTGAAAAACTGCGCAATGATTGTACCGCAGTTAGGGACAATTTTTTAGAATAAGAACATACAACACACGGAAAGAAAAGGTCTGGAAGAGATATCCATAAAAATATTGTTGAGCAGAATATTGTTGTGTTATCCAATTCAATGGAAGAGACAACTTTCAGAATGGAAGCACATTCCATATTCAATGGATGAGGGAGCCATATTATATTGAATCAAATATGGATGTGACATCCATAGGCATGGTTGGGCTTACAATTCATGCTATGGATTTTCACATATGGCTGCCTCATCCATATAAACTTTGGTTGGGAGATCCATAGTTAGTTCAAAATTTCGATACATGTTGCGCGCAATTCATTATCATGGCATCCATTTAAAAATGGACGTCTCAATTTGTCCGTCGCGTCGGTTTCCTGTCACGTCTATATAATCACGTTGTGAGTTTATTGTATATAAATAGTGTTATAATTGTTTATTATTTATTATCGTTATTGTCTATATGTGTTTATGTAAATTTATTTTTATGAAATATGTGTAGAGTATATAAGGAATATTATATGCTCAAATATTGTAGTTGTGTGTATAATGTAGTGGATAGCGTTAGTGTTTAGTATGCGTTAGGTCTAGGGTTCGTATCTCCCCCCATCGGTTAATAATTTATTTTGTTAATATGCGGTTATACAATAAGTGGTGTGTATTAAATAACAAAAATGTGTATAAAATATCTCAAGTGAAATAGAATTTAATTAATTAACGGTGTTGCGCAATTTCAAACAGTGGTCGTCTTTTAAAAATGGCTGCTTGAACGTAAACATAATTTGAAAAGGATTTTTCTCCCAATTTGGACAATTATTGCAAAATAGGAAAAAATACCAGTTATCCTGAAATTTTGTTTTTTCATTTGTGCACAAGAAATTGAAAATCCAATATAATACACGACGTCAAGAAGTAAAATGAGAAAATTAGATGTGCCCATTAGGTGCTGCCCTCTGGTAGTAATTTTATATATCGCGCATTTGTTTAACTTTTTCCTATTTTACTTCCTGTCGTTGTAAATTTAAATATATCTTTTACTTCTTGCGCGCAAATGAAAGATAAACTATTCAGGATATCTTGTATTTTCTCCGATTTTGCAATAACTGTCTGAATTGGGAGAAAAATCATTTTCAAATCAAGTATACATTTGAGAAGCCATTTTTAAAAGGCGATCGCTGCGGAACACCATTAAGTGATTCAAATTCTTTTGTTTCCCATTTCCATTACAATGGATCACCCAACCATAGATCTTTTGCTGCTCCAACAATATACAGCCAGCCATAGAATATGGATGCAGCAACCTTAACTATGGATATCCCGTATTTTTCAATATAATATGGTTGTGATATCCATGTATCTGGATCTGTCAACTATTCCTTTTTCTCCGTGCATGTATGGGAAATTCCACGTGAAACATAGTTATTAGTTATATCAAATGTAATAAATTAAAAAAAGTAAAAAATGGCATTTAATAATCTGTTTTTTGACCTATAGGTGCACAATATGCCGCGTGCGAGCGACCTGCACGCAGAGATTAATTATTTTTTAAAATCCATGAAACTTATCAGATTCACTCTAAAATTTTTTGCAAAAACTTCTTAGTACTTTCAGGTACATTTTAAACAAAAAATTTTTTTTATTGAATATCTTAAGTTAAAAAAAACTTAATTTGTTTATGAAAAATTGTTATTTTTTTAGTATAAAATAGGAAAATTTTTTTTGTTAACATAATATTCAATAGTAGAGAAAAGATCAAAACTAATCCTCTCTTGTTAAAAATTAGAAAGAAACAATATTTTTCAAGTTATCTGATATTAAAAGTACGTCAAAAAAAACATTCAAAAAACGAAAAACTTTGAAAATTCGTAACTCAAAACTTTTGATTAAAACGTTGCAGATTATTTTAATTTATTCTGGTGTTGACTTACTGTGTATTTGAATGTTTATAATAAATAATATAATTTGCTGTAATTTAAACAAGACAAAAATCTATGCGGCACAATCTGCCCCAGCGTCGGCACAACCGGCCCCGCAGCGAAAGTCGTTGGGACGCATCGCCGCGCTGCAAAAAATCACATTTTTATTGAAAACTATGAAAAATTATTAAAAAGTATAAATAAATTCAAAAACTACATAAAATTCTACTCCAAATATTTCATAAATAAAAACAAATATAGTTGTTATTTTACTATTGTTTTCTTTCATTTTGTCGAAATCGGCACTTTCAACCCCGCTCTCCGCCCTAATTTTTAATATTTTTTACTTTTTTCTTCTTAAATAGTGTTGCAATAGAACACAAATAAATTCCATTTTGTAGTTTGTAATCCGTTTTTTGAGCCAAGATGAAAATATACATTACAAGAATTTTTTTCCAGTGTATGTTGGCCCCAGCTTGATATTATCAAGTTTTTCTACATACATTTTTTGTCAAGTCGAACAGTGAAACCCCAATGTAGTTACTCAAAACTTCATCGTTCCCCCGCATGAATTTGTTCCTGTTTTCTCTCTCATTCGCTGCCGCGCGAAGCCACAATCGAGTCGTCATAGTTGAATTTCAATGCACCAATCGGTCGAAACACGGCTTCACATTTTTAATGATATATCAAAGACTGATTAACCTTTTTTAATTTTCGAAGACTTACTTTAAAGATAAAATTCTAACGAAGATTTCTGTGTTTTTAGAAAAATTTTATCTAAATTTTTCTAGATTTTTGAAAAAGTTGAAGTCAAGAGACAAAAATGAGAAAATTTTATAATTTTTTTTATTTCTTTCTCACTCTACAACTCAAAAAATAATTAACGAAATGACTTCAAAGATGGCTTATTTTACGCAGAATTTAATCAGCTTTCTAACCGTATTTAAGTTTTTTTTATACCTCCTTTTATTTCCGAGATATGATTGAAAAAGTGATGGCATGTTTTTTTATAGAGTCAAAAAATGTAATCGTCCTGATACTTTTGGACGGTAGTGTAGTTCCTAGACAGAATAAATTACGAATTACTATTATATCTAGAAAAACAATGTTAACATAACTATCTCGCGCATAAAGGTTAGGAGCGTTACATTTCGGTCTAGACACTAGATTGAAAAGATATCTCAAGCCAGTCTTGTTTTTTTTGCTTTTGAAACAACCTATTACTTTTAAGTTAAATCAATGTGTTGAATTTCCTTTTAATGTTTATATTGATATTAAATCTTAATATTTAGATAGCTGTCCTTATGAATTTCAAAATTTTTTAAATTAAAATTTACTATAAAAATGAGACTTAATTTTTGTCATTTAATGCATTTTAATGGAAATAGCACACGGAGAGAAATCTGCTGCTAATATTACTCGAAAGAGCACATTACTTAAATTGCTTAACGTTTCTATTATATTTTTAGCATCGATTCATATACTTATTGTAAAAATACTTTCCACAGGAAAAAAAAAGTCTGACTCCGTTTACACCTTAAATTCAGCCCATGTATTTCACATAAGTCTGTCCTTGTTTAATGGGGCTGACTCCGTTTACACCTTAAATTCAGCCTCGAAAACAGGCTAAAAGTAAAACTTTTTTTTTAGTGTGTCAATGCAATAAGCATAAGAGACAGTAGCTAATTTTGCACGAAATCTTTATTATAAATACAAAGAGAACGTGCTATAAAAGTATTAGATTCTTCTTATAAGAATCGCTCGAACTCCGACTGATTTTCAGGCGGACTTTATACAACACAATCTTACCTGTGTATACGCACATATAACTCACACACACACATATATTTCTCTCTCTCTCTCTATATATTTGATATTTCTCTGTCCTGTAAAACATTATTATATATTATATGTAGTATTTAATACTTGTTGCTGTTATAAAAAGATAATATTTATTTAATAGTAAGTATATTATTTAAAAATTATTGCATTTTTATTCGTGTTTGAATATATAAGCAACATGTCAAAATTGTTAGGTTATGTTATTGCAAACGTCACCGCTTTGTACGCGTTCCGTTCCTCGAAACCATCCAGAGAAATATATGTGTGTGTGAGTTATATGTGCGTATACGCAGGTAAGATTGTGTTGTATAAAGTCCGCCTGAAAATCAGTCGGAGTTCGAGCGATTCTTATAAGAAGAATCTAATACTTTTATAGCACGTTCTCTTTATATTTATAATAAAGATTTCGTGCAAAATTAGCAGCTGCTTTTTGTTTTTATTGCATCGAACTCTCCATTACATTAAATAGATGATTTCGTATATAAATTATTATAACCTCAAGCTAAAATTCTATTCAGCAGTGACTAATAAAATTTGTAAAGATTCTGCAAGCAATAATAGCAACAGATTTCTCTCCGTGCAGGAATTTAAAAATTAGAATTTTTCTATTATAAGCTTTGGGTTGATCGCTTTGCGTAGAATGCCCTAAATGTGATTTTAGTCTTGAAACGTGTCCGTGTTGAACCCTGATATTAACTAATCATAAATATTTATAATTGCAAAAAGTAAATATTACCTAATAATATTAAAATTATTTTTTTATCTAGGTCCAATATTAGTCCTATTTTTAAATTCGCAGCTTGACATTGAATTCTATATTTCAAGCGAAGTGGACTAAAATTAGCCCAACCTTAACATTGCTTCAATAATTCAATAAGAACGTTGTTTTAAAAAGTTTTGAAAAAGGACTTTGAAAAGTATCTATTTAATCTTAAAAAATTTTAATTTGAAGACATTTTATAACAAATTTATTATTCTCAAATTATTTCGTCTTATGTTTAGTATTTTTTGGTACCCATTTTTCCAAATTAGGACAAATATGTTTTTATTTTTGATAAATGTAGAGCTTGAGGGTGAATAAAAATAGTTTTTAACCCTAGAAGGAGTACGTTAATTTACTCACCCTCTAAGGAGTAACTGGGGTGTCCCGACACCCCACGCTTTAAACTTGTTTTATAAGGTTTATATTTGACGTACAAAAAATTAGCTATAATGAATTGATTGGTTTTTTAGTAAGAAATACAATAATATTATTCATATTTTGATAAATTAAAAAAATTTTGAAAAAAACCATAAAACCCCAAAAAAAACACCAAAAAATTGCAAAATTGACTTTTTCACAAAAAACGTTGTAGTTTCTTAAAAATTTGACTAATTTAAAAACTATTTTAGGTTTTTAAAGTTAAATAGATACACTTTTAGGGGAAAAAATTAGTTTTTGTATTACTTCCAAAAAACATAATTATTTGAACATCTGAAGTGAAAGAAATTAAAGACAATTGACGAATAGTGAAAATTTTAAAAATCAACTATAAAATGGACTTAAACAATTAATATTTACTAAAAATGGTGTTATAAATTCAAAATTTTACAAACTTAATATATCTGAATATATTAACATTAAAATTAATAACTTATGAAATGATTCTGTAAATTAATATTTAATCAAAGTTTTAATTAACAATTCTTAATACCTCTAATATATGTTAAAATATTATTAACAATATAGAATTTATAATTTTAATTTGACTGTCATATACTACATTTTTCTGTATTAGAATTTAATTTCTGACTGTAGAGAGAGCACAGAAATTTTTAATAAATCTTAACTCAAATTTCATAAGTTGTTACAAATACAGAATGTCTATTTTTCATAAAAATAGAATTTTTGTATAAAAATGTTCCTTTTTTATAAAATACAACTTTTTCATGCATAACCTATCAATTTATACTTTATCAGATGATTTTAACTGATTAAAGACGATTTTTTAAAAAAATTTGAATTTACTTATATTGACAATTTTTCTAACGTTAGGGAGTAACTGGGGTGTCCAGACATCCCAGACGTATTTTAACAGGAGATAGAGCTCTTCCTAGAGCAAAACTTTTGGCGGCACATACAGGTGTCAAAAGATAGAGGTTCAAACTAAATTATCAACGGGTTTTGAGCGTAAAAAAATTATTGGTTAAGCCATGGGAATATTTTGAGTTTTGCTTGGGGTGTCCAGACACCCCAGTTACTCCTAGGGTTAATTAGTGTTGCTGGTTTCTAACGCGCATTTATAGAAAATCAAGCGAACGATTTATCGATTTATTTAAAATGAAAATCACTGTAATCGGAGGCCACACATTAAAATGCAATATTGAGCATTTTATAGACTGCAAAATTGACTCTGACGTTTCGTGACAACGGGCGCATATCCGACTGCAGGAAACGGGAAAGGAGATTACCTTGAAATTACTTTATGGCTCGTGTAATTCATCTTCGAAAGGTCACGAACACTAGACAAATCAAAGGTGCCATACGTCTTCAAAAATGTGTGTCAGTTTATTGTAGGAAGTTTTAAAATTAATCCTCAAAGTACAAGATTTCCACCTTACAGTGGAATATCAAGGCAAGCTTTCCTTGAAATTGGGGAACCTTTCTTTATTTGAAGTCCAATGAAATATAAGTGTATCTAAATTAAACATTATAGTCACAATTACTGTGATAAGTTGTGTTTGATTCTGTCAAACTTTATACCAGAAAACGACATAAATTCACATCTCTGATTTAGAGATTTGTTAATTTCACAACTTTTTTTATATGAATTAGGTACATTGTGTTTTAAGTTAATCAGTGACAAAAAAGATTTAAACCATTTTAATTAATTAAGTATTAATTTTATTTTCAAATATCTAAATAAAAGCGAAGGTCTGTGAAGGAAGGTCTGTGAAATTTTAAGGTTACAATTGTCGCCCGACAAAATACGGCACTGACTGATTTAAATGACGTGAAATAGGTAAATAAACATTTTTCAACCACTTTTTCTCTAAACACAGACACTTTTTACAAAATAGGCCAACATACAATGGGTAAGAATCTTCTTAATAACCTGAATTCAAAAGATTGTTTAAATTCATGCAGAAACGCGGTTGTCAAGCGGTTGTAAAATGTAAAATTGGAAATGATTGGAAAGTAATGTAATGACAGACAACAAGAAGCGGATTACTGCCAGTCGCCAGAAGAGGGCAGAAGCATGCAGAGAGCACAATGGTCCAGCTGTTATATTCTTAGCATTACATCACTTTCCAATTTTACATTTTACAACCGCGTTTCTGCATGAATTTAAACCATCTTTTGAATTTAGGTAATTAAGAAGATTCCTACTCGTTATATGTCGGCCTATTTTGTAAAAAGTGTCTGTGTTTAGAGAAAAAGTGGTTGAAAAATGTTTATTTACCTATTTCACGTCATTTAAATCAGTCAGTGTCGTATTTTGTCGGGCGATAATTGTAACCTACAAATTTTACAGACCTTCCAACGCCGTTAAAACAAAAAAATGAAATAAAAATATAAAATTCGTATTGTGTTTTAAAAATATCCAACTACATACTTTTTTATACTTGTCAATGTATAGTTCATACAGGGAAAACAATATAAATATTTTGTGAATAATTCTCACTCTAAATTGTGATAAATTATAAATTTTTACACGGAGAGAGAATATATATTAAATTTTGTAAAAGTATTTTACAAATTGGGGAAAAAGTGCAACAAAGCGAAATTTTGATATAGAAAATACTAAACTTTAAAAAAAGTTTTGTGAAATTTATTAAAGTTATATAAGAATTTAATTAATATTCTTGATATTTGATATAATTATACTAAATTTCACATAAGTTTTTTTAAAGTTTAGTATTTTTTATATCAAAATTTCGCTTTGTCGCACTTTTTCCCCAATTTGAAAATATTTTTACAAAATTTAATATATATTCTCTCTCCGTGTATTACATCGAGTTATTACAAAAATAAGAATTATATAACTATACGACTAAAATTTTTAATATTGTTTATTCAAATAATATATTAGATTTGAATTTATTCAAGTAAGTTGATAGTTTAGAACATATGTTCCATATGTCATAAAATTTGAGATTCCTATTATCATTTCCCAACGGGAAGTTGCCAATGTTAACGATTGGTTCAATAATGGGCCATGCTTGGTACCCAATGGTTTTTTCTTGGCAAAACAATTGGCAACCATCGTTGGACCACCAATGGTTTAAACTTGGGATGATCACGCTACTGCCAATGATCGGTAGCCAAGCATCGGGCCAATATTATTTGCCAAGGAATTGCCAAGGAGACAAAATCGATTTTCAAAAGCTTGATTTTTTATTGGCAGCCAACAAAAAACCAAGGTTTTGAAAATTGATTTTTTTTAATTATTAATTAAAATTTATTTTTAAAAATTATATTTTTCAAAAATTTATTTTAAAAAAATATATATTTTTTTAAATTAATAGAACATATTAATTTAATTTGTCACCTCTGGTAAAACAAAGATGAAAGACTGATAAATTCCCTCACTTTATATTTTACAGTGGAGGGATGACTGTGAATGTCTTTGCGAGAGAGGAGCAGGTACTTATATAGAGCCAGTGAGAAAGGTCACAAGCGAGAACAAATCACTAGCATGCACTCTGGCGGCGCTTGTCGGAAGTGGCGCAACGTTGGTTGCCAAGCGCTGTGTCGATAATGTCAGGATATGCATGCGCGCCAGAAAACAGTTCCGACAAGTGCCGCCAGAGTGCATGCTAGTGATTTCTTCTCGCTTGTGACCTGTTACACTGGCTCTATAAGTACCTGCTCCTCTCCCGCAAAGACATTCACAGTTATCCCTCCACTGTAAGATATAAAGTGAGGGAATTTATCAGTCTTTCATCTTTGTTTTACCAGAGGTGACAAATTAAATTAATATGTTCTATTAATTTAAAAAAAATATATATTTTTAAAAAATATATTTTTTTAAAATAATTTTTTGAAAAATATATTTTTTAAAAATAAATTTTAATTAATAATTAAGAAAAATCAATTTTCAAAACCTTTGTTTTTTGTTGGCTGCCAATAAAAAATCAAGCTTTTGAAAATCGATTTTGTTTCCTTGGCAATTCCTTGGCAACTAATATTGGCCCGATGCTTGGCTACCGATCATTGGCAGTAGCGTGATCATCCCAAGTTTAAACCATTGGTGGTCCAATGATGGTTGCCATTAATGTTCCAATAATGGAACGGAGTTCGCCAAGCATGGCCCATTATTGAACCAATCGTTTACTTCCCATTGGGTTTTAGGCATAAGAAATACGTGTTCTTCACAATACTAATATTCGGATTAGATATAATACCAAATTTCAGTTTTAGTGATCTGCTTACATCTTACGTCCGATTCCAGTGATAGTTTATGCCTAGATGTCAGATTTAATCTCTAATTTAGAGATTAATTTTTTTCCGTGAAGCAATAACATTTTTTCATTCACGGCAACCAATAGTGAGCCACTATTCCTAAAAGCTTAGGATGATCACGACATTGCATTTACACTTACAATTAATGAAAAGAGTTTAACAATGTAACGTAGTTAAATTAAAAAAAATTTAATTTTAATTAATTATTCCTTTAAATTAAAATAAATTTTTCTTTATCTCATAAGAAGAATAATTAAGCATTTATGATTAATTTTAAAATAAAGTGCATAGTAATAATGTTTGAATGACATTGTGAACAACAAGTCCTTTGTCTCAGAGGTAATATACAAACTTTTGCTCAAAGTTTGTTGACTTTATATAAAATTTATAAAATAGCTAATGGGAAATTCTTCCTTATTGTCCCAACTTGTTGCAAAGTAAAGCTGTAGCGTGGCAAATAAGCGTAATAAAAATACATCTTTGAAGACGTATACATACATATACACGCACACTCGAATAGAGAGAGGGAGAGAGAAATCTTTAAGTTGGAGCAAGTTATATAGCGATATCGATCGATTATAATCGACGTCCACAAACCAGCAGTGAGGTCCATAATAATATATAACTTTGATGCAAAACTTTCGTAATCCTCGTGGAGGAAGGTTGCCCCTAACAGGGATCGTTTAGACTTGATTCAAATTAGCTGCGAAGGCTAAGTAATTAACTATGACTTGGGTCTTAGGCAGAAACTAGAAGCTATAATATTTCTAATCTAATGATAAATACTTAATAGTTACTCAGTTTTCAATTATTTTGTACATCTTAATATTTGGGTGATTAAATTTAAAATGTCATTTTCATGTCCTGCCCAAAAATCTGGAATACTAGTTCATATATAAAAGTTTTTGAAGTCAATTAATTTTCTTAATCACTCCTTCTACTTAAATTAATAATTCTTAGTCGCTAGAAATTCTCTGAAAAAATTTGGCAGAAGAATTAGAAGCAAAATGTCAGTGGTGTCCCCTGTCCGCACTTAAGAAATCAGAACTTTACCTAATAATAAAAATTTTGATTCTCACATTTTTAGTACCAGAAATAGTATATTACGATACTAGGCCAGAAAGTTGGATTTCCTGGCCGGCGTGATATATAAGGCCGAGGCGAAGCCGAGGCTTTATATATCACGCTCGCTAGGGTATCCAAATTTCTGGCCGTGTGTCGTATACAATTTTTCTGTATCCCCAGCCGAAAGTACGTTAAATAATTATTGTTTGAATAATAAAATAGCTCAATAAGTTGCCCGCCCGACTTTTGCAAAGTCGAGGCGAAGCCGAGACTTATTAGCTGGTCGGGGCGGGCATGACAAAAAAATTATAAGTAAAAAATAATTGGAAGTAAAATTTAAAAAATAGTAAACAAGAAATTTTCTTTTACAAATATATATTTAATAATTAAAAAATAATAAAAGAAAATAAGAAATTTCATGCATTATTTTGATGACTGTCAGTTGTTTTCAAAACGTGAGCTCTGTAAGTAACGTGTCTGTGTGGTTGCTATGCTAACATGTACGTGTGTTGAAATTCTTGTAACCAATCAGAGCGCTCGTTGGGTCTGTCGAGCCGGCCACAAAAGTCGCTATTCCCGGAGCCAAATCAGACCGGGAAGACAGTACTTTCGGCAAAGGGATACAGAAAAATTATTTTGTACAGCTGAGAGTCTATATTTTTATATAGTAATTGTGCTAGCAGAATAATTTTGATCCAGTGCTAGAAAAAAAATCAAAATCGCCTGTCCGTAAGTTTCATATTTTTAAGTAATTATCGCAAATTTTTAATATCATGTCTGATATTTAAATAACCTAGTGCAGATAATTGCCTTATTAAGCGTTAATAGTATTGGTGATATGTATAGCTTCTTAAAGAAAAAACATTACAACATTCTATCACATCTATAACTTGTACGGTTGGTGGCAGAAACCAAGTAACACTTTGTCGAGCACACCATGTCAGTGGTGTCCCCATCAAAAAATTGCTCATAATATTAATATTTTTTAAATATTATTGTATCTCGTTTTCAGGCATTACACGTACTTTAAAAACCGCACCGACTTTAACTTAAAAATAAAGTCTTTCTTTTTCGAAAATGAGAAATGAAGCAAAATGTCAGTGGTGTCCCTTGTCAGTGGTGTCCCCTCAAAATTCTGTTTCTTGCAGCTTATTATTTTATTTTTAATAAATTTGTGTTAAATTTACTCTTTATATACAGTTAATGAAGATTTGATACAAGATTGTAATTTATAAGCTGATTTTATTCTCACTATTCAAAAAAATTATCAGTGAAATCTTTCAAAAATGTCAGTGGTGTCCCTCAATGTTCATATGTCTTTTTGGTCTTTAAAAGTATATTAATTTATGGCAGAACTCATTACAAATATTTTTTAAGTCATGTTAAAACATTCATTATTGTAATTTGAAATATTTTAACTTTTTAAAGTTGTAAGAATTTATTTTAGAAAAGAATAAACGAAAACAGAAAATTTCTTATCATTTCTGCCTATCGTTTTTCACCTGGTGAAAATTAAAATTTGCTTCCACCTGCTCGACCACTATTATTTTTGTCCATCATATATTCTAGTCAACCAAAATAGAGTATCGTTAAGTTCAAAATCCAACATCGAAAAATCAAAGTTAGTAGGATGAAAAATGACATTTTAAATTTAATCACCCATTTACAGATATTTTAACATATGGGCAATTCCACGGGAAATTTTTCTACGACATTTTAGAATCGGTTAAATATATTTTTTTATCGTTCTTGATAGAAAAATATTAAATACGTATTTTTTTATTTTTCCATATTTGCCAAAATTTTCGAGTTATGAATTTTCGAAATTTTGGATTTTTAAAAGTAGACCTATTTTCAATAGCTTACAACTTTGAAAGTATTGAGTTTGGAAAAAAGTTGTCAAAGGAAGAAAGTTTTGGTTATTCTTCAACTTTTAAAAGATTTTAAAAAAAATTTTTTTTTTCAATTTTTAATAAAAAAAAAATTTTTTTTTTATAAACAAATTAATTTTTTTTAAATTTGGGCGCGATATTTTTTTATTTTTTTTTTATTTATTTAAGGGAAGTGTTCCGGTTGTGGGCACCTTTTTGTTTTTGCCTCATAACATTTTTCCATGTGCATATTATACAAATATATGTGTACGAATTTAAAGCTAGAGGTCTAAGGTGACTGTCAGTGAAGGAATTAAATTGATTCCTTTAAATAAAAAAGTTTTATTAGAAATTTAGTGAAATGGGAATTTTTTGACAAAAAAAATTTTGTACCCGGTTGTGGGCACCCTTGAAAAATCCGCTAAAAATGGAAAAATATTAAAGGAAATCAACACAAATAAAGAAGAAATGAAAGTTTCTTTATTTTAAGAGACTTTGCCGGGATAAAGAACAAAAATGATGACACGTTTTCACACTATGCTCATCGCTAACAAAAGCATAATGCTTGCATGTGAAGTAGCTAGTATGCATAACATAACGCACTTCGAATGCACTGAACGACTATATTCATCGCATTTAATGGAGTTTGCGGCTGTCACTTTCCTTGGCAGAAAGTTTAGATAGATGAGACAGTAGTCCTCATCATTGTCAGATGGTAGAGCTTCCTTAACATAAAGGTGCCCACAACCGGGAATGAAAGTCATTTTTTAAAAAGACCAACACATTTTGTGATGCAGGATTTTGGTTAAACACGAAGGTAAATCACAAAATATAATGACAACACTGCAAAAAAAAAATTAAACCCTTTTTTTCTGAACGAATCTACACCCATATGTTGCTCTTCGAAAACAATACAAAATTACTTTTTTATTTATTTAATGCAAATTTTCTTTATTATGCTCACAGCTATTACACAAATGCATATATTTGTTTCGTTATCAATACGAAAAGTCCGTATTGTCAACGATTACGACTTGCAATACTTAGTTCAGTAAAGTCTGCTTGCCGTCGAAGTTTACGTAGGGGTGCCCACAACCGGAGAGTGCCCACAACCGGCGCACTTCCCCTATACCTACTAATATACAGAAAAATTTTCAAAAAGATTCGAGATGGGCCGACTCATAGTTTTCGTTCTATAAATTTTTTAATTAATTTGTTTATAAAAAAAAAAAAAATATTTTCTTAAAAATTAAAAAAAAAATTGTTTTTTTAAATTGCTTAAAAGTTAAAGAAAAACCAAGATTTTCTTTCTCTGACAAGTTTTTTCTAAACTCAAAACTTTCAAAGTTACAAGCTATTAGACTTATAATTCACAGTTTTCGTTCTATAAAAAATTTATGGAACGAAAACTACGAGTCGGCCCATCTCGAATCTTTTTGGAAATTTTTCTGTATATTAGTAGGTATAAATAAATAAAAAAAAAAATTAAAAAAAATCGCGCCCAAATTTAAAAAAAATTAATTTGTTTATAAAAAAAATTTTTTTTTTATTAAAAATTGAAAAATTTTTTTTTTTTAAATCTTTTAAAAGTTGAAGAAAAACCAAAACTTTCTTCCTTTGACAACTTTTTTCCAAACTCAATACTTTCAAAGTTATAAGCTATTGAAAATAGGTCTACTTTTAAAAATCCAAAATTTCGAAAATTCATAACTCGAAAATTTTGGCAAATATGGAAAAATAAAAAAATACGTATTCAATATTTTTCTATTAAGAACGAGAAAAAAATATGTTTAACCGATTCTAAAATGTCGTAGAAAAATTTCCCGTGGAATTGCCCATATGTATTTTAATTCGATATTTTCGTAGTTTAACAACCCACCCATGTAGAAAAATCTTTCCAATCTAGTGGCTGGCTTGAAACTCTGGCCAGCGGCTGGTCAAAGTGTAACGCTGGAAACTGTCAGTCGCTAGATAGGCAGGCTAGATAGAAACTTTACTAGATAGAAACTAGGAAACCTTTGACTATCCGTCAGCAAAATGAAACCACAAACATCACGAATGAGATCAAAAGTCTAAATATCATTTAGTCTTTATTCTAACGGAAATTTTTTTCACAGTCATTTTACTTGAAAGAATAAAAACGTTTTTTGCACTTTAAAATACAGTATTAAAACTACGAAAAGAAACAATTGTTTTGTTTTTCAACTGTTATTTACGATTAGTAGAGGGCGCCAAAGTATGGCGGTCTCCAATTCGTAAGAGTTTACGGTGCCCCCCGATAGAGCCGCTCCTGAAAGTAAAAAAATTTATTTATTTCTTACTATAAATTAATACCTAGTGGAGGTATATGATGGAATTTAAAAAATGGCGTCCTTTTAAAGACAATGTTTAAAAAATGATGATTTAGATTTTCTAAACTTTGACTTTAAAAGGACGCCATTTTCGTTTAAAAATTTTTTTTTAACTTCACCATATACGTCCACTATGTATTAATGTATACTAAGAAATAAATTAATAATTGTTTTTGTGATTTTAGACTGTCAGAAGCGGCTCTAACGGTGGCACCGCAAACTCTTACGAATTTGATTGGCGCCCTCTACGAATTGTAAATAAGAGTTGAAAAACGAAAAAAAGTGAAAAACATGCCATTTCACGAAATCTGTGTAATGTAAACTATGCCTTATTGCCTCGAAAGCGCTGAGAAACATAGATAGCAATCGTGCGTCGCATGTCCCGCACGCAGTGTGCGAGGCACTTAATGCGGGCGATAACGTATGCATTTCGACTGCACTCAACATGCATACGTGATGGCTAGAATAGTGCATGCACAGTGCCTGCGATATTGCTGCTCATTGCATGTGTGTCAAAGCACGCGTAGGAAGGCATCGTGCATTTAATTTTATTTACAAACAATTAATATTTAAAACTGTGAGAAATGTAGAAAGAGTCGTCGAAATATGTAAGATGGTGTGAGAGATGTTTATAAAGAGTCGTTGAAATGTGTAAGAATGTGTGAGAGATGTGTAAGAAGAATTGTCGAAGTATGTAAGCAGGGATAAGGAAGGGAGAGTGAGGAAAGCGAAAAGAAATGTAGCAAAATTTAATTTTGAGAAAAGAGTGTGGTCAAAGCCCTAGTACGAGCACCTAGCTGCGTATAGGTCAGCGAGTGGCGCTAAAAATGGCGATTAACTTAATTTTACACGACGCCCAATAGGGCGCTTGGTGTATGAAATTTGTGACACCTCGTGTTTGTAATTGCGGCTTGGAGTTGCGAATCGACTGCTTAAATTGGTAAATCTGATAGACGAATTATTGAAAGAATCTCATTTCGAAGGAGTCTACCAGATCAATTCCTGTCGTCTAAGACCATCATTAATGTTAATTCAACTCATCCGTTCAACATATTTCTTATTGATGTAACGAGGATACTGATTTCGAATTCAATTACATGACAAAGTGGATACCTACATCTGTTCAGGTTGTTCACGACACTTTTAATTTAATATTTACGACAACGGTGAGTTGAACTCAATTATCATTGATGCTAATCAAAACAATTTTTATCGTACTGAAACAAAATTAATTAAATTCTTGACCACACGAGTCTGTTTTTTATATAAGTATAATTTTGTTAATGAAAAAATCAGCTGTGATCCTTTCTTATAATTAATTTCGATTTCTGAGGAGAAAACACTTTTATTGTACAATTTCGTTTAAATTTTTAATTTTAATTTTAAAATTTTAATTTTTTTTTTCATTTTTATTTGTTAATTCAATTATTTTTGTGTGTGTGGAGTGCTTTTCTGTTGTTTCAACGATCTAAATAATTTTTATAAAATTAATGTTACAAATCAATTACAAAATCAATAAATGTATTTTTATGTTCAATCTGAAAGAATGTCCTTTTGTTGAATTTTAAAGTAATAATATAATTGATTTAAATGATTTATAATAATTGGAGGAAAAACTTAAAGTAAAGAAAATAGTAAATTCGTTACAAAACTATATTTATTTTTAAATTACAAATACTCTAGACTTTGGTCCTTAAAAAACTATGGTGTCAGAAATAAAAAAGAGAATTCTAATATCAATTTGTTTAAGGGGTTACATGGGTCGAAACGACCAGAAATTGTATGTTTTGTTTATTAACTTTTTTTCAAATAAATAAATGTTTTTATTTGAACTCTTTGGTATCTGAAAGAACACTATTAAATAAGTAAGATATAACATTTTCGAAAAAAAATTAAAAATTAGTCCCGTTCTTCGATTAATTAATTTATTATTATAAATTGTTAGAAACTATTCAATGAAAAATGATTTTAAAGTTCAATTGCCAAATAACCTAATTTCGTAAATTTTATTCCCTAATGCGAGAAACAGAAATTATTAAATTCAATAAAATAACTTTATCAAATATAAAGTATACCTGTGATTAACTTTTAGATTTTCTTATCACTTTCTTCCTTTTTTCTTCCTAAATGTAAAAGAATAAGCAATTAAAATTGGCACTTTGCTTATTTTCACGATTTTTATATGTAAATAACTTTCTTGCAGAAAAATGAAAAATTACGAAAATTGGGCAATAATTATTTTATCACTAAAAACACACTGAACAAAGATTTTCTTTGGTCCCGAAGCTATTTTCCAAATTAATTAACTTCAAAATTTTCACTATTTTTATCAGGTTAATACATGTGATATTTTTAAAACTGAAGTTGTTTTAAAACGATTAAACAAGAAAACCTAACTTCGTCCTTTAAAAATCACATGTATTAACCTGACAAAAATAGTGAAAAGTTTAAAATTAATTAATTTGGAAAATAGCTTCGAGACCAAAGAAAATCTTTGTCCAGTGTATAAATAAATCAAATAAATATTTACTTACACCAAAGTGGAAGTAAATACTTATTTGATAACACTGTTCGACAAAATTTTGCTACAAGAATAAACGAAAGTGATTCTTACAGGATTTTTGACGTAGATTACGAATCTATAAGTGAAATTGAGTGCTTGGATACAACAAGGGGACGTACGCTCGGCGAGCCGCTTTAAAGTCAGTCAAAGGTACCGTAAAGTGTAAAAAATGAAAATTCAAAATTTTGAATTTTGAAAACTGCCATCTTATAGGAAATAAAAATGCGCATCTTTTTTTTCTTTGAAATTTCTTTGAATAATTAATATTTTTATATGATAATGGAAAAAATGTGATTAATTTTCATTGTCAAATTTCATTGAATTTTAAAATATAAATCGTCGTATCTCCGACAAAAATGAATGAATTCTTTTGATTTTTGGTATACAAATGCATTTGGACCTATAGAAGACGACAATATCACGAAAATGTTAAAAGCAATTAATTGTTTATTGATTTTTAATTGTTAATACTGACCGGTCAAAAATAATTTTTTCTTATCTTTGGCTGCAAAAAGTATGCGGGGAACTTTAAAATTCAAACAACTTCCAGTGAGACATTTGTTTATTACGATGTGAAGAAGTTTTCTGTAAAATTGCAGAAAGATTAGTTTTATATTTACAGAAATACAATAGTTTTAAGAAAAATGCTCGCGCCGCCAACGATCCCTACCGCACAGATTTTAAGGTTAGTTGCACGGTAAAGTTTTATTTATGTATAAATATATGTGTGTAATATTTACATTGAATTATTTATTAACTATTACATACTATACATAACATAGGTATACACTTTTTTAATAATTTTGTAAAATATTATGTGTATGAATAAAAATATTACAAATAATTCTAGCAATATTTAATTAAATTAAGATTATTTCTGATATTTATTTTTGTTAGTATATCGTTTATTTACAACTCAATTTTTATCGACTCTATAATGTATTAAAACTATTACTCAATATGCTGCAACAACACTTGAGTGCTTGGATACAACAAGGGGACGTACGCTCGGCGAGCCGCTTTAAAGTCAGTCAAAGGTACCGTAAAGTGTAAAAAATGAAAATTCAAAATTTTGAATTTTGAAAACTGCCATCTTACAGGAAATAGAAATGCGCATCTTTTTTTTCTTTGAAATTTCTTTGAATAATTAATATTTTTATATGATAATGGAAAAAATGTGATAAATTTTCATTGTCAAATTTCATTGAATTTTAAAATATAAATCGTCGTATCTCCGACAAAAATGAATGAATTCTTTTGATTTTTGGTATACAAATGTGACGCTCCACGAGAAAAGGGACCTTATGACTTACAGACGAGTTTTGCAGGAAAGGCATTTAAAGTGGAACCACTCTCATTGGTCAAGACGTTCCATTGAAAGTCAGCCCCACTACTCACAACACATTGATAGTTATCCATGTTACACGAAGCGCACGAGTTGTTCGTACATAACCTGTGTAGTTGTATTAGAAAGTAGAGGGGCTGATTTTCTAAACATCCGGGTGTAAACACTCAAAAGGTTCATTTTTAAACATTGATAACAAAAAAACCTATAAGTAAAAATTATTTTTGCCTTTTGCATATGAAAGAGCAACTCAAAAAGTACAGAATGATATAAATAACTCAAAATTAATTTTTTTGCAGCTAAGGTCCCTTTTCTCGTGGAGCGTCACAAATGCATTTGGACCTATAGAAGACGACAATATCACGAAAATGTTAAAAGCAATTAATTGTTTATTGATTTTTAATTGTTAATACTGACCGGTCAAAAATAATTTTTTTCTTATCTTTGGCTGCAAAAAGTATGTGGGGAACTTTAAAATTCAAACAACTTCCAGTGAGACATTTGTTTATTACGATGTAAAGAAGTTTTCTGTAAAATTGCAGAAAGATTAGTTTTATATTTACAGAAATACAATAGTTTTAAGAAAAATGCTCGCGCCGCCAACGATCCCTACCGCACAGATTTTAAGGTTAGTTGCACAATAAAGTTTTATTTACATATAAATACATATATGTGTGTAATATTTGCATTGAATTATTTATTAACTATTACATACTATACAACATAGGTATACACTTTTTTAATAATTTTGTAAAATATTATGTGTATGAATATAAATATTACAAATAATTCTAGCAATATTTAATTAAATTAAGATTATTTCTGAAATTTATTTTTGTTAGTATATCGTTTATTTACAACTCAATTTTTATCGACTCTATAATGTATTAAAACTATTACTCAATATGCTACAACAACACTTAATGTCCTTTTTAATTACATACTATGTTGAATCTAGTATAATCTAATAATATCTATTAAAATATAATAGTTCAAAATATCACAATTGTCAAAAATTGTTTAAAATAAAAATTTTTCCTAGTTTTTAAACAATAATATTAACATCTAAAAACGTTTTATAAATTTAATAATGTTTAAAATAAAAACATTTTTTTTAACACAGATATTAATCTTAATTTAATTAAATACTGCTAGAATTATTTGTAATATTTATATTCATATACATAATGTTTTACAAAATTATTGAAAGTTTATACCTATGTTGTATATATAGTATGTAATAGTTAATAAATAATTCAATGCAAATATTACACACATATATTTATACATAAATAAAACTTTACCGTGCAACTAACCTTAAAATCTGTGCGGTAGGGATCGTTGGCGGCGCGAGCATTTTTCTTAAAACTATTGTATTTCTGTAAATATAAAACTAATCTCTCTGCAATTTTACAGAAAACTTCTTTACATCGTAATAAACAAATGTCTCACTGGAAGTTGTTTGAATTTTAAAGTTCCCCGCATACTTTTTGCAGCCAAAGATAAGAAAAAATTATTTTTGACCGGTCAGTATTAACAATCAAAAATCAATAAATAATTAATTGCTTTTAACATTTTCGTAATATTATCGTCTTCTATAGGTCCAAATGCATTTGTATACCAAAAATCAAAAGAATTCATTAATTTTTGTCGGAGATACGACGATTTATGTTTTCAAATTCAATGAAATTTAACATTGAAAATTAATCACATTTTTTCCATTATCATATAAAAATATTAATTATTCAAAGAAATTTCAAAGAAAAAAAAGATGCGCATTTTTATTTCCTATAAGATGGCAGTTTTCAAAATTCAAAATTTTGAATTTTCATTTTTTACACTTTACGGTACCTTTGACTGACTTTAAAGCGGCTCGCCGAGCGTACGTCCTCTTGTTGTATCCAAGCACTCAATTGTCCCATCACGTCTCAATTTAAAAAAACGGGGTCAAAGTGCCAAAAATGGCACTTTTGGCACTTTCTGAACCTCTATAAAAAAAGAACGCGACGTGATAAAAAGTTCAAATGTGGCTTAAATGAGAGCTCAAACCTTCAACTTTCACATCCAAAAGCAACAAACCATGTAGAAATGACTCAAAATTGTTGGAAACAACTTTTTACCGCATGCGCATAAAACAGCTATTAGTTGAGCGATCATATAGGGCAAAATTGGTAAAAAGTTGTTCCCCACAATTTTGAGTTCTTTCTACATGGATTTTTGCTTTTGGTTGTTAAAGTTGAGGGTTTGAGCTCTCATTTAAGCCATATTTGAGCTTTTTATCACATCGCGTTCTTTTTTATTGTGCTTCAAAAAGTGCCAAAAATGCCATTTTTTATCACTTTGACCCAGTTTTTCTCAAAATTGAGACGTGATGAGATAATTTTACTTACAGATTCGTAATCTACATCAAAAATCCTGTAAGAATCACTTTCGTTTATTCTTGTAGCAAGAAAAAACCTTAATTTTGTCGACCAGTGTAATATGCAAGAAATCACTAATTTAAACCAAAAAATGTTTTTCAGTTTAGAATATGTTTTTCTTAAGATAATAATATATTTTTAGTATATATTTTTAACTTTAAGATTAGATTCTAAAATTAATAATATAAATTCTTACTTTAGGAGTATTATATGCTAAATTTCAGTATAAAATACGCATTTTTATTGATTAAACAGAATTTTAAATGTATAATTTAAATACTAATTTTATTTGGTGAATAAAGACACACACATTATGCACAAGCTTTTTGCCGTCACGCGTGCGACTTTCACACCATGCGTGGCATATGCGTCGCATATGAGGACGCATCTGTGTGCTCAAATGAGCGCACGCCGTGCGGATTAATCAGCACGCGTGCGAGCATGCGTCCGTCACTATGCGCGCACTTTGCTATCTGGGATATTTTGCTCAAGCAAGCGGTGAAGAATATATCTTTTGAAAAGTTAACATATTCCTCCTTATTTTAGAGATGCCTGTTTATTCCCGTTTTTGAAAAAGTTCTAATCATAGTTTTATCTAATTTAAAAGTTTAAAATGTTAAAATGACCTAAATTTATTTAATTATAATTATAAAGTTGAATAATTAGAATACCGTCTAATCCTAAAGAAGATGAAAATTAAACTGGCAAAATTGTTATTTATCCAAATATTATTATTTTCTATATTTGCCATTTATTCAAATGCTGAATTTTTCAAAATGTAAATTAATTAAATATTTATGTTACGAAAACTTTATTTTCTCAAACCTTTATTAAACTCAAATGATCATGATCATAAAATATATTTTTTCATGTTTATAAATCTCATTTGACAGAATGTTTACATTGACAAATGTTGATTGCAAATAATGTTTTTATACTCTAATAACTACTTTGTCTAAGGTTAAAAAATCCAAACGGGATTTTGATCTAAAAAATTTACTATCGCTTATTATTACAATAATTAACTATAATGAACGACAGTCAATTTTTTAGATCAAAATCCCATTTGGATTTTTTAACCTTAGAAAAAGTGATAATTAGAGTATAAAAACATTATTTGCAATTAACATTTGTCAAAGTAAACATTCTGTCAAATGAGATTTATAAACAATAAAAAATATATTTTATGATCATTTGAGTTAAAATAAAGGTTTGAGAAAATAATGTTTTCATAACATTTTGAAAAATTCAGCATTTAAATAAATGCGACAACTAGAAAATAATAATATTTGGATAAATAACAATTTTGTCAGTTTAATTTTCATCTTCTTTAGGATTGGACGGTATTCTAATTATTCAACATTATAATTATAATTAAATAAATGTAAGTCATTTTAACATTTGAAACTTTTATATTAGATAAAATTATGATTAGACCTTTTTTGAAAACGGGAATAAACAGGCGTCTCTTATTTTAGGTTGGTATAGCCTAATACATTGAACTTTAAAAAGTACAGTTATTTTAATTAATTATTTTTTTATCATTAATTTTTCCAAATAATTGTTTCTCAGCGGCAAGGCATAGTTTACAGATTTTGTGAAACGGCATGTTTTTTACTTTTGTTTTTGAGACGGCATCTTTTTCACCGTTTAGCTGAGTCGGCATGATGCTGCCCCCAGCGACGATTTTAAGATGCAAAAAAAGTTTTTAATTTTTCAAATAAAATAACTGTAAAAAAATAATAAAGTAGAGCCTATTTTTTTCCCTCGCAAACGCAATTACGCCTTAAGGGGGAGGGGTTCAAGTTAAATCTTACGAACAGCAGAAAAAATTGTTCTGATGTATAGAAAAAGTCTTACCGGGGGATGACTCATCTTTTAATATTTCCCTGATTTTGACCTGAAATTCAAAATCACTTTAAACTTTTTTCATTCTTCTTATAATACAACTTGAATTTAACATTTTTGTAAGATTTTGGGGTCACTGATTACTAATCTGACATTACTTTTTCAAAATTAAAAACGGTGTATTCTATATAGAGAACGAGTTTTTAAAAATCTATGAAAATGAGAAATTACAACAAAAAAAAATGGAGAGAATGTTTATAATCACACATAAGATATTATTGGAAAAGTGGTAGAAGAAGTAGGGGAGCGTATAGGAGTAATGGGAGCTTTTAAATTTCTAAACATCACCATAAGTAGTTAAAATCGTATTATTTAGTTATGGTTTTTCATAATATTATAGGCGAATATGTGTAGATATGTATACATGTATAAAAAATAAAAATCGAGATAATAATAAAATTTGTTTATGTTTTTATTTTTGTATTAAAATTTTGGCCTGTAAGAATTCTGTGGGGTAATGGGAGAATTAGTGTCAGCCCAAAGAATTTTCGTTTCCATGTTACGGCTTTTGTTATTTCTTTGAAGATTGTAAAAGATATCACCTTATGAAAAAACTTTTAATTAAAAAATAGTTTTTGGTGGAAAAAATGTAAAATTTAAATTTTTTTCAAAAATTTTTTATTCAATTATAATTTATGAAAAAATTTTTGTAAGTCTAAAGTTTTGGCTTTATTGTAAATATTAACACTTTTTTCTATTAAAAAATGTTGGCATGCAGATTATTTAGAGCAGGATGTAGTCAATAAGAACACACAAATACGGATGAAATCGGTCGTTTATTAAGAGCTCGTTGACGATCGAGATGTTCACGGTCGAAGCGATATCGAGAAGTAGAAGGAGTGCGTGCGCACACGGCAGTGACGTAGAATCAAACTACTGTTAGAGTCAAGCGAGATATTAGGCGCGAATATACAATATTTCAACACTCCCTCCCGAGATTGACTCGTTTACAATATAAATAAAAATGATCAATTTTACAAATTTCAAGCTAAAATAATTTATAAGTTTCTCAATTTATTTTAAATATAGTCGTTTCAAGTCCATCCTTTCTCAAGTTGAATATTCTGGACATTTCAGCATTGTCGAATTTGATATATGTAACTTCTGTAAATCTTAGGACACCTTTCGAACAGCTCATCTACCAATCTACCAATCATTATGTCTGAGTTTCATTCAGTAACTGAAAATTATTCAAAATAATTAATTTCGTCATTTAAGTTTATTTATTACCATCGTCACATATTGTATACTGTCGTGTATTTCAGTTGTTCATTTAAATTTTTCTTAGAAGAACTGTCGTTTAATCATTTGTTTATTCAAACTGTCTAGAAGAGAAACTGTCTTACATATTAGTTGTTTTTTTGAAATTACCTAAGAGGAATCTGTCGTTATTAGGTATATATATAGTTACACATTGAACTTTTATCACACAACTTTGTTGTTCGTTATTATATCAGACAATTATTATGGAATTGAAAAACATTCGATATTTATACAATCGTACTTAACATATTATTTCATACATTCTTGATGAACATCCGTCATGTCATATGCCTTAATTTATTTCGCCAATAGTTTTGTACATATCGTTGCAGCTTTATTATCATATTTAACTAGTCGTTGTAAATAAAACTTTGTCAAACTTTTTCGTCGGGGATTCGCTTATCGTCACAATTTTATTAAAATATTGACTTTCATCAATAGCAATATTTAATCTCAAATTTCAATAAAAAATGTAAATTTGATTATTAGTATTTCAAGAGATAATGTCTTGAAACAGTCGCATTACAAGAATCAAAATTACAAAATCACATTTGAAAAACATTATTTGCTATTAACAACAACTTATGTTCAAATTAGCAAACAGATCGTTTCGTCTAATTATGAAGTTCAAATATAATTTTTAATTTCAGTCAAACGTTAAATTATTTATTTGATCAAGTTTCACTCGTTTCCAGTAAGATTATAATATAAATTTTATCTTAACTTATAGTTTTAACTATGTGATAGAAAACTAATCAATCGTTATTCTTTAAGAAATATCAAGAGCTTTTTCATAGAATTCCAAACTGTCATTTGTTTCCACGTTCCTTTCGTTCTTGATTTGAAAACTGTTCTAATACATTTGTTGATTTTATAAAATTTATTAGCTGATCAGAATTTCGTTCACATCTGTTTCTTGTATAACTGTCATGCTTTTCGTTGTCTCTAAGTCGTATTTTCATATCTAACAGACATTCAGGTTCACATGAGTTTGATTAAGATCGTTATGAGTTATTGTTGTTAATACTGTTCGTATAAAAATTAATATTTAGATACTGTCGCATAAATTTATTTTAAATCATATAAATTTTTATGTTTTAAATACTGGAATTATTGACCTTGCTTTCAATTTAAGAAATCTTAAACTGTCGTATTTTCGATTGAAAAACTCATCTTAAATAAATATTTTGACTTTTTACTATTTTTAACTATCATTAGTTAATCTATTATGGAATATAATTTATACTTTGTCGTCAAATACAATTCGTTATTAATTCTTCTCAACCAATCGTTTTAATTTTTAGACTCTATCGTTTGTTTAACAGTCAACTGGTTTTCACTAATCTTTAATATAAATGTAAAATAAAATTTCTGTCTTATTTTCTGTTCTAATGAACTCGACTTTTATATTACATTCTTTAAAACAATTGTAAATTCAGAAAATTTAGTTTTTACTAATTTAAACTATTTTCTGACTACATGAGTCTCGTAATTTTCTCGTGTGAATTTAATATTTATTTATTTATACTTTTGTTCAATTCATCTCCCTTCGTTTCTAATAATCGTTTTTAAGGTTTAGTAAATTGTTCTTTATTTTATCTCCCTCCGTTTTTAATAATTGGTCTTTAAGGTTTAGTAAACTGTTCTTTATTTTATCTCCCTCCGTTTTTAATAATTCATCATTGTTTTTCTAAAAATTTACTGTCTTATCAATTTTTATTTTAATGAACCAATCGTTTAATGACAAATTCGTTTATGGAATTTTTTTTGTTATTGACAAATAATCTAAACATTTGAATCGTTTAATTTCATTTCGTTAAAATAATCGTTTATTATAAATTTAATTAGAGAAATTCGAAAGTTAATTTATTTATCGTATCATTCCGTTAAATCTTTCTAGGATTCTATTTGTCAAGAAATATCGAAATTATCAAACTGTCATATATTTTTGTATTGTAAAAACTTTTTCGTATAAATTCTTACATATATGTATATATTACAATTTAGAAGACTGTCGTCGAAAATTATTTAGATTTTAGGCTTTTATTTTATTTCTATTATATTCCTCTAACATTCGTAAATAACCAATAGTCATTTAATCAGTTTGTATACGCTACAATATAGCTGTATTTGTTTTAACAAAATCGTTATGAGAATAATTTGAATTCATCTAAAATATTGTTTACTTACGTTCGTTAATTTTCGCTTTATTATTGTGTTGTAGAAATTTGAACTTTTGCAATTGCTGAGATTTTGGAAACTTTCGTTAACCATTTTATCATTGTCCTTTTGTAAAATTTGGCAAAAATGTTATTTTTAGAGTATTAATATATTTTTCAGTTGTTTTCATCAAGTCGTTTGTTGTACAATCGTTATTTCGGCTTTCACTTATTTTTGAGAATTTCGTTATTTTGATTCGCTTTTTTTTGTAATCTACAGTAGTGTCAAAAACAATACGAAGTATCTGCAGTGTTAAACCTATAAAGTTTTATATATATAAGTTTGATGAAAACAATTCGTTCGTTTTAGGATTAAAACCATTCACATAAATATCGTTTAAATAAATCGAAAAACCTGTCTAAAATAATAGTCGAAATGATTGCTGCTTCTTTGAAAACATAAATTCGTATATTTATATTTTTAAATCAATCTTGTTTTTACTTTAGGACAAATTAATCGTTTATTATTATTTTTTATTATCGAAATAATAAATATTATTTTCGAGACATATCGTTATAATTATTGCTGCATTTATAATCGGACTTTCTTATGGTTGAAGAAATAATTAGGTGAATTATATTTTTCTACCAAGGTGAAAATATTATTAGGCATTGACGGAATAATGATTTGATTTAACATACTTACACTTCGGTTTCGATGTTCTGTGAAATCAATTTTTAGTTCTCCATTCGTACTTGTTTGTGTCTTTCGTTGTTGAGTTTTTAAACTGTTATTTTATAAACAAATTGTTTTAATAGTTGACTGTCGTTACTTTTTTGTGTAAAAGTGTTTACCATAATATAATTAAAAGATCATTCAAATAGATCAAAATTAACTTTTTCGTTATAACATTTAATTTTGAAAACTGTCTTTCATTATTGGCTGAATTAGAAACACTTAGGCTTATTATTTGAGCTGACTAAACACTTACCAGTAATACCTGTTTGTTTTCCTAACGTTTTTTTTAAAAATTTTTTTAATGAGCGACAGTCGTCTTATAAAAAGTAAAGCTTTGACATTCGTAAAAATATTGTTTTTGAATTCTTGATTCTTTCAAGAGCAATCGTTTTTCTTTTTCTGACTTATATCATTTACTTGAACATTTCGTTTTGTTTAAGTTTCAAGTAATTTAAAATAATTTCTGTCACTTTAAAATGCAAAGAATTTTTGTAAACTGACAGTATTCGATTTGTTTTGGGCCAAAACAATAGAATTTTAAAAACAATTAATACTTTATTCGTTATTAAATTAAAAAGAGTTTCGTCTATTTTTCATTATTTAAACCTTTTAAAACAAGAATTGTTTTTCTTCTCTTCTCGTTTTTTTGTTTTTATAATTAGAAATAAGTTTCTTACGTCGATCAAAAAGAAAATTTATAGAATCTCATTTCGTATCATATTTAATTAATTATATTTGTTTCAGTTACACTCGTTAAATTTTATTTCGCATCGTTTCTTTAGTTTACTTAAAGTTTCGTTTTTATCGCAAGTATATATATATATTATATATATATAAATACTATACAGTGAACTATACTTATTCCATTTATGAGAATTGTTTGCAATTTAAATTCGTTTTTCTTTTTATTTATTTTTAAAAGAAATTTTAAGGAAATAACTGTCGTATTTAAAATATGAAACAAATCTATCGTCTGTAATTTATCCGCCAACAACTCGTAAAAATACACAAAAGGTTGTAGATTAATTTAAAGTTCAATTATTTGTTCGTTAACAATTAAATTAATTATTAAATTATAAACTAATTATAATTTATTGAAACCATTGTTAATTATTAAATAATTAATACTTTACTGTCGTTACTAATTCGCTAATAAAAATTTATTTTAAGTTTTCTTTGAAGCGAATTCATGGAAAGATCAGTCATTTGGTTTAAAGTTATTATTAGTAATTTTCATTTAATTTTTCGTTAACAATTCGTTTATTTATGTACCTTTTTTTTAAATTTATTTATTTTTTAAATTTCGTCTGAATTAAAGGAACAGTCATTATCTTAGAGTACTGGACAAATAGATTTATCTATAATTCTAAGTCGCTTCAGCTATTCATCATCGTTCATTCGTTGCTGAATCTGTAGTTTTATTTTTTTTATGCATCGTCAAGGTCATATAAAAAAAGGGGGTAAGATTCAGTCAATTTGAGTCAGCACTATCGTTTATATTCAAACTGTCATTTATGATTAAAAATTAACAAATATCCTTTCGTTATTGTCTGATTTTCCGCCTTTTTCGTCTCTGATTGATCGTCAATACTGTCTTTCAACTTATCGTGATCACCATCGTCTTTATTAACAATACTTTCGTTTTTTTATAAATTTATATTGCATATCATTTAAATTATGAACATTCGTTTTTTAATTTTCTTTATTATTTACTGTCTTCATATAAACTTTCGTATTTATGAACATTCTTTTTTTAATTTTCTTTATTATTTACTGTCTTCATATTAACTTTCGTATTTACTGTCTTCCTATTGTATGACATTGTTTAATTTATAAAAATTATTAATTATTATTTAATTAACAATCGTCTCTACTGTCGTTATAACACATGTCGTTTTATAATTTGTTGTTATAACCGTCTTTGACAGTGTTGTCTATGAATAACAGTCGTTACTAATTGTCTCAGTTTCGTTCTGAGAGATCAAAATATCAATCATTTCGTTAATCAATTTTCTTCGTAGTAGCTGCTTCTAGGACCTCTACTTTCTTCTGGTGACACATTAACCAGACAAATTAAAAAGTTTATATAAAACAGTCATTTAAATTTATGTTGTCGACAACCCACTCGTACAGTCGTTAGATATTAATAAATCGTATACACAGTCGTTATTCGCATACTGTCGTAAACAATACGTTTTCTATTCGTTTACCAATCGTTTATCACCTGTAGAAATTATAAAGTCATTTATAACATTTTGAATTATCGAAACAATTTGTTTCCTTGATTGAATCAGAAAATAAATTTTTGTCAACCTTCTCGCATATTCAGACTTATTATTTGTGGTAAGATCCACTGGGTTTTAAATTCCCAACGCTATTGGACGTCGCCGCCAACTGGATTTGACCTTTTTTCCGCACTTATCTATTCGTTTTGTAATGTCCAATTCGCTGTTCAAGTGAATGGTACCTTAAAAACAAATTGTTAATTATATTTCAAAATAAACATTCGTTGTTTGTCAAAAACTAGAAAAACTGTCATTAAATATTTTTCGTGCTTCAAAATTGTCTGCTCCTAAACCATTAAAACAGAACACATGCTAAAATGATTTGGAACTGATTCATTTTTCCAACCCTCGTTACTATCGATTGTTACGAAAAACAAACCTAGTTATTTCAGTTTATCGGGAATGAACACAACTCCGTCCAAAAAGAAACAACCCAGAAAAACGGTTTCATGTGTCTTAAAATTTTATAAATGAAAAATAAAGAGTTTATAACACATCGTCATTAAATACTGTCATTCTGAAGAAAACAAAACTTTTCGTTAAAAAATAACCTCTAGTTTGAATCTGGTCCTTCGTTCCTTGTAGCGTTTTATTTTTTTAACGACGTCAAATAATAAATTAAATAAATACTTAAATATTTATTTATAAAGTACTTTTTGATAAACTATATAGTTATAATAAAATTAACAGAATATTGAAACATACATTTATTAAAATACATAGTCGTTAAATGTGTATTCTGTCACATTTTAATTCTTTTCTATACAAAAGAATTTTTAACACAGTCGAACAGTCGTAATATTTTCTAACTAAAACATCGTTTTGTATACATGTATATTATTTGATCTCAAAATTATTTGTGCACTATATTTTATGTTTAAATGTTGATGTATCGATACATTTTATATTTTCAAAAATTTTATTAAAAATAATTAACTGGTTATTAAATTCTTAAACAGTCGTAAATAAACTATATTTATTATAGCATTCGTTAAATAGTTTAAAAATGGGAAAAATTAGAATTAAACAGATATTTGAAAATAAAATTAAAAGTAATTAAAATATTACTATTAGGTTGAATTTTTTTTAGGTTAACTCTGGCAATCGTTAGAAATAAACTTTTTTACATATCGTTCAATTTGAGGTTCGAATTGTCATTTGACTTATCCACAAAACATTCGTCAAAACAGTCATTAACAAGAGTTTAACCATATATTAATTTCAATATTAAAACAGTCATTTCCTGTATAATTTAACACCAAAACGTTCATAATTCGCTTTGATTCTGAAAATAAAAATACTGTCATTTTTTTTATATACAATAATCGTTCAATAACAGATCTGTTTAAACATTTCAAAATAATGTTATGCATGCAAATGTGTTAATCGTGTAATTTGTGTAAAAACTTGCAAGTTCGATGTAAAACGTTTTACTTACTCAAACTAATGGTTTTTACCTTTCAGCGTAGGTTATGGTCAAAAATTCGCTGCACTTGTTCTTTTCATATTTACCTTCGTAGACACAATCGTTATATTTTTTATTTTATTCCAAATTCCTTTCGTTAACTGTCGTCGAAGAAATTAGTTTTCTGGAATTCATGGTCGAAGCGATATCGAGAAGTAGAAGGAGTGCGTGCGCCACGGCAGTGACGTAGAATCAAACTACTGTTAGAGTCAAGCGAGATATTAGGCGCGAATATACAATATTTCAACAGAAAACAAAAAATATTCCTAAAAAATAGAATTTTTTAAAATTTTAATTGAAAGCTCCCAATACCCCCCAAATTGGGTGATGGCAGAAAATGTATATTGTTATATTGTGAAATAAAAATAGCATTCACGAAAATGTGAATAAAAAATCTCTAATTGTACTGCAAAAAGAAGTAGGGGAGAGCGAGACACAGTGGGGCAAAAGTGGTTTGTCGTGGACAAATCAGTCTAGAGGTTACAAATATTATTCGTTTTTAATAATTTTTTTTAAATGAAAACTTATAAAATTGCGCATGGATCTGTGGTCGTAGAATTTTGAAAATTGTTAACAATTTTTTTTTATTTAACAATAAATATGGAAAAAGGGAGAAAAAAAATTGTATTCAAGTTTATTTTTTATTAAAATGCATTTCTATTAATATATGTTACAATAATTGAAAAAGGAGTTTCAGATAAACAATATTTATAAGTGTAGACTAAATAAAAAATTTATTTAATTAGTTATAAACAAATAAATTTACGACACATACTTTTTTAAGACAAATTAAAGTTTTTATGTTTTTAACACAATTTTTTTAAAGAAAATACAAGGATCTCATTATTTATAAGTACTACTCGTATAAAATAATTATTTAATAAAAATTTGTTTAAAAAATTTTATTTAACAAATGCATAAAACAGTCAATTTAAAAGATAAAGGGTTCGTTTTAATTCACATTATTTACTAATGAACAAAAGTTTTTTTTAATTTATTTTTTTAATTAAATTTTTATTTATTTAACTGCATATTTACAACAATTTTCGAATTTACCTTTAAAAAAATCATACAGTTTGTTAACTCTTTTTTTCGAAAATTAAATTATTATCATCATTTTAAACAATTGCAGGAGCTGCAATTTAACAAAATTTAAGTAAATTTCGATATAAACCAGAAAAATTGTCTCTGGGTAGTAAGAATTACGAAAGATATGTGATTGTTAACTAATTATTGTTTATAAAATAATAAACAAATTGAAGAATGCAATTTATCAAATTATAACTTGTTTCCATATAAAATAATCAAATCTGATATCTTCACTTATCTTCGAAATTAACATTTTTATTCATTTGTGAATTAACTAATGTTTATAAAATAATATTGGAATCTTGCAGAAAATGTCCATAAAATGTATTTATAATAACTTTTGTTCATTAGTAAATAATGTGAATTAACCCGTTGACTGTCGCTGACGCATATATGCGCAAAACTAAACTGGCCAAAAGTGGTTCATGACGCATATATCCGCAACTAAAAAAAGGTGATTAAAAACTTCTCAAATGTTCCTGAAACCAGTTACTCGGGAGGTTTTCGAGGTCGCTGATTACGAATATGCCATTCGTTTTCCAAAATTCAAAATGGCGGATCCAATATGGCGGACAACAAAATAAAAAATTGATCAGATTGACTTGAAACGTAATACTCGGGGGTTTTTGAGGTCGCTAATTACGAATTCGCCATTTTGAATTTTTGAAAACTAATATCGGATTCGTAATCAGTGACCCCAAAAACCCTAAGTAACCATTTTCAATCGAATCCAAGCAATTGCAAGAAGTCTATTAAAGCAATCCAAAAACACATTTTTTTAGTGTCTTCAACCCCATTTTTAAAAAAAAATCCTAATTTTTTTATTTTATGGATATGGGTCTTGTAGTGCACATTACAAGCTTTAATTTAAGACCTTGTGGAAGTCTCTAGCACTTCAGGTTAAAGAGAAAAAAAATGTTGAAAATCCTCAGAAAAGCGTTTTTGGAAGACGGGATCGTGTTCAGCGTCCAAAAATACATTGGAAACCATTCTGATAACTTATAAAAAAGTAAGTCTTTTTTTGTTGACCTGTGTAATTGATGATTTAACCTGGACAAGCTTTTTTCTTTTTGGTCACTTTTATTTTTTTCAGTCTTGATTTAAATTTAAGTAGTTTTCTTAACTTCTCTTTTCTTTTGCTTAACTTGTGTACCCCGTCTTGCCCCACTCTCTCCTACCCCATCTTGCCCACACCTACGAAATTGAAGAAAAAGGTTAATTACTACAATTTACGATTTAACAAAGAAAAAAACATATGCTTCCCTTCTTCTGTAACCCTTGTCAGTTAGAAAAAAATTTATACAGTTCATTAACTGTTATTATTAAATAATAAACACATACTAAAAAAAGTGAAAAAATGACAATAAAATCGTCAAAAACAGTTTTTTTAGTAAAACAGATAAAAGATTTGTTCTCATGGCTTTTAGGTTTTATAAACAAGAAACTATCGTCTCGGTGCAGTATTATGTAAAATATAATCGCGATTGGTTAATTCGTTTGTTAAATAGGTTCGGTACCCCGTCTTACCCGCAACCCCGTCTTGACCCACTCTCCCCTACTACTCAGCAAAAAATTTTTTTTTTATTTTTTTATTCGATTAAATGATGCATAAACTATTCAAGAATGATATGTAAATACTATTTTGACGGGGAAATTCCAATGAACTACTTTTAACACGAAAATTAAAAATTTTAAACGTATTATAGTTTGTTGATCATTTTTAAGAGTACAAGTCAGTTTAATTATAATATAAAATATAAATCATAAATATAAAGCAGTGGTTATATGGTGCTGGGATAGGAAAGAAAAAGTGAAAAAATTGTTAAGTCACTATTTTATATATGTGATATTATAGTAAATGTGTCCTGAAATTTTAAATGCGATTTTCTCAAAACTACATTTTTCAAAACTGCGTACAATGTAACTCGCTCAATTTTAGACGTATTCATTTGAAATTTTAACTGTAACTTTTCAAATAAATTATCTACGGAAGTACACACGCTTTTTAAGATTCATAAATAATTAAGATTGTTATAAACAATTTAAAATCGACTTTTAGTTAAAAAATTTTTTAAAAAATTTTAAAACTGATGCCAATTTGTGAATTTTTTATAAAAATAAATAATCGTGGGTATTTCCCTAGCAAAAGTAATGTATAGATTAACGACAAATTTTGTTTTTTTCTCTTGATGCTGTTTGGAGAATGTTATGTTGTACACAGATTCGCTTCTCGAAAAAAACTCATTTTCTGTTTATCATCAGTTAAGGCCATATTATGTACCAAAAGTTATAAATAAAATCTTTTTAAAGTACCTCAAAACGTGTATAATAATGCCTCAAAATTTTATTTTGATCCATATAGAATAGTTTCCAAGAAAAAAATTCCCAAAAAAACGTTCATTTTTTAGTGCGCTTGGGTAGTATTTAAAAACAAAATAATTTTTCTAGCTCAAAACGTGATATTTGTCGTTTGTTTCAAACTATTTTTGAAAAAGTGGAACAAAGAAAAGAAAATTTTAATAATAAGTTACATTCATATATGTCAAAATTAATTTTTCCACTATATTTTCTACAATGGTAAATGGATAATAATGATACTTGGTATAATTCATCACTATAAATAAAAGGTTCTAAATTAGATTATTAAAATTATTAATTACGACCCTTAGCCATTACGCCAGGCCCTGCTCTCCACTACACTATAAAAAATTTTAATGTCTTTTGATAAAATTTTCAAGAACTGAATTGCAACCTTTGTTGACAATCGTGCAAGAACTTTACTCAACACATTTAGACAGGAGAATATTATAAAATCACTGAATTACAAATTCTATTTTAATTATTCCTTCTGCTATTCATGGACTTATAAGATTTTGATAGTTAAAATCAATTGAAGAATATTTTTTTCTGAATAATTAAATTCTTCTGAATAATTTAACTTACTTCAATTAATTAACTCTCGATCTCACTGTTATGTTAACTTAAAAGTGTCAAATTGCAACGAATTGATACCACAAATTTGGATCAAATAAAAAATTGATCTACTTTAGTATCAATTTGATACTTTCAAAAAGACTGTACTTGCGTTCAACTAACTTTTTGAAAATTCAATGTATCTTTCTGAAATCGTTTTTACATTTAGTAAACCTTTATTAAGGGGTTACATGGGTCAAAACGTCCAGACAATGTATGATTGTTTAATTATTTTTTTTTTCATAAAATAAATAAATCTTTTTATTTGAGTGTTTTCAAATCTTAAAGTACACTATTAAAAGAGTAACTTGTGAAATTTTCGTTAGAAAATATTTAAAATCAGGGCCGTACCTACAGGTTCTTTGAAAACCCTCCCAAAAAAGCGGTGGTCACGATATCTTGTAACCAGATAATCGAAAATCGAAAAACCGAATATTTTCTGTTAGTGGATGAGTATAGCTCGTGATTGAACGAAGGAATATTTTTTTGTTGATTAGAACCGATTTTACATGGTCTTAATGGTTCTAAAAATTGTAACTTTTGACAAAAGACACTGTCAAAAATCCAAATTTCAATTTTCTTGAAAACCCTTCGTTCAATCACGATATATATTCACCCACTAACAGAAAATTTGTTGTATTTTGATTTTAGATGAAGCAGTCAAAAGATATCTTGACCACCGCAAAAGCAATTTTTTTGGAAAGGGGCCCGAAGAACTGTTGCTACGGGCCTGATTTTAAATATTTTTTATTAAAAATTTAATATCTTACTTATTTAATAGTGTACTTTCAGATACCAAAGTGTTCAAAATTCAAATAAAAAAATTTATTTATTTTATGAAAAAAAATTATTAAAAAAACATACGTTTTCAGGTCGTTTTGACCCATGTAACCCCTTAAAGAGAAATGTCTTAAAGAACTTTTTTCATGTCATAGTATTACCTTTTTATGCAGATTTAAAATTATCCTTTATGGACAAAAATATAAAGTTCTACATAACCCGTCCAGAAATTAAAATGTGAGCCTGATAGGGTACTGGACAGTTTTCCCGATCTCTGGTGTGGCTCTGGGTAGAGAAACTGACCAGTGCCCGATTAGTGTGTGACGCTGTTCCCGACCAATGCCCTACTTAGGGAAAAACTGGTCAGGGCCTCGTCAGTTTTTCTTAAAATTGCCCTATTTTGTGAGGTTAATTTTATTCAAAAGAAATTACAATAAAATTACTGTAATTAAAAATATTATTATATTAGAAACATAATGAACACAACATATTTATACATAACATAATGAGGTATTATAGTCATTTTGACTAATTTAAAAGTGAAAATGATAAAAATAATATAATTTCAAGAATAGAAAAACTTAAAAATTTTTGAAAAATATAATTTTTGGTTTTATGATTAATTCATTTTTCTTTTGGAGGTTGTCGCTCCTTTCTGCCTCCTTAATTTTATAATATTAATAAAGGTTATAATTTTTGATTTCAAATGTATAAGTAATAATTAATATTTATTTAATAAATATTTTATTCAAATTTATTAATTATGTTTAAAAAATAGTTATTAAATATTGAAGGTGTTAAATTTAACAATCTCTCCGAATCATTTTCTCACTTTAAGCTAATATAATATAAAATAATAATTATTATTAAAATAATATATATATATATATATACAAACCAAATGATAAATTCATCCTATAAATTAATAATTATTAAAATTCATTAAGTATAATTTATTAATAATTGTTTATTAATTATTATTTTTTAAATTCATAATTTTTATTTTTAAATAAATGTATAATAATTAATTATTTAATAACTATTATTATTCGTTATTTATAATTGATTTGTTATTATTAATAAATAAACTTTATTATAATATTGTACTTAAAGAAAGAAAAAATTATATGTATTTTCGTTTTTTAAATATATTACCATAATTATTTTGTAAAGTGTTTTAAAAGAACACGCTTTTTTAACTTAAATAACTGTTTTAAAAAAGTTAATTTTAAAAAATTAAATTTATTTACATGCTTTTAAAACGAGGAAAACTGTCGAGGCCCTGATCAGAGCCCTATTTCATATCTAGTGAACACCCCACTTAGGGTTTTGACCAGAATTTCTGGTCAAACCCATAAGATAAAAAAATTCTTAAAAATGTATTATAATTACTCCGTTTAATTAATTTCTTTAATTGTGTAGGGGAATGTAGTCAAGGTTGGTCTACTGTCTAGGTAGGCCATCGCGATTTTTTGGACAAGTTCACTAGCGCCACCTACGCGCATGCTTGTCGAAGCTTGTCTTAGAGTAACCTAACTTTTTGTTCAATTACATTCTCGGAAAATCGAAAATTGTGTTTTCTGTGACGTCGGTACAAAAAAAGCTGAAAAAAAGTTTTGTGCATAATGTGAAAAACCATTAATAAAAGATAAAAAACAAATTTAATCGTCAAGGCAAGTATGCAGAAAATTTGTGGGACTCATGGTTGAAAGAAAAACAAAGTAAAAAATCGAATCCCGAAACGTATTTCTTTATGGTTACAACAATTCGGTAATGTTACTTACTGTCAAGGTCGGCCACTATGTGTTTAAAATGCGCAAAGATGAGGACGAGCTACTTCATTTGCAAAAACTGCAATTCCGTATAACTCATAATATAATTGATCATCTTATTAATATTTTTATTTAATTTTATTAATATTTTAGTGCAAAATTTTTTTTTATTTATATTTATTTTTTTATATTGTTTATTGTTATTATTTTGTTATTTCATTAAGTTACAAACTGTAAACAATAAAGAATCAATTTTCCGTAACTCCAAACATGTTATTTTATTTTTTAACGATTAATGCCCTTTGAATTTTAAACATGGCCGACCTTGACTGTAATGGCCAACCTGGACTACAAATTTTTTTTTTTTAAATCTTTATAACTTTTTCATTTTTAAACCTGTCAATTTACTTTGTACAGAAAAAATGTTCCTATTAAACAGGACTTTCCAACCATATACTTCAATTGTCCAAATTCATTTTTAAAAAAAAGTTATAAACAAAAGTCAAAAAGGTGGCCGACCTAGACTATGTTCCCCTATAATTTTATTATGGAAACTAATTTAAAAAACTTAATTCATTTACACTTTATTCAAACGAGGAAAACTGTCGAGGCCCTGATCAGAGCCCTATTTAATATCTAGTGAACACCTCACTTGGGGTTTTGGCCAGAAATTCTGGTCAAACCCACAAAATAAAAAAATTATTAAAACGATAGTATAATTACTCTCTTTAATTGTATTCTTCAATTGTTCATTATTTTTTATTAAAAGTAATTTTAGAGATTTAATTTTTTTAAACTTTATTTAAACAAGGAAAACTGTCAAGGCCCTGATCAGTACCCTATCTAAAATCTAATGAACACCCTACCTGGGGTTCTGGCTAGGAATTCTAGTCAAACCCCTAAAATAAAAAAATTATTAAATAACTAAAATAATGATTGCCTTTCATTGATAATTGCTTCTACAACAAAAAGGAATTCTAAAAACTTTATTAAAAAAAAAAAAAAATTAATAGGGAAAACTGTCCAGGCCCCGACCAGAACCCTGTTTTAAATAGGGCAAAGTGGGGCATTTTCTGCACGGGAAAGAATGTTTCGCATGTTATTTTCATTAGACTAAATAATAATCGCATTTCAGCAAATTCTGCAGAAAACCACAACGTAAACCTGACATTTAACCAATTTTTCGGCAAAATTGCATTGTTCATACCCGCTCCGACATTAAGTCAGATTTATTATAGTAGGGAGGCGAAATAATAATTTCCCACAACTGCGGTCGCTTCATATGACCATATAAACTCTCCTCTTGGTTTCCCTCCAAGTTGCGCGAGAAAACGAGTGAGTATCGTCGCTTGGGGGCAGCAACATGCCGACTCAGCTAAACGGTGAAAAAGATGCCGTTTCAAAATGAAAAGTGAAAAACATGCCATTTTACGAAACCTGTGGAAACTATGCCTCGCCGCGAGAGCGCTGAGAAACATACCATCTCCAAGCGAACGGTGAAGAACATGCCTTTTCATACAACTTTTCAACTTATTTACGGTTGAAAAGGCATGTTCTTCACCGTTCGTTTGGAGAAGGTATGTTTCTCAGCGCTTTCGCGGCGAGGCATAGTTTCCATAGGTTTCGTGAAATGGCATGTTTTTCACTTTTCTTTTTGAAACGGCATCTTTTTCACCGTTTTGATGAGTCGGCATGTTGCTGCCCCGAAGCGACGGTATATGAAGTTAAAAAAAAGATAAGCAAAAAACAAGTGCAAGAAAAGAAAAGGGAAGAAATTCCGTCACTTTTGGTTTGGGGGTTGTTTAACGGGTATGCACATTGTGTACTTCCCAAGTCATAAATAAAAAAGGGGAGAAGTAGATGATAATGAAAAAATTCTTTTTTTGTAAAGTACTTGTGTATATAAGAGACACGTGTTAAATATATATATATATATATATATATATATACTTGTAAGTGCACGTGTTTATGCTCGACCAAACAAAACGATCCACCAAGAGGGGTTGTTTCCGTTTCAAAAAACATCATAGCTCGGGGTAATGTTTGTACACGAGAATCGATTCATTTTTGCGACACATATACACTATGCGCACTTTGGAACACTAAACAAGTTGAGTGCGAGTGACTAAAAGGGGAGCGATAAATCGCCACTGACCAAGCCAATGTGTATTTTGCATTTAGGTAAAAAGCGCTTTTTCGCTTCAATGAGATTTTAGTTTATAAATGCCATCCATCATGTAAGCTGTTTTCGCAAAATCATATGTTCTTTAAAGAGTCAGATTATTATGATTTCGCATGTAAAAAGCACTAATTTTATGTTGTTCGAATCTGTATAATTTTACTTTCATCTTTTTACATCTGCCTTCATGTTTTGTTACTTTAGAATTTTGGAAGAAAATTATTTGCATATATAAAAACAATAAATTAATCATTCATTTTTATGGTGCACTGAATCTTAATTTATGAGGATGAGTTTTCATAAATTTCAATTTTAATTAATTTACATTAGAAACTTATTAATTTAATTTATGTTTTTTTAATTAACACTATTAACAGTCACATGAAGGAACTAGTAATTTACCAGCCTTCTTGTTTTCCCTTCATTTTGTCTCCATTACATTTTATAACATTTTTATGGACTTTTGATACATATAATGTATATAGAAACTACTATATAGTATGTACGTATGTATATAAAGAACCAAAGTCACATAATTTCTCGCAAGAATAACTTATTCTGATATGCGAAAATTAACTATTAAAGTTCAAATGTCAGGAGAATTTATTGTAAACAATATAATTATACGTTAATAAATGAAAATATCAACTCTATTAAAAAGCAACAAATAAAAAGATTGCTATTTTTAAAACTTATATCCTAATGATAGAAATACGAATAACACAAAAAATTTTATCATAATTTATCAAAATCGTAAATTGGTTTCGTAAAACTTATATTACTTACAATTAGTCCTTTCGTGAGATACAAAAAATGGCCGCTTTCTAAACTTGAATCAGCGAAAAGTCGCTGATTCACAGTTCGGAGTACGCAGCTGATTCAAAAGTTGAATCATCAACTTTTCGCTTATTCAAATTTAGAGAGCGACAGGAATTTTGGCTTCATCTACAAATTATGTAACACATTTTAGGGGAGAGGGGGTTTCATAAAATGTTACTAATTGTGATATAGAGGGGGAAGGAAGTATCTTCTTTTGTTACGTCACACTCACACTTTTTTTTATCAGAATGTACTTAAGGGATTATACTACCTTGTGTGCCTTTTGAAATTCTATAATTTATACAAATTGCATGTAACCTCAACTATTTTAAAATCAAATTATTTTCAATTTTTAAGTAAAATGATTCTCCGAATATTTTATAATAAATAAAACAATTTTGTGAAACTTCTTCAAGATTTAACTTATTTAAAATTAAATTAATTTCAGCTTCTGTAAAGATCAATTATTTTATTGTCAGAAATGGAAAAAATTTAAATTTTAGCATTAATATTTGTGGTAGATTTTAAAGTTTATAAGCAGAACATGGAAAATTCAAAAAGAATTAAATGTTTTTAATATCTTCAAAGGTTGATGGACATCAAAAATCAGAACTTTTTTCTTGAATTCTAGAAATTTAATACTTATTCCAGTAATTTTGATAATATTCTCGGATTTCCTTAAATAATTTTATAGTTATCCTAATTTATTACTAAATTTCCTGTTTTCAGGACCTATAACAGCCTTATTAATTGAAAAAATATCGAGACTTCAAGACGAGACGAGATTCTACATCTTAAGACGAGACTTTTTCGAGACAAGACTCTTTGTTAATTAAAGAGTATTTTTTTCTTCCATATATTTATATAATTTGTTAATTAGTCGATTTTTGGAAGACAGGTGAATAAAACACATTCACTTTTTTAACGACGACGTTTCGGAGGCACGGTTAGCCACCATCATCAGGTCACTTTATTAAAATCTAATTAAAAGTGGTTGCACTAAACATTACGTCAAAGACACAAAAAACTCTTTGTTGGTCTTGACATTTCAAGACAAGACAAGATTGAAAAAATCTCGTCTTGTCTAGTCTTGCGGTAACACTATTAATAAGCATCAAGTTTGCCTTAAATAGCAATATTTAAAATTGAATACCTTTCTATTCATGACTTAACATTTTGTGCAATTTTATTCCTTTCTATGCCTTGGTCAACGTTTATGTGACGATATTAAAGGGAATTAAAAAATTTTTATTTATAGACTTTTATTGGAAATTCAAAACTCAGGACAAAAAAGAAATTAAAAAGAATTCAAATTTGCCAATACTTTCTAATGAAAGCCTCTTTGCCGGGTACTAAAACCCCTAAATACATAACTTTCAAGCCATTATAATTAATTCTTTTATTTTATCGTCCGCCGTATTAGATCCGCCAGTTTGAATTTTAAAAAGATAATGTCAGATTCGTAACCAGCGACCCTGAAAATCCCAAAGTCATCAGTTTCATGCGAATTCGATCAATTTTGAAAAAAATATCCCCCATATTGGCCCAAACAGTGGAAATCTCTTCGACAGCCAAGGGGTTAAATAAAAGTGTTCGATTTCAAATACATTAGTTTGGTCTCTTGTAGTCTATTCTCTATGGTAACTAGTAGGAGAAAGGCTTGCAGGTTGTCCCGGCTTGTAGCTTTTTCCACTTGTGTTATTTTTTATTCTAGAACAGCCAAAATTAAAAATGCGACTGATATTGTTGTCAAATATCGATATGTTGTCAATGTCAGTCGCATTTTTAATTATGGCACTTCTAGAATGAAAAATAACACAAGTGAAAAAACCTACAAGCCTTTCCCCTAACATTAAGGTTATAGAATAGAATAGAATATATTTATTATGTCCTAGGTAAATACCACGAGGACAACCATTAAAAATACAGTAATTAATAACATATATATCATATAAAGTTAAATAAAGCTATATACATCTCATTCAGACAATAAAATACTTTGATTTACAAATTATCACAGCAACTCACATACAGATGACATACCAATCAAGATACACTCTATATACTCTATACATCCAACAAAAATAAATATTTATATAATTGTAGTTTAAATGTTTTTGGACTTTCAATATTTGTCATAGAACGAGGAAGAGAGTTCCATAAATTTATGGCAGTAACCATAAACGAGTTTTTATATTTTTCTGTTTTACATTGTGGAGCCCTGAGAATGCAAGGAGATTTTAACTCTCTAGTAGTAATTTCCTCTCTAAAAACAAACTTTTCATACAAGTACGAAGGTTTTTTATTGTTTAAAATTACATGTGTAAGACAGCCGATGTACCAAAGTCGTCTGTTACTAACACTAAGCCAACCTAGCTGTAACCTATATGGAGTTACATGTTTATCCCTCTTTAAATCAAATATAAATCTTATACATGAATTCAGGAGTTTCTCAAGTTTATAATTTAATTATTCAGTCATATCATTATATACAACACAACAGTAATCAAAATGAGGGAAAACCAATGACGTAACAAGTTTCGTCTTTAATTCAACCGTAAGGGCTTTCTTATTTGTTTTGAATTGTGATAAGGTGGCATAGACGCTCTTGCACATTTTGCCAACCTGCTTATCCCAAGAAAGAGTTGGCGTAAAGATAACACCCAATTTTTTTTAACTAAATCAACAAAAGGGATGGTATTATCATTAATTTTTATTACAGAGCAGTCACTCAAATTTATTTTATTTACATACTAAGTAGAGCCGATTATTATAGAATAAGTCTTATTAAAATTTATTTTAAGAATATTTACTCTCGCCCAATCAAATACAGCCTTAACATCCTCATTTATTAACCTTATATTATTCTGCAAGTCTTCCGAACTAGAATGTATATAGATCTGCAAATCATCCACAAAATACATATGCTTAGAATACTTGAGAACACCCCTGAAGTCATTAGTATAAAGTAGGAACAATAGAGGACCCAGCACTGAACCTTGAGGAACTCCAGTTCCAATATGTCCCTACTCAGATAGCTCTCCATCTGGTCCCACAACAGCCTGGGTTCTACCTGACAAGTACGAAGCAAACCATCTTATGACCGATCCCGACAAACCTATGGCTTTGAGTTTCGATAGCAAGATAGTATGAGGTACCGAGTCAAAAGCTTTACTAAAATCAAAGAACACCACTATGGTTACCTTCTTTTGATCAATCGCTTTACATATATCATCAGTTGCACCAGCCAAGAGTGTTTGTGTACTGAACCCTTTTCTGTAACCAGACTGAAAAGGGCTAAGAACATCATTTGTCTCAACAAATTCATTTAACTGGTAAAACACAACTTTCTCAAGAACCTTTGACAATAAAGAAAGAATAGCAATAGGTCTGTAGTCCCCCGGCTGATGTGGAACTTTCACCTTTCCAATAAGCTTAATCAAAACCGTCTTCCAATCTTCCGGAAAAATAGAAGTCTGTAGAGACATATTGAAAATATCAAGCACGTAAGGAAACAACAATGGTATTCCTTTCATGATATAACTTATAGACAGTCCATCAGATCCCTGCGCCTCTGTTTTGATACTTTTAAGAGCTTTTAATAATGTAGAGGGACAAATATCTTCAAAGAAAAACAGACCGTCATTAAACTCATAATTAACAAGCAAGTTCGAAATAAAGGAAGGTGTCACATTAAAAGATGAGTCTCCACAAACAGATAAAAAGTAATCATTAATTATATTCACATTAAAATTAAGTGGAGAATCATCTCTTTTATCTTTAGCAATGCCAATGCGTCTTAGCTCCTTCCAAAGTTTTCCCGAATCTGTTATGTTTTTTAGTCTACCAGTGTTGTACCTATCACGCGCTTGCTTAACCAAAGACTTTACCTTATTTCTAAGTTTTTTAAAATTACTTCTTGTTAAAGCATTTCCTCCTCTCTTCCAAGCTCTAAAAGCAGAGTCTCTTTGGCATATTAGATCACGAATCTCATCATTCATCCATGGACACACTTTTCCTCGAATTACATGGTTATGAAGGGGCGCATGCTCATCCAACGCACTAGTGATTGCTTCGCTAATCAAAGATTGTTTGTTATCAACAGATTGTGATTGATTAAAACAAGACCAATTAAAAGAACGTAGAGTTGACAAAAAAGTACAATCATCAATCCTAGACAAATTCCTATAACTTTTAGTAGAGCATGTTTTATTCTCAAATTCCCATTTATAAGATATTGATATAAGTTCATGACCCGCTACAAAAGGAGCTTGAGATTGAGATATTGCAATCAGCTTATCCCTATCATCCACTACACACAAATCCAACCATGATGACGAATTCGCCGTATGATGAGTTACCGCGAATGGCACAATAAACAAATTGAAAGAATCAAAAAAATCTCTTACATAATTTGAGTCAAATGTATTCTTATTAAGATTATAATTAAAATCTCCACATATAACAACATTTTCATAAAAATTTAAAAATCTACTAAAATTATATTCAAAATGATTAAGATTCTCGCCTCCAGGTCGTCTATAAACTACAACAAAAAGTAAAGGCTTAACATCTTTACTCGAAATATCAATAATAATATACTCGGGTTTATTATCAAAATCACATGGAGATGAATATAAAACCCGAAGACCAAGATATTTCTTAACATAAACTGCAACACCTCCACCTCTCTTACCATTTCTGTCTCTTCAAACAAAATTTAAAATTTTTTAAATATATTTTTTATTATAAATTTAATAAAAAAATTATTGTACAAGCGTAAATTTCTTTTATATTAACAATTATTTTTTAAAATTTTTTTTAAAAGTCACTCAATAGGGAAAAGTAATTGATACCCTCCGAAAACTCAGGTAGTACTGTCTCGTTTATGGCTATGTCATTTTTCTTATTTTCAGGTGCCATGCAAAAAAAAGGCTACGCTGGATAGCAATCCTTCCAGAAGTTCAAGGGTGTTATTGAAACTTATTGCCCTCTTTTTATGCAAAGGAAAAAAAAATTCTGAAAAAAAGAATTGTTAATATAAAAGAAATTTACACTTGTACAATAATTCTTTTATTAAATTTAGAATAAAAAATTTATTAAAAAAATTTTAAATTTTGTTTGAAGCTTCTAGCACAATTACAAGCCAAAATTGCACTTCTCCTTAATAATAAATATGTAGACAATTGTTTAAAATTTTTTAATAAACAATTTGTAAATATGTTGAAAGTAGATATTAAGGAATGTTGATGAATTTTTTCAGATTTCTCCTACCATTTTTTCTATGAAATTTATAGAGTCAAAGTGTCCTTTAGTAAAAATCACTCAAAAGTTCCTGTTTTTCACGCGTTTTTTATTCATACACGGAGAGAAAAATCAAGCGTTTGTAGTATGGACAGTTAAGCTTATTTCGTAAAAGAATGCACATGCGCAATATGCGTAAAACTTCTGCTGTATTTGTATAAATTTCTACGTTATCAGCATAAAAGTTCTACCTGTAACGCATGGGACGTCAGTATACTACGATTGCAAGAGATCCATGCTTTTTTAGTATATGTTTCATGCAACTCAGGTATAAAAACATGCCTCTTTAGCAGGACGTTCATACAAAATTAGCATAGGAAGTCTCCATACTACAAACGCTTGATTTTTCTCTCCGTGTATCTTTGTAAAAAAATTTTTTAGTCATATGTTATGAATGGAAATTATATGAAGAATAAAATAATCTATTTCGTGCATTTTGTCTTGTTTTATAGAGATTTTTTTCTACTGAGTAATATCAATTTTTCTCTAGGGTCAAACATTTTTGAAACACATAGTAATGTTAACCGTACTATCATCAACCTCCTCAGTGAGCCACGTTTCACTCAGTGCAACAACATCATACTATGCAGTGATAAATGCGTACGTAGGAGATTTATATTAGATCTAAGTTAATTAATGTTAATATGACAGATTTATAAGGACAAGTCTGTCACATGATCAGAAACACTAGCTACAGCCGCAGAAACATTCCCAAGTACAGAAGACTGCGCAGGTACCGAAGATAGTCACTCCTTCAAATTATCAAGGTCCTTAATAGAGTTGACTCTTATAACCTCTTCCTTATCCTGACGTCTTACGAAGATAGTTCCATTTCTATGCCATACGTATTTATAGTTTAATAGTCTTGCCTTGACTTTTGTTTGTTTTAAGAGATTGTAAAAGTTTGTGGGCAAATAAGCATTAATATAAATACGTGATTTTTGCAGAGTAGAACATATTTCGGTTGAGAAAAGAGATTTTTTATTTCTCATCGCGGAAACAAAATCACTAGCAGGTTTACTTGAGGAGAAACGAACTATGATATTCCTGTTTCTTGTGCTTAGATTATCATTATTAGAGGAATTAGATGAAACAGACGAAACACGATTCACTGAAACAATATCAGGCACACTGAAAGAGACATTTAAAAAAGAAGCCATCATACAGAGAAGCTGTTTTAGTTCTTCACCCTCAGTTTCCAGGAAACCAGCAATAACCAATAAATCCTCACACTGCTTAATCTCAGTCCTTATTAGTCTCTGATCCATCTTGCTTAGTTCATCCCGAGTAGTCTTTAATTGTTCTTGAAGAACAATATTTTCCTCAGATACTTGAGAAACTTTTAGATTTAGATCATGAGTTCGCTGAGAAATGTCATTTAACTTCTCAAAATTCTCATTGATCATATGTGACTGTCCGCGACAAAAGGGACCTTAGCTCCCATGTATTTACATGGAGCTAAGGTCCCTTTTGTCGCGGACAGTCACATATGCTGAAGATTTGGAAGGCACTCAACTTTTTGCTTGATGTCAGCCAAGTCAGCATTCAATGCATTCTGTTCAGAACGTAATGTATGAACAGCATTCGTACAGCCAGTAATGGCTAACATAAGCTGTTCAAATTGACCGTTCGAAACATCCATCTGCAAATCATCACTATCCTCAACATCAGTAGTCAAATCACTTGAATGGGTAGAGTCTTTAAGATTGACACTAACAAGATTTTCAAAACACTGCACAACTACATTTCTCTCATTATATACTTTATGAATATAGCAGGTTTTATTTGTGTGGAAATATTTATCACACATTCTGCAATAAGCAGCTATTTTAAGAATGTCTTTTTTACAAAATCTACACTCTTTAGGCATTTTTAAGACAAAGAAAACAAGTTCAATAGGCCTACACGGAAAAAATCTTGGGTGACGTGCCGTTCCAAGTAGACCGAAAATGTACGAATGCGATACGACTTTAGTTTGGAGGAGCTGCATTTCCAACTTGGGCGTGCTGAACGCCCAAGATGCGGCTATTGCAGTCCCAAGTTTTGAGTCTCAAGTCTTGGGTGTTCAGCGCCACCGACATGGGAACGCAGATTTCCCGAATTGAGAACGTAGCACATCCAAACTATAGTTCCCCCACTTTCCGACGATTGGGATTGCACGTCACCCAAGATTTTTTCCGTGTATGAATAATAGAGAACAGAAGAACACGGTAAATTTCTAACTTAAATTTAACCCCTGGACATTAGGCAACCAAAAGCACATGTCAGAAGTATCTCTGTCAGCTCCTAAGCAATAGGCAACCGGAGAACATATGTGAATTTTAATAAAATATAGCTGATAAAACAGCTTTCAAAAACCAGTTGTCAAAGAAATTAATCAAAAAATTATAGATGGCAGCAACTATCATTTGACAACAGTTTCATAAATACACAAACAAATCCACATAATACAACATAATGTATGTCAAAAACAGTTTCAAAATTTAGAATCTGAAAATCCCTTAGATTAACTCACGTAGTACACAAAAAAGAAAACATCACTAGACAACATTTAAACATCATCTTTGCTTCTGGCAGGAAGCATAGCACAATCCATCCAGTCAATAAATAAAGTCAAAATTTGCCGAAAAACAGACCTCAGCAGTCAAAATCACTACACATTGTACAAAAACACAAACGTACATTTAGTGTGCACAGTTCACAATGGTAATAAAAAGTAAAATAACTAATAAAAACTTTAAAATACTGAGGAGCTTTACTTTTAACAAACAAATAAATCAGCGCCACCTGGTGATCGCCAAATGATAGATGGTGCCAACCGTGTAAAATTTGAGCGTTGAGGCGCAACATTTGAAAATCAGAAAAAATTATGTAAACTGCCTGTTATAGGGTTACTACCAACATAATAAATGTAAAATCTGTCATTTTATTAAAATATAACCTAAATTAACATTTGATACACAGCAGGTTCATTTTGAACAACTTAAAGTTTACTGTTAACTTATTTTGATACAGAACACAAAATGATAATGCAGGGAAAACGAGTTCAGCCCTGGTAAAAATTTTGAACTAATTCCGGATTAAATACGGACAGATTAATACAGATTAGTCCGAAAATTGTACGAAAAAGGTCCGAAAATGATCTGCGTTAGTCTGATATCACTCCGAACAAAAACCTGAATACTCCATTGCGGAGTAATCCTGAATGTCTACCATTTCAGTCCGTAATTAGTCCGCAACAATCTGAATTTATGACCGGTTAAGAATTCTTTCTAAAATAAATACGGAATTATCCGAAATCAATATGTAAAGAATACGGAATCAGTTCGCAACAATACAAATTTAATCTAGTTAAAAAAACTTAATTCGCAAAATGTCCGGAGCAATCCGAACTCTGTAAGCAAGAAATCCGATAATAGTCCGCAACAATTTGAAATTAAGTGTGGCAAAATCCTATTCCGAAAGAAGTACGAAACAAACCAAAAGCTGTATGCAACGAATCCGAAAATTGTCTGCAACGATTGGGATTTACTGCAGTTGAAAGATATAGTCCGAAACAATCCGAAGTCTGTATGTTAAGAATCAGAAAATTGTCTACAACAATCCGGATTTAATCCAATTAAAAGGCATAATCCGAAACAAATACGAAATAATCCGAAATTTGTACGCAAAAAAAATCCGACATTAGTCCGCTTCAATTTGGAATTAGTGTGGAAAAATCCTATTCCAAAACAAATAGGTACGAAACAATCCGAAATATGTATGCTAAGAATCTGGAAATAGTCGGCCACCCGAATCATATTATATCCCTGGTAGAAATTTCGGACTAATGCGGATTAAATCCGGACATATTAGTATGGATTAGTCCAATAATTGTACGAAAAATGTCCGAAAATGATCCGCGTTAATCTAATATCAATCCGAGCGAAATTCTGAATCCTAAATCACAGAGTAATCTTGAATGTCTATGAATTAAGTCCGTAATTATTCCGCAACAATCTGAAATTATGTCGGTCAAAAAATTCATCTAAAATAAATACGGAATAATCTGAAATCAATATGTAAAGAATACGAAATCAGTCGTTAAAAATTCTAATTTAATCCAGTTAAAAGATTTAATCCGAAACCAGTATGAAACAATCCAAAATCTGTATGCAAAAAATCCGACAATAACCGACAGATTAGCTCAGTCGGATAGATGCCTGGCGTTGGCGGTCGTTTAAGGAGCAAGGGTATAAGTATCCTTGGTTCGCGCCCACTTGGCTTGGTATTTTTCCGGCACGTGAGACAATCTGAGCGGGAGGTTTGACATCGAGGTATAATGATGTGCACCGTCGATTATTGTCCGGTACACACCATTAGAACTCGACTGTCGATAAACCGGTTGTACTCAGGAGAGGTTTTCTACAGTTTCCCTCTTCTCTGGCGAGAAAACCCATTGACGGGTGGTCCAGGCGCAATGCGAGTACTCCTAATAAAAGTCGGCTGTAGACGCAAATTAGGTTAATATATAGAAAATTTATGTAGAATGGTTATGCTTAATCCAAAAAAAGTATTTCTCGGGGACTCTTGTCGAAGTACGTAAGGCCAATAGGGCAGGAGTATAAACAATAAAAAAAAAAAAAATCCGACAATAGCAGTCAGCGTAAATCCGAATAATAACCGATCAGAACACCCCAATCCGAAAATAAGTCTTATAATAATATAAAATTTGTAATTATGCAATCCACAGACAGTCTAAAACAATCTATATGCAATCCAATTCAAAGACTTGATCCGTAATGATTTTGGTATAATATTAAATTTGTATATTAAAAACAATTTGTATTAAATTCAGATAAATTCAAACTATAATTATAACTTCGTATGACAAAAACCTGACCATAACCAGATTAATTTTGGACTTAATTGGACTAATTTTACATTTGCAAGTTGCGTATTATCAGACTAACTTCGGATTAGATCGGACTAATTCCGGATTCACTGGTTATATATATATATATATATATATATATGTCGTAGGCAGATAGCAGAATCCGGCAGTATGCAAAATACCTAGGCAGTTTGTAAACCGCGGGCAGTTAGTAAAATACCTAAATTTGAATGTATGAAAACAGGCAATATGCAAAATGCCTAGGCAGTTTACATACTGCCAAAGACGTTTCAGGCAAATAGAAGAATGTATTGAAAGTCGCAATACTCAATATTTAAAATATGAAAATATTATTGACAGTAACCGAAAATTGTAATTGATTAAGATTTATTAATATAGCATGTACAAAATAAACTAACATAATATTGATAGAATTTATTGAAAATAATACTATTGTTTCTTCCATTTATATATTACTGAATTATTTGGGCCCTAATTATACTTTAGTTTGCAATTATCGTTCTTAGACTTCAGATTGTCTATCTATAATTTCTCAATTACGTTTATTATTATTAACCATTTTTGGAAATGGAAGAAAGTGCAGTGAACGAGATGCAATTTCAAGAGAAATTAATATTAGCTTTTAAACAGCAAAGTGGAGCAAGAGCAATGTGGGATAGGGCACGGTTAGACAGTGTAAAAAAAATTTTACAAGATACTGTAAATTCGAAAGCATTTTATAATTACTCAAAAACGTACGAACTTTTAAAAGTGGGCGGAGAATGCCATGTAATTATGAAACGAAAAGACGAATCTGACCATTTTATCTATGTAATTCCCATGGAAGATTATTATTCAAAGCTGTTAGAAGCACATCTTAGAACTGGTCACGGAGGCAGGGATAAAGTGCTATATTATTTAAAAAATAAATATAGGATTGCAAGATTGGCTTGTGAAATTTTCTTGACTTGTTGTCAAACTTGCGATCGAAAGAAATCTGTCCAGAGAAAGAACGTTGTAGTGAAGCCTATAATAAGTAACGGATTTAATACTCGCGCTCAGGTTGATCTCATAGATTTCCAATCTTGTCCTGATGGTGAATTTAAATGGCTTCTTAACTATCAAGATCATGCAACGAAATTTTTGCATCTGCGTCCTCTGACGACAAAACACGCTGCGAATGTTGCTGACGAACTTTCAAAAATATTTTATACTTTTGGTGCTCCGAGTATTCTACAAAGTGATAACGGGAGGGAATTTGTTGCTGAAATAATTGAAAAATTAGTGAGTCTTTGGCCCCACTGCAAAATAATTCACGGCCGTCCAAGACATCCTCAATCTCAAGGAAGCGTTGAGCGGGCAAACGCTGACGTTGAGAATATGCTGAAGGCGTGGATGATTGATAATAAATCAAACAATTGGTCACGTGGGTGCTACGAAGTACAAGTAAGAAAATATAGAATTTATATAAAAATAATTGCATTAATAAATTAATAATTATTTGCCTTATATTTATAATATTTCTTCAAAATAATTGTATTCATTCAAAACTAGTTATAATGTGCTTTGTTTTATTCCATTATTAATAAGACTATTGTCTTAAATTCTACGATAAAATTATCGACTTCTATAATTTTCTTAATACCTTGTTTACATTTAAATACTATTTGGTTGACTAAAGTTCCGTCTATTTTATTATTTATTAATATTTTATTTAAAATTTATAAATTATTTATTTTATTATTTATTAATATTTTTACTGTTTAATAAATAACTAATTTAATTTAACGATTAAATATAATTTAGAATTTTTTTTTCTAGTGGCAAAAAAACTCTTCCAAACATAGGGTTATAAACAGGACACCTTATGAAGCAGTGTTCGGTCAAATTAAATTTAATTTACATTCCATTGGTATACCGGAAAGTGCGTTAAAAAATATTACGTCAGAAGATGATCTGGGTCGATCGCAGGAGAATAATTACAGGTATTTTGAAGTAAAAAAATTATTAGTTAAGAATTAAACTACAAGCTTTAATAAAGAAAAATAAAATAAACAATAATTTAATTTTTTAGCCAATGTGAAGAACAACCTGTCCCAACTGCTTTGAGTATCAGCGACAACAACCAGTCACAACAAAATTTTTGTACGTTTTGTGAAGAACTACTAGACGAGATTAGCACTATACGCTGTAATACATGTAATATAAAAATGCACGACAAATGTGGGGAATTAGATTTGCTAACTGAAGCTTATATAATTTGTCCTCTATGTGCCAGAGGAAACAATTTGAAAAATATTCAAAACGATTGTTTCGAAAAGCAAAAAATACAAGCGTCAAAAATGGTGACATTTTCGGAAGAAAGCTTTCCGCAACTGAATATTGGGGATTCTATTTCACTTTCGGTTCCTAAAGTCGATCGAGGACCGCTAGATTTTAATAATATTTTAGGTGTATTGACTGACATCCATAATGGTGTTTATAAAATAGGAACAAAAAGCGGACTCATAAATGGCTGGTTTCCTCGATCTGACATACAGAAATCTGGAAGTGAAATAATTAGTTTAGATGACGTTCCTAACGATATTCAGATTTCTTTGAGAGAAGCTGCATCTTCTCAATCGATGAGTGGTGGTCAGGGGATGAAAAAATGCAACTGTAAACCTGCAAAAAATCAGTGTCAAACAAGTCGATGTTCATGTTTCAAATCTAAAATTAAATGCGGATCAAGATGTCACAAATCTATAAATTGTTGCAACAAGTAATAACAGGATAAAAGTTGTATTTCCTTTAGAATAAGTTATTCTAATTAAAAAAATTTGCGACTTTCAATACATTCTTCTATTTGCCTGAAACGTCTTTGGCAGTATGTAAACTGCCTAGGCATTTTGCATATTGCCTGTTTTCATACATTCAAATTTAGGTATTTTACTAACTGCCCGCGGTTTACAAACTGCCTAGGTATTTTGCATACTGCCGGATTCTGCTATCTGCCTACGACATATATATATACAAACCTTATTGAGCTTGGATTTATCTGGACCAATTCCGAGTGACAAAAACTTGACCATAAGCAGACTGTTTCGGATTAGCTGCAGATTCACTGGTTAAACCAGCCGGACGACTTCTACATTTACTAGTTCCATATGATCTGACTAACTGCAGACTAAACCGGACTAATTACGGATTCAATAGTTATAAAAAAATGTATTGATTTCAAACTTAATTCAGGGTAGAAAAACTCCACAATAAACCGTACTGTTGAGGACAAATTCCGGATTAGTCAAAATCGGTCCGACTTTTTATTCAAGGTATTTACTTATAGTAAATAAAATATTTACTTCTGCAGTCAATTTGTTTTTACAAATTTACTAGAATTATTAGTTATCTTGTTTCAATATTATACTTAACACTGATGTGTTAGTTTCTTGTCATTCCTTTTCGTGGCACTTCATAAATTCTATTATGAATTTGAACTTCCATGTGAGCGTAGTATAGTGGTTAGTGTATTCGATTTCGGTGCTTTATAACGTTAGATAGGTGTAGGTTCGAACCCCCAGCGCTAGAAATTTTAAGTTAATGTAAATAAAATTGCGTTAAGTAAATCGAAAAATATGTTAAATGTACGATAAAGTACAATAATAATTAATATGTTTAACTTGTATAATTATTTTTTTATTAACATTCACTAAATTGTCCGGACAAATTTTTGAATATTTTCGGACTAATTCCAGATTCACTAGTTGTATACAAACCGTATTGATTTCAGATTTATCCGGAATAATTCCGGATGACAAAAACCAACTCCGGATTCACTAGTTATTCACAAACCGTATAGAGTTCGGATTAATTTCGGGTGACAAAAACCTGACCATAAATCGCACTATTTCGGACAAATTTCAGATTAGTCCGAAATCTGTCCAACCGTGGATTTGATGTTACAGTTAATGATAAATCGTCCAAGCGCCCATCCTGCCGGAAGGACGTTCCGAAAAAAAGGCTTTTAAAAAAAGGGAATTCAACTTTTCTTTTCTGGCACTCTTTAGGATTAAAGTAGACGAAAAGACGAAAAAATACATATTTTTGACTTTTTAAAATAATAATATTAAACCATTTTTCAAAGCCTTCAAACTTCCTATGTTTCTAAACAGTGAAAAAATCATTTTTTCGTAAATTTAATGTAAAATCCCCAAAAATCAATATTTTTTGATCGGACAAGTATCTTTCTCTTCAGAAACGTTCAAAGAATGAAACCTAATTTTTTAATTAAAAAAAATCATTTTTAATATTTTTCAGTATATTTGAGTATAGACTCAGGCGCGAGTCCCATAGAAATTGCTCTATAAAATTAATATGGAAGCAGATAAATATAAAACTAAATATATCGTTGGAAAGATAATGAAACAAGCTTTCAAATGATGTAAATATCGAGTCTTTAAATTTGTAAACCTGGGCTAGGTAGTCTCTTGAATAAAGCGAAAAGCGTCCTGCCGGCAGGATCGGGCTTCGTCATTCTGTGGCTAAAAATTATGTGAATTTTTGGAACATGTAACTTCTTCAAATTACCCAGCCCTTAGTTTTGAACTTACAAGCTTGATATTTATATGCGCTGAAAGCTTGTTTTGTTGCCTTTCCAATGGTATTTATCATTTTTTATTTATCTGAATCCATGTTAGTTTTCTTTAGTGATTTCGGAGGGACTCACCTGAGTCTTTTTCGTCCTGCCGGAAGGACGTTGGACGATCTATCATTAAGGGGCCGTCCATAAACCACGTAGCCCCATTTTTTGGGAATTTTGACCCCCCCCCCTCCCCCATGTAGTACGCTATTACATGTATTAGCGCCATTTTTTCCTCTTGTCGTAGTCAATTGCTTGACCCCCCTCCTCCCCCTCAAGAGGCTACGTGGTTTATGGATGGCCCCTAATAAATAATAGTTGCTAATTAACTTGAAAACATAGAACAAGGTAAACCTTAAATTTCATATAAGAAGATAAAGCAAGAAATAATGTTTTAGTTAGATTTAATAGACAAGAGATTTGAAATTTGCATACTCATGTACATATGTACATGCATGAGAAGATCCGTCAACCGGAGAGTCATGCATAAAGAAGTCCTGTAATATTTACGACATCTGATTGGTGAATTCTTCTCCTACATATATATGCATACGTGACTATGTAAATTTGCTTCTAAGGGCCCTTTCGTGGTCAGTTGTTGAGACATTATATAGCAGCTAAGGAGTCCCAAATACACTGGTCAACTCGTTTTCTCCTTTATACCCAGTTATTATGGTTGTCATTGCATTTATATATCTGTATATACATGAGTGTACCACAAAACAAATAATCAAATTTTATTTATGTAACTACCAAAGTTTTGTCAATATTAAACTCTTTTTTTCTGTTTCATTTCTGAATAAATTTCTACTTTCTTTTTTCTTTTATTTTATCCTTTTAATTTTTGCCTATATACCAGAAACTTGTATTCTACTTTTAATTTAACTTTTTTATGGAACAAGTTGAAGTGATATTAAAAGAGGAATATAAATGGAAAATGATACTCTTGTTATTTTATCACTCGACAAAGAATTTTGTTTGCACTTTTTAATGTATCTTTTTCTCGATAGAGGAAAAATTTATTTTTCATTTGTTTTATGAAAGAGAGAACTTAATTTTTATTTATTTGTTTTCTTTAATAATGTTCAAATAAAAAATGTGTTCCTTTTATTGGGAATAAATAATTTGCACTAATATGTATGCTGGTAAAACTAGTTATTCCGTATTGTTTTATAACTACTGTTCTGATACGAATGTAGATGTAACAAAAATTCATTTTTATCATTTATTTGCTCTCAATTATGTAGATACAATATTTATTATGTAAAATATTTTAAGTAGGTAGTATTTTTCACTCAATTTGTTACATTTGTAGAAAAAATCTTTGATCTGATAAAATTTGCTTTGATGTTAGGAATTTTTCTTCAACATATTGTGAAAAGATTTGTGATGATACGGATGTTTTTAATAATACATAAATGGGTAAAATAAAACTAGAAAGCGTTTTGCCTAATGTGTAGCATACGCTTGCGTGTATTTCTTATGATAGTATGCACGCAAGAGCATGTTCATTCTCTTTATCCGGCTCGCAGAAGCTGAGAAGTGCTTTGAAAATACGTTTTCATTTGTGCTATATCTGTATACATATGTATATATATATATCATGTGTAACATGGTATGTTGAAATGTGATTGTATTTCTATTTCTCACACACGCAATGTGTGAGCTGCTTGATTCTAATTAAAAAATTTCCATTTAGAATTAAAAAATTTTGTATTTATAAATTTTACATTTTATTCTTTATATAGTCCGGTGATATTAGTATTTTTTAATAATTTAATTTGACTTTCGGTTGGAAGTAAAGGAGGCGTATAAATATTTCCCAATTCTCATTCAACCGAACTGGCATTTAACAGAATTTACATTATTAATTTAAATTGTCTAGAACTATTGAAAAACAAGGGTTGAATAGAAATCCTCTGAATTAAAAATCCTATCAAATAAAATTGTAAGAAATGACCTTTGTGGTTTATTCATGCGCCTCATACTTTCCTTGCCAAGCATATGTGAAACATTTGTCCGGAAGATAATGTTTCCTTGAAGATTTGTGATTTGGCAGAGAGTGTAGAAACTGTTTGTTAAGGAGGTTACGGAAATGAGACAAAGGAATGTAATAGAACGATATGTGATTACCGAAAATAACAGTATGCGCATGCATATAGGTAGGAACCAGATGAGTTTAGAAGGGAGATATTATCTCGGGGACATACGCTCGATGTTAATACGAGCATAAGCACGAGTCGACTGCCAGAACTGCCTTTCCAACTCGATTCAACTTGAAAGAGGGTAGTTTTAATTACGCCATTAGGGGAGGTTGAGGGTCTGACTGCAAACCGAGCGCGCGGCTAGACGTCTTCCGTCCTCGAATTTACCAGCGGCCTTCTATACCACCACCTTTTTGCTAAATTAATATCGCGCTTAAATTTCGCTTTCGCTCCCACTCGTCTTTCTCTCACGTAAATTCTATGTAAACTAATAGCGTAAAACCTAGTGTCTTTGCACAAAAGTGGAAGAAAGAGACAAAGGGTTTCGCTTTTTGACATTCATAAAATTAGGATCAATCCCAATTTTTCAAAAATTGGATAAGTGTGAGAATGGGAATATTTTCGCTTGAAACTTGATTCATTTTAAAAGGATTTTACACCTTACAGAAAAGTTCATTTAAAATAATGCAAAATTTTACTTTTCAGTTTATGCTCCTGCAGCAAATAAATTGCTGCAATAATATCAACATTGCCTCAATATTTTAATACCTACTGCATTAATTTCTAACAGCAACTAATATTCTAGGATATCCTACGGACGTCCTAGTCACATCCAGAAATTAGGATATCTCTGGGATGTTCTCAAGATATCCCAGGACGTCCCTCCGACATCATACAATTATAATAATCTTCAGATATCTTTTAGACATTCGTATAGGATATCCGGATTATTTGGATGTTAGGGATGCTAGAATATTGACCCAATATTACTGTGTTAATACTGCTAGTTATGTATAGGTAATATCTATTTAAAATATGAAGTCATTTTTTATACTTACTAGTTCTTGCCTCGTATCGCTCATCATCAGGTTCGTGATTTCCATTATCCTCACTAGCTATTCCTTGTGTCTGTACCACTCTTGGAATTTCTGCAAAAAAATAAAAATTCATTTCACATAAATACATTCTATTTCGTGTTTTGAAGTCTAAACACATTTGACAATACTTTAAGGGGGAGTAATACCTTTGAGGTGCCTTTTGAACCTGTTTTTCATGAACTTTTTTAAGACACAGGAATAAAGTAAACAAAATTTGGTTTCGAGGACTTTATTTGTTAACTTTTTAAGTTTACGAAAATTTATTTATGGGGCACTCCAGTCCAAATCGCAAATCATTTTGCTTTTACATCTCAAATTTTTTTAAACATTTTTTTTCTTTTAGAACTCTTTGAAATAAGCTACCTTGATTTTTTTCAAATTTTTTCATAAAGCGGTTCAGGAGATACAGATTTTTGATAAATGACGTGTAAATTTTTTTTAAATGGTTATAACTCTGTCAAAAATTGATCAAATTGAACGTTTTTATAATGAAAAGTTTTGTTTTACTAAGTTCCCCTTATAACCCAGCAGTCAATAAAGAAACCATTATAGCCCTAGGGAAATAAAGGGTACATTATTGACCGCTCGTAGGTCAACAAAGTACCCTTTATCTCCCTAGGGCAATAATGGTTACTTTATTGACCAGCTGGGTTATATGAGAGAACTTAGAATGCACCGGTACAGGTAGCATAGAGTAAAGCAAAAAACTAAAAACTTTTTTCTAAATAATTCATTAAAAAATTTTTTTAAACAATTTATTTTTCTTGCATTATTTTCAATACCATATTGTATACGTAATTTACAGTTTGTCTCAAATCTGTATTATTATTTGCAAAGGCGATGACTTTTTATCTTTGTTTCAAATAATAACAAAAAGTTAATGCAAAAATTCAAAAATGTTTATATATATTGTTTTAGTAGGGTTTAAACTTCATAGAAAAAATTCAACATAGCAATGCAATACTTATTGAAAAAGCTACAAGCTTTCAAAGTAAGCCCCTGTCAAAATGCTTCAAAAAACCATGTATTTTTCACTCTCGAAAATCCGTAAATAACGCAAAAAATTTTTTTATTTCTTGCATTTCCGTATACTAACGTAGAAATAGTGTCTCTCCTAAATCCAAGTTGTCCGATTAACGTGTGAATTTTTTTACCTGAGTTATGAGCTTTCAAACACAGGGGCCTATACTTTTTGAGCCGATAGCATATGTTTTTGGTAGGTTTTTTCACGCTCTTTCAAATGGTGAAATTTTTTTTTTAAAATCAAAATTTAACCCCTTTTTTAAATTACAAATTTTTTTGATTTTTTTTCAAAAAGGACCCTTTTTTTCTCTTTTTTTTGTACCAAAAGAAAGCTTAAGATGTGTACTTTTAATAACTAAAACGAACAAAATGACGTTTTTTTTTTGAATTATTAATTTATTAATTAATAAAAATTAATAAAAATTGAAATATTTTGCAACAAAATAAAGTTAACGCAATTCTGAAGTTACTACTGTAAAGCATTACAAAATCCGCATTTAACGAGTCCAATATGAAATATTTTGGATAAATTGACGTATTATAAATAAATATTTATAAAAATTAATTAACAAATGAATATCATTTATAAAAATAAAGATAAAGTGTTAGTTTTTTTTACACAAATGTTTATACAATTCTACTTTTTTTAAAAAATGTATTCCAGTTATTTGCAACAATTGTTTAAATAAAATATTCATCACCTTATGCGTGTGTTGCGCTGCATAACTATCTTCCCGGCTTAATATTATTTCACATTTTTTATAGAATATTTTTTTATTTTTTACATTTTTGATGTAAGAAAAGATGATTTCTTTTTTACATCAATAATTTTTTATTATTTTAATATTATTTATTATTATTAAATTATTTTGTGCAACACCTGTAAGGAAAGTAATACTTTGCATGCCTGTAAAGTATGCGCAAAACAGTACTTTGCTGCACTAGTGCGGCAAAGAGCTTACTTTGCTGCACTAGTGCGGCAAAGTGGTTATTTTGCTGCACTAGTGCGGCAAAGTGCTTACTTTGCTGCACTAGTGCGGCAAAGTTCTTAAACTTTTGGGTTTTTTTTTGTGATATACATAGGTATTTGTTTTCTATTTGTAGAATACCTGTTTTTTACAGTAATATACGCGTAAAAAACCACGAATATTAAGTGCGGTAACATACGTTCCAAACCCTGCTAAATAGTACGTATGTTGGCGTCAACTAGCGTTTCCAAACAGCTTTTTTTATCAAAACCAAAAGGTGTTGCACAAAGTACTGTGTGCAACACGTACGAAAGAAGATTTTCCAACTTCGTGCAAATTGCTGCCCTCGCTTCGCTCGGGACAGCAAACTTTGCACTCGTCGGAAAAGAGCTTCTTTCTGTACTTGTTGCACAATATACTATTGTAATTCATTTATTAGGAATTACGTAAAAATTTCTTGTTGATATTAAAATAATAAAAAATTATTAATGTAAAAAAGAAACCATCTTTTCTTACATCAAAAATGTAAAAAATAAAAAAATTATTCTTTAGAAAATGTCAAATAATATTAACCCCTTGACTGTGAGGGAACGTCTATAGACGTACATTTGAAAGTGGGCTCTCAGTGTGAGGTACGTCTATATAGACGTACATGCAGCAAAATTGATAAAAGGCAGAACGAGGCAGAAAAAACAAGTAAATTTACGTCACACATACGTTACTTATGGTATTTTCGACGCTGAATCCGAATCTGAAGTCAAATTTCGAAAATTCGAAAACCAAAATCCAATATGGCTGCTCAAAAGTAGACTGTTTTGAATGATACTTTTATTACACGGATTACAATTGTTTACGAACAAATACTAATTGATACACCTGCCTACAGTACATTCTAAACGCATACACTAATACATACATCGCACGCTTTACATTATTGCTTCAGAAAGTTTAAACTGTCCTTATATATTAATCTCAATTTTATTTCACCGCTTGTGAGAAAGATTCAAATTAATAAACTATCGTTGTACAAAATTAAAAATTATTTATATTAATGAATCATTTCTAACTATATTCAAGGTCAATTTATGAAATATTTTTAAATTATGTTTTTATTATTATAAAGAAAAATGTTTAAATTTGTATTTAATGGAATAAAACAATAATTTATGAAAATCCTTATTATTCTTAAATTTTTGTGTTTAAAATTAAAAATATACATATTAAAAGTGCAAGTTGGACATTATTAAATTAATTAATAGAAAATTAATCTTTCTGAAATATTAAATAATAATTGTGAGGTATTAAAAAGCGAAAAGGAAATAAGCAAGTAAGCAAATAAGGAATAAAGTAAGCAAGAAGGAAATAAGCAAGTAAGAAAGTAATCAAATAAGAAAGTAAGTAATCGATAAGGAAATAAGCAAGTAAGCAAAGTAAGAAAGGAGGAAATAAGCAAGTAAGCAAAGTAAGCGAGAAGGAAATAAGAAAGTAAGCAAGTAAGCATATAAGGAAGTAAGTAAGCAGAAAGGAAACAAGCAAGTAAGCAAGAAGGAAATTAGGAAGTAAGCAAATAAGTAGGTAAGCAAAGTAAGCAAGAAAGAAATAAGCAAGTAAGTATGCAAATAAGAAAGTAAGCTAGTAAGCAAGCAAGTTATTTCCTTTTTGCTTACTTGCTTACCTACTTATTTACTTACTTACATACTTACTTATATGTTTAATTGCTTACTTATTTATTTCCTTTTTGTTTACTTACTTATGTTTACTTGCTTACTTACTTACTATTATTCATATTTAATTAAAATGAATAAATTATATGTTAAAAAAATAAGTATGTTATTGCCATTTTATATTTTCTTTTTACATGATTTAAAAGCATTTATTACATATTTGGCAATTAATAAGTGTTTAAAATAATTAATTAATTGAATTTTAATTTAAATAATAATAAAATGATTATTTATTAATTAAGTCTAAATAAGTTGGAAAAATCAACTATTAGTGTGAAAGTCTTTCATTTGGCTGCGGGACACTTGAAATAAAGTATTTCAATCCAGAAAACTAAAACTTTAGGCAAGTCAAGGAAGTTTGACCGAACTATTCCTGAAAACTAACACTTTAAGCAAGTCAAGAAAGTTTTACCGAACTATTCCTGAAACGTTAGTGCCCATCAAGGAGGTATTTATTTAATTTACATTGAACGTTCAGTTTCAATTTTTTTTCAACTTTTACAGTACTAGTTCTTAAGGAATAAAGATATCACATTAGATTTTAAATATTGTTACCAAAAAAATAATATAAAAATTATTAAAAATTACGATTATGCTACTATATCCCAACTTTATTGAAAAATTCGGTAAAATGTAAGGAACAAATTTTCTCCGTGTATATTAAATCTCAGGCAGCATACATTATCATATCAAAATAATATCTCACACAATTATATCAAAATGTTTTCGACGTCGCTGGTTACGAATATGAATTTCGATGACGGACTAATTTTTTTTTAATTCATTAAATTCGCTTGAAACTTGTTACTCGGGGGTTTTCGAGGTCGCTGATTCCGAATATGAAGTTAGATTTTCGAAATTCAAAATAGCGGACATATTTTTTTGAATTCATCGGATTCGCTTAAAACTTGTTACTCAGGGGTTTTCAAAGTCGCTGATTCGGAATATGAAGTTAGATTTTTGAAATTCAAAATGGCGGATCCAATATGGCAGACATATTTTTTTTAATTTCTCGGATTCGATTGAAACTCGTTACTCGGGGGTTTTTGAGGTCGCTGATGACGAATCTGAAGTCAGATTTTCAAAATTCAAAATGGCGGATCCAAAATGGCGGACGTATTTTTTTTGAATTCATCGTATTCGCTTGAAACTTGTTACTCGGAGGGTTTTCAGGGTCGCTGATAACAAATCTAAAGTCCATTTTTTTAAATTCAAAATGGCGAATCCAATATGACGAACACATGTTTTTAATTTCTCGGATTTGCTTAAAACTCATTACTACAGGGGCTTTCGAGGTCGCTAATTACGAATATGAAGTTAGATGTTTGAAAATTTAAAATAACGGATCCAATATGGCGATCGTATTTTTTGAATTTATCGAATTCGTTTGAAACTAGTCGTTACGCTTGAAATCGCTCGTAAAAAAACGAAAAAAATAATAATTTTTTTAAAAATACATGATAAATAAATGAATACCTAAGTTGACTCTTTCTTTTTTTATAAAAGCAGAGATTTTCCAAAATAAAGACATGATTTCTGAACACTCCCTATTCTTAGAATGTAATTTGCACAAGGCATATCGTCTTTTGTTTTGATATTTTACATTAATCAACTTTTCTATAATAAAATCGTCTTATTATCGTATATTCGTCTTATTAAAATTTTGGACAGTCCTACATTTATAATATTCATTGGATTTAATCTACTTAAATTGATTTGAGAAACAATAGGTATTAATCCGACTTTTAAGTGTTTACCTTTCGTTTATTTATTACGCGTGTTAGTTACAGTAACGAGTTTCAAGCTAATCCGAGAAATTAAAAAATATATGTTCACCATATTGGATCCGCCATTTTGAATTTTTAAAAATGAACTGCAGATTCGTTATCAGCGACCCTGAAAACCCCCGAGTAACAAGTTTCAAGCGAATACGATGAATTCAAAAAAATACGTCCGCCATTTTGGATCCGCCATTTTAAATTTTAAAAATCTGACTTCAGATTCGTCATCAGCGACCTCGAAAACCCCCGAGTAACAAGTTTCAAGCGAATCCGATAAATTCAAAAAAATACGTCTGCCATTTTGGATCCGACATTTTGAATTTTGAAAATCTGACTTCAGATTCGTCATCAGCGACCTCCAAAACTTAAGTGTACTGAATCTCACTTTATCTTTATTTTTATAAATGATATTCATTTGTTAATTAATTTTTATAAATATTGATTTATAAAACGTCAATTTATCCAAAATATTTTATATTGGACTCGTTGGATGCGGATTTTGTAGTGCTTTACAGTAGTAACTTCAGAATTGCGTTAACTTTATTTTGTTGTGAAATATTTCAATTTTTATTAATTAATTAATAATTCGAAAACAAAAAAACGTCATTTTTTTCTTTTTAGTTATTGAAAGTACACATCTTAAGCTTTCTTTTGGAACAAAAAAAGAGAAAAAAAGGGTCCTTCTTGAAAAAAAATCAAAAAAATTTTTAGTTTAAAAAAGGGTTAAATTTTGATTCTTAAAAAAAAATTTCACTATTTGAAAGAGCGTGAAAAAACCTACCAAAAACATATAGGTCAAATTTTTTTTTGCTTTATTATATAGAAGCTACGATTTTTGAGAAAACTCACTGTTCATACTCATCTAAAATCTTCAACCCCCTCCCCCCTCTACAATTTGTTATAAAATTTCATAATACTTGGTGGTTGAAGTACTCATACATAGTACTAAATACTGTGAAAATATTAGCCCGATCCAACAACTTGCAATTTTGACATTGGTACACTTGAGAAATTTTGCCCCATAATCATTTCAGATATTCGTCTTTTTTCAAAATTAAGTTCATTATCCAATATTTTTGTATTTTCCCAATCAAAATCGTGATTAAAATTTAAACAATGTCGATAGACCACAGAATTATCATTCACTTTTTTATGTTCGTTGTTGCCAGTTTGTAGTGATCGCCTTGCCTCTCCTATATAAATTGCTGGGCTGTCTTTACAATCAAACTTACATACGACATTCGTTTTATCCCATTTTTTAGTTGTATCTTTTTTCAATTTTATAATAGAATTAGAGTTTTTGTTGACGATGAGAATAGAAGTACAAATAAATTCCCTAAGAACATTTGACAACTTAAAGAAATATTTTTCGTTAAAGGACAAAGCAACCTTGGGGATTTGACTATAAATATTGACCCTATTTTGGTTTTTATTATTCTCATTCGAAGATTTTAATTTGTTCATTCTAATACCAATATGTTTTTCGATAAAATCTAAAGGATAACTATTGTTTTTTAGAATTTTTTAAATTTTCTTCAAGTTGGCAAAATGTAATTTTTTATTGGACAATAAAATGGCTCTATCAACTAAGTTGTACACGATATTCTTTTTTTGTTGAATTGGATGATCTGAAAAATAATTAATTAGTCTGTCTGAAGAAGTAGGTTTTTGATACCAGTCAATGATTATATGATTATTTTTTCTAATGAGTGTCAAGTCAAGAAAGTTAATGGAATTGTTTTTTTCTATTTTCATAGTAAATTTTAACTTTTGGTTGTAAGAATTGAAAGTGTCAATTACAAGATCGACGTGTTCTCTTCTTACAGACAAAATTGTATCATCTACATATCTAAAGTAGAATAGAGGGACACAATTATATTTTTCTTTTAATATTTCAAGACAGTCATTTTTCAGATCGTCCATAACAATGTCAGAAACAAAGGCCGATATTGGTGAGCCCATAGGAGTTCCATAAATCTGCCTGTAAAACTTCCCATCGAGTGAGAAATAAGTGTTATTAAATACAAACTTAGTGCAGTCGATAATGTCGCAGAATGGAATTTTACAATTTTGATTTATAGAGCGTATGCGTGGATCTAAACTCTGAATGACTAGTTCACAGGAGATGTTTGTAAACATAGAACTTACATCAAGTGAAAGAAAAATGTAGACATCGTCCAAGGCAAGGTTACATAATTTGTTTTTTAATTCTAAACTATTGGTAATATGTGATCGTGGTAAACTAATACAATTTTTCAAGGAATTATATAATTTTTTGGCTATAAAATTAGTGGGGCTATTAATTAGAGAAATTATTGGACGAAGTGGAACATTTTCCTTATGTATTTTTGGAAGTCCGTACAGTTTAGTCAACACAGAGTCAGTCAAGGTCAATTGATTTGGATGATATTGAAACGGTATTTCAATAGTCAAAATTGAAAATTTAATAATTATAAATAAATTAATAGAATTTAGTTTTGTAGATAAATATAATATAATTTCTATATAAAGTAAAAGTATAGGAAATTCAAAATAAGGTCAATTTACAGATGTACTAAGATAAACACCTAAATATGAAAAAGGCTCAGCTGACTTAAGGCCAAAGTTAAGAAAGAGAAGAGAAAATTTAATATTTGAAAAGAATTAAATTGATTAGAAATTTGAATAAATATTAAAAACATAAATTATAAAAAATTAACACAATGTTAATTTTCTATTTAAAATGTATATTTTGTTTTATATAAATAATATTAAGTAAATTATTCAATTATTTAATTATAATATGTTAGAATAAATAAAGTAAGGGTAAAATTTATATCAATAAATAGATAAGAATTAATAGATATTGTTAACAAAATATAAAATGATGAAAAGTTTATTATTTAAAGTATTATTTAAGTTTAAAGAAATAAAATAAATTCTTAGAGAAGAGTGATTGACAGCTAAACAATAGCATTGTTCTCGGGATACGTTAGACACGTTGGAGACTAGAGAGAGAAAATATATTGCTTTCCTTAAATCTAATCTAATCTAATCTGACACCGAGATCGAGCTGGATTTTCCTCAAGAGGGGAAAGTAAGCACCTAGGTTATAGAACCCATTGTACTAGACTCCAGTTCGCTCGTTTATAGCAACTTCTTAGAGTCCTGTTCTTCTCCAGAAGTCCAGTATCTCTTCTATCGATAGGTTGCTCACCTGCTTAGGGTCAATAATTGCTTGACCCCAGCTAGATAGCCTGATCCTAGCTAACGCTGGGCATTCAGATAATATGTGAGTCGAAGTTTCGTTACTTTCCCCACACAGTCTGCACATAGGTGAAACTTGTCTGCCTATTTTATGCTGATGGTAGTTCAATAGTCCATGACCCGTAAGTAGACGAACTACGGTTCTAACTCTGATCTTATCGAGTTTTAGGAGATCGCTCGCTCGCCTCTTGTTGAGTGCTAACCCCAACAGAGTTTTCGCTTGCCTTCCCATCCCAACGTTCGCCCAATACTTCTCATGTTCCTTTTCACCCCATCTTTCTATGGCTCCCTTAACCAAGCATGGCATTATTGCTACTGCTGGTTCAGGACCTATAAATTTCGTCTCGGAACCGGTTTTCGCCAAGACGTCTACTCTTTCATTACCCTTGATTCCCGAGTGACCCGGTACCCAAATCAATGAAAGTCTATTTGCTGAACCCAACTCATCTAGTACGCTCCGGCATTCCCAGACGAGTTTTGATTCTATTGTAGGATTTTTCAGAGCCCCTAAGGCCGCTTGACTATCCACACAAATACTAATCCTCTTGCCCTTTGTTCCATTTCGAATGGATATTTGGGCGCAAGTTAAAATCGCACAGACCTCTGCCTGCCAGACCGTGGCATGTTGTCCTAATGACTCAGCCACTTTAATGCAGCCAGTTTTCCGATAAATTCCGAAGCCTGCACCGCAGTCCATCTTGGAGCCGTCTGTATACCAGACTTCGCCCCCAAGTGGAAAACCTTTCTTCCAGTCCATTCTGGAAGGTGTAATGATCTTAAAGCGGGGTTTAAATTTCACCCTCTTGATCATTCTATCTTTCACCATACTTAATTCTGGTATTGATAGAATTGAGCGTGAAAGCTTGGTGTGTATACCACTAACCTTCCACCTTCCCTGCGCAGTTAACCTGCTCATAGTGAGAGCCGCCTTTTTCACCGCGGCAATATGCAGAGGTACCTCGGCAAGCATGAATCCCAACGCAGCTGTTGGTGTGGTCCTCATTGCCCCCGTAATACCCCTGAAAATCATTGCTTGCAGTTGGCCTAGTTTCTCTTTAACCGTTATCAGTTGAGTCCTAGACCACCAGACAACCACCGCGTGAAGAAACCTTGGTTTTAAGATCATCTGATAGAGCCAGTTGACCATATTAGGTCTTAGTCCCCATGATGACCCTATCGCCCTTCTACACGCCCAAAACGCGGTACAAAACCTGCTATACTGATATTCGAAATGATCCCTCCAAACCAGCTTTTTATCCAGGATTACTCCCAGATACTTAGCCGATTCCGAAAAGGAAATCTCTTTTCCATAAAATATCGGTTTCTTCAAACTCGGTACCTTATTTTTTCTTGTGAAAACTACTATATTCGTTTTCTCTGGGTTTACAGAAAGTCCAGTCAGATTGCACCAATCCTTGACAATCTTAAGCGCACGTTCCGTAAGTTCTAAGAGGGTCTCAATTGAGTGCCCTCTTATAATTATAAGGAAATCATCCGCATAACTTTGCGTATAATATCCCTGGCTATTGAGGTTTCTAATTAACTCATCTGCCACTAAGCACCACAATAAAGAAGAGAGAACTCCTCCCTGTGGGCACCCTTTTGAGACAAGGCCGGTTACCTTGGCCTCACCATACTCTGCCTCTAGGGCCCTTTCGCGAAGCATGCTGTCGATCCACTTAACTAGCGGCTCGGGCACGCCTCGCATCCTGGCTGCCCTGCAGATAGTTTTGCTAGAGGTGTTAGGGAAGGCACCTTCGATATCAAGAAAAGTACCAACCGCATAACCACCACTGCTAATTTGTCCCTCTATTCTACCTACTGCCGAATGGAGAGCTGTTTCTACTGAGAAGCCTGCTCTATATGCATGCTGTCCCTGATGTAGGGGAAAATCTCTAAGAGATTCCTGTCTAATAAACTTATCCACCAGTTTCTCTAACGTCTTTAATATAAAGGAAGTTAGGCTGATTGGCCTAAAGTCCTTCGCCGCAGTATAGCCTGACCGACCGGCCTTCGGAATAAACACAACCCTCGTCTTTTTCCAAGACTCCGGTGTATAACCAAGAGCTATACATGCTCTCATAATTTTACACAGGGGTACTCTAATACAATCCAATCCCTTTTGCAAAAGAACCGGATATATACCGTCCCCCCCTGAAGCCTTAAATGGTTTGAAAGTGCTTATTGCCCAATCAATCCCTTCCGGAGTTACAACCCTGGCTGCTAGTTTCCAGTGTTCCCGATATCCTCGGTTCCTACCTGGTCCTATGCCCTGGCTGTTCTCCAAACCTTCTCTAAAGTCCGGGAAGTTTACTTCCATCAGGTGCTTTAGACACTCCCTTTTATCCTGGGCATACTGCCCATTAGGCAGCTTAATAGTAGTTAATTTTGCCATTGGGTCTCGAGCTAGTACTTTATGAAGTCTTGAAGCTTCTGGTACCCTCTCGATTCCCTCGCAAAAACTTCTCCGGCTGACACCCCTTGCCCTATCTACTTCTTTCTTATAGGAATCGCGAGCGGTATGATATTCATCCCATGCTCGCTGATGCCTACGTTTCTTGGCTTTATTAAAAAACCTTTCTTACAGTTTTCCTATGTTCCTCCAAACGGGGGGTCCACCATTTACCGCCCCCATTGAAGCCCATTTTCTTAACTACACAGTTCCTTTCAAAGGAACAGATAATAGAATCTCGCAGATATTCCGCTGCAACCTCTAACTCCTCCATCGTTCCATAGGAAGTGGGGAAGCATGCCATGGAGGCCTTGAGGTCTTCACTATATGAAGCCCACTCGGTACTCCTAGGATTACGTCCCCACTCCTGTTCCCGATCCTTCGATTCCAATCTAAACGTAATAAGCCTGTGGTCCGAGAGGGAATCTTCATCAGACACCCTCCAGTCCCTCACGCTATCACAAAAAGACTTGGAACAGATCGTAATATCCAACACCTCTTTTCTGTTAACAGTAACGAAAGTCGGCTCATTACCCTGATTTAAAATATCTAAATCTGTATCTAACAGAAAATCTAAAAGTCTTCTGCCTCTATCGTTAATGTCAGTGCTGCCCCATACGACATGGTGCGCATTGGCATCACAACCTATTATTAATGGGAGACCTTGCCGTTGACAGTAATCTACCAACTTCTCCACCTCTGCAGGTGGTGCGGGGTCATCCCCCGATCCCGGAAAATATGCGGAAGCTACTACAACCTCCCTTTTATTTACGTCCTTTCCTAGGTACTTAGCCTTAACAACAACTAAGTCCCTGGTAGTTAATTCCAATAGAGGGAAAGCATCTAGACCTTCATAGATCAGACAAGCCCTTGGAACTGGTTCCTGTGGTGAACTAACTAGCACCCCACCGCCACTTAGACCTCTAATCTTACCCTTGTAAACCCAAGGTTCTTGAACAAAGGCTATAGCTGCCTGCATCCTTGCAAAGTTCTTGGCTAGAATCGCCGAAGCGCCCTTACAATGATGCAAGTTAATCTGCATACAGTGGATCCCGGAAGCAGCCATATTTAAGACTGACTCACGGTCCCCTCTGTCGCGTCCACACCTTGATCGCCAGCATCGTGATCCCCCAAAAGGGCTCTTCGACGCTCACGTGTGTGGTTTTATTTTTATTAATTTCTGTAGTATCCATTATGGTCCCACGAGAAAAGAGGAAAGAAAGGTCAATCCTTAAAGAGCCTCTATTTAAGGAAAAGGCTAAGTTACATCTGAAAGTTCGCCTGGTATCTCAGAGTCTCGTTCAAGATACCTCCATTCGAGCCCCACCCCGGGGACGGGTCGTCCAGAAGACGGGCCCTTCCTGTAACACAACCGTTCCCGAGCTTTACGGTTAATTGTGCCCAGCGAAGGTCGTCCCCCGTCCAACCCCCTCCCCACGGAAGAACCCGGCGGATTTGTTAACCCTAGTATCATTCATCCATGGACACGAGTTCATCACGGATTGGGTGGCAGAGACTCGCGCCTCAATCGCCATGGCACAGCCAACGTAACCATGGAAGGGTTTCTTCTTGGTCAGACTTCCACCAGTAGGAAGTCTTCGGAATGGACCCGCGGTTAAGCCTCTGTACATCCCGTCTCTCTCGATATCCCTCTAAATCCCCGTGCCCTGAGACACTGCCTAGCGAAACACAGAAGATTCGGTTTCTGTAGCGGCCGACCCATTTTGAAGGGTTCACCCCCTCAGTCCCCACGAGAGATATCGAGAAGTAGCCTCCCACTGGGTAAAAGCCCCTCGTGCGCCTCCCACCAACGGCAAGGTCTTGAAACCCCTAGGGAGGGTGCTTTCCTTATTAGTGAAGTTTAAATATTATTGGTGAAACGAATATGACGCACTATGAATTTCCGTAAGTAGGGAGAACGATAGTTTCGCGAAACGGAAGTCACGCGGATTTTTCACACTAACCGGAAGGAAATAAGGGACAATATAAATTCTAGAAGGTTCGGTAGCGTCTTTTGCAGGGTATATAAACAGCGAAATTGAAGGCTTCGCTCTCTCATTTCTATTCTTACACTTGAAAGGGTAAGCATGTACACTTATCATACAAAAACACTTAATAATATTTTATACTTGTAATATTCAGGAGTTCGTTGTGTTGCAACTTCCAACCTGTTATTATAAGTTGTAACTATAACAATTACAAATACAATATTATAATCTGGAGATATTCAGGAGTTCGTTGTTTTGCAACTTCCAACCTGTTATTGAAAGTTATAATTATTAACATTTAACATTTACACACTTACAAATCGTAAAAATTACTCAGGAATTTGTTGTTTTACAACTTACTACCTGATAATTTAAATAAAAATTATTTACAAAGACAAGCCCTGGCGAAGGTGTTGGGGAATTTACCAAGAAATTGGTTTACTACCTCATAATCCAGAACCTTAAGGGGTAACAAAAGCAAATCGTAAGTTTATTAAATATTCTTATGAGCTGTGTTCATATAGTAATAGGCTATATCGATGTGTCAGTTTGAAAGATTCAATAAATATTGATCCCAGACCACCAAAATTATTATTTACAATAGGAAATAATTAATTTACTTAAAATTAATTATTTAGTTAATTTTCTAGAGAAATAAATGGATTTTATTATATGAACTGAATATGTTTTGATCATTTTTCGATATTATAATTTTATCATATCCAAAATAAATCAGAATTTAGTAAAATTTATAATTTTAAAGAATATTTATTTATTAATAGAATAGTTAATTAAGGGTTTTGGGAAAACTTAACCTTTAATAGGCAGGATTTATAAAATTTTATTATTAAATTTTATTTAATTTTTGTTTGTAGATTTGTCAAATTAGGAATATTTACATATTGTAATTGTTGAGGTTATTGAGTGAAGGAAGAATACTTACAAAGGTGAATGAACTTTATTATTTATTTTATTTTGTTTTGTTAATATTGTGTCAGTTTATATAGATTATTGCAAATGAACTCACAAAATTATTTTTATATATATAAAAACTATATCATAAGAAAAGATTTCTTTATAGTTTAAAAATTGTGTTAATTATTATAATTTAACTTTAATTTATTATTTTATATATTTATCCTACGAACAGAAGATAAAAATTGTCTTATTTAGTAGTGGATAAATTAGAAAGAATAAAAAGCTAAATTACCGAATAATTATTGGAGCAGATTCCTTTAACCACTTCACTGGCAGGGCGTTCCAAATGGCATTCCACGCGCCGAGGCCCAGACTGGCAAAAACATCGAAATGGCGTTCCTAATAAAACTTTATTTTTTAAGAGTGTACACTACTTTTAACTTCTACAAAGCAATATTTCTATAGTTTAGACATCAGGGAACAATATTATCACAATAAAAATTTCAGTTTTTGAGATTTTCAATGTTTCTTCGAACGTTGAAATACTCAATTTTTACCACTTTTCAACAAATGGCGTTCCACTTTCTTTCAATTTTTACGCAATAAAACTCATATTTTTTATTTAAAAAAATGTATTAATATACAATTATATAATAATATAATGCAATAATTATAATAATAATTATAACAATAATAGTAATTGTTATTATTAATAATTATTATATTTTATTTATCAATTATTTATATTTATTTTTTATTTATTACATTATTATTATTATATAATATTGTATATAAATACATTTTTTTAAAACAAAAAATATGAGTTTTACTGCGTAAAAATTGAAAAAAAGTGGAACGCCATTTGTTAAAAAGTGGTAAAAATTGAGTATTTCAACGTTCAAAGAAACATTGAAAATAAAAAAAAACTGAAACTTTTATTGTGATAATCTTGTTACCTGATGTCTAATCTATAGAAATATTGCTTTGTAGAAGTTAAAAGTAGTGTACACTCTTAAAAAATAAAGTTTTATTAGGAACGCCATTTCGGTGTTTTTGCCAGTCTGGGCCTCGGCGCGTGGAACGCCATTTGGAACGCCCTGCCAGTGAAGTGGTTAATTTGGTTACAAAGCGACAAATTTTTTCAAAAATAAAATATAATATTAAATTAAAGAGAAATACAGATTATATAATTTCATTCATAAAATATTTTACTATATGTTGTTAAAACAGATCTTATCAGTTGATATAGTTTGACGCGTGCTTCATTGTTAGAGGATCTTTAATTTTGAGAAACAATGTCCTTTTAAATTTATCAATAACATTCTTTCTATTATATTATTCATATGATATAAGAATGGGAATTATCGAATACGTATGTGTGAGATAATTTTCATGTTTTGAAACACGTGGGTTTACAGAATATCACCGTATAGTGGGCTATTAAATCAAAATAAAGGGAAAATATATAGATATACATTTTCCTCGGTCTGTTAACCAATACACGTATGTTTCAATATATCTTATCAAGAGATTCACTTTCGTTTAGGTATTTAAGAATCCCTAATGTCTCTCTAATTAGTTTTTTAAGGGGGTTCTATTTTAAAAGTTCGTACGTTGAAGCATCGGAAAACAAGTTCGACATTTTATTTTTATAATCAGAATTCTTTATGAGAACAGTAACATTCCCTTTGTCTGCTGGAGTAAAAAAGACTTTAGGATTATTTTTTAAAAAGAGTTTTATTTTTTGTGATTTTTTAGAAAAAGATATATCTTGATTTTTCGGTAAATGTTTATTAGTCAAATTACACAGGTCAACAAAAAAAGACTTACTTTTTTTTTATGAGATAGCGGAATGGTTTCCTATGTATTTTTGAACGCTGAACACGATCCCGACTTCCAAATTTGCCCATCACGTCAGGATTTTGAGAAAAGTGGGGGTAAAGACCCCAAAAACGCTTTTTTGAGGAATTTCAACATTTATTTTCTCTTTAACCTGACGTGCTAGAGACTTCCACAAGGTCTTAAATTAAAGCTTATAATGTGCACTAAAAGACCAATATCCATAAACTAAAAAAAAATAAAAATTTTTTTCAAAAAATGGGATTGAAGACACCAAAAATTTGTGTTTTTGGATTGCTTTAATAGACTTTTTGCAATTGCTTAGATTCGCATGAAAATGGTTACTTGGGGTTTTTGGGGTCACTGATTTCGAATCCGATATTAGTTTGCAAAAATTAAAAATGGCGGATTCGTAATCAGCGACCCCAAAAACCCTGAAATAACAATTTTCAAGCGAATCCAAGCAATTCTTAATTTTTACATCTGCCATCTTGGTTTCGCCGTTTTAAATTTTTGCAAACAAATATTGGATTCGTAATCAGCGACCCCAAAAACCCCAAGTACCCATTTTCAAGCGAATCCAAGCGATTGCAAGAAGTCTATTAAAGCAATCCAAAAACACAAATTTTTGGTGTCTTCAACCCCATTTTTTGAAAAAAATTTTAATTTTTTTTTATTTTATGGATATTGGTCTTGTAGTGCACATTACAAGCTTTAATTTAAGACCTTGTGGAAGTCTCTAGCACGTCAGGTTAAAGAGAAAAGAAATGTTGAAAATCCTCAAAAAAGCGTTTTTGGGGTCTTTACCCCCACTTTTCTCAAAATCCTGACGTGATGGGCAAATTTGGAAGTCGGGTCGTGTTCAGCGTCCAAAAATACATAGGAAACCATTCCGCTATCTCATAAAAAAAAAGTAAGTCTTTTTTTGTTGACCTGTGTTATTAGTCAAAATATTAAAAAATTTTTCTCTTAGAGAATTTTTAAAAGTATCGTCAATTTCAAGATTAGATAAAGAGGACTCCAAAGGAGGAGGGTCTATAAGGCCCATTTTCGGCCCACTTCAAATTTTTATTTAAAAGCTTGAAATAAATTTTCCGCCAAAGAAAAATGATAATTCGGTGATTGAAGGTTAAATGAGGGTGTTTGGAGAATATTAACCCTTAAATAATAAGGGTTTTCGAATAAAAAATGGGTAAAAAATAAGGGTAAAAAAATTTTCAATTATGAATTAATTGGCTCGAAACTTGTTACTCAGGGGTTATTGGGGTCGCTGATTACGAATCTGGTGTTAGTTTCTCAAAATTCAAAATGGCGGATCCAATATGGCGGACGACTTTTTTAAAACATGAATTAATTCGCTTGAAAATCATTACTCGGGGGTATTTAGGGTCGCTGATTACGAATATGATGTTAGTTTTTCAAAATTCAAAATGGTGTACGACTTTTTTAAAAAATGAATTAATTGTCATGAAAATTGTCACTCGGGGGTTTTTGGGTCCTGGATTACGAATCTGATGTTAGTTTTTCAAAATTAACATCATATTCGTAATCAGCGACCCTAAAAACCCCCGAGTAATGATTTTCAAGCGAATTAATTCATATTTTAAAAAAGTCATCCGCCATATTGGATCCGCCATTTTGAATTTTGGAAAACTAATACCAGATTCGTAATCAGCGACCCCAAAAACCCCTGAGTAACGAGTTTCAAGCCAATTAATTCATAATTGAAAATTTTTTTACCCTTATTTATACCCATTTTTTATTCGAAAACCCTTATTATTTAGGGGTTAATATTCTCCAAATACCCTCATTTAACCTTCAATCATCATAATTATCATTTTTCTTTGGCGGAATATTTATTTCAAGCTTTTAAATAAAAATTTGAAGTGGGCCGAAAATAGGCTTTATAGACCCTCCTCCTTTTTTATAGAATTTATAATATCTTTTTTTGAAATGTCGTTCGAGAAACTGAAATTAGGACCCAACGATGCAATTTCAACGACTTCCGGAGAAACATCAATGTCTGTCAAGTTTTTAAACCAATTATCTCGATTACATTGAGAATTCATTGTTTGTTTATTTGTTAGTAAATTCAAAATAAAACGATTTTTTTAAAGTCAGTTTAAAACAAACCAACTTCAAGTCAGCTATAATACTTGTCATTAACCTTCAAAATAAACAATTTTTTTAAATCAATTTCTTTTGAAAACTAGTGCAAAACCCATCGCGAAATTTTAGTAGCAGGAAGATATTGCTTCAATCTACGTGCTCCAAAAATTTGGCATAAATCGGGTTTTCTCCAACGAAGTTACAAACATTCAAAATCCCGATAAAATGAAGAATGGTTCATTTTTAAGGTAATTTTTTTTATATTTCTCAGTTGATAATCAAAAAAGTATTTAAATAATAATAAAGTGTATTTAAAATACTTATTATTTAAATAATTCTGATTTACGAAAATTAAATTACTTTGTCAAAAAAATTATTAAATATGATCGATTTTTGACATTTCATACAGAAACTTAAATAACATATTTTACAGTTTATTATAAATTATTTGATACTTTTATCAAGTTCAAATCACAAATTAAGTCTTTAAAAATAAATATCAATCGCTTTTTTTATATTTCTTAAAGAGATTACTCCTTTTTTAAATATTTTGTAATGCCTGTCAATGTAACCTTTTTTCATGTACTCTCAATTTATAATATCATTTTTTATATGAAATGAAATTATTTTTTACAAATCATTGTGCATTTCGTAATCCCAAAACATATAAGAATATTTTCCCGCACGGAAAAAAATGAATCTCTAAATTAGAGATTAAATCTGAGATTTAGGCATAAACTATCACTGGAATCGGACGTAAGATGTAAGCAGATCACTAAAACTGAAATTTGGTATTATATCTAATCCGAATATTAGTATGTATTTCTTATGCCTAAAAATGATATTAGGAATCTCAAATTTTATGACATATGGAACATATGTTCTAAACTATCAACTTACTTGAATAAATTCAAATCTAATATATTATTTGAATAAACAATATTAAAAATTTTAGTCGTATATTTATATAATTCTTATTTTTGTAATAACTCGATGTAATAAGAATTTATAATTTATCACAATTTAGAGTGAGAATTATTCACAAAATATTTATATTGTTTTCCCTGTATGAACTATACATTGACAAGTATAAAAAAGTAGTTGGATATTTTTAAAACACAATACGAATTTTATATTTTTATTTCATTTTTTGTTTTAACGGCGTTGGAAGGTCTGTAAAATTTGTAGGTTACAATTATCGCCCGACAAAATACGACACTGACTGATTTAAATGACGTGAAATAGGTAAATAAACATTTTTCAACCACTTTTTCTCTAAACACAGACACTTTTTACAAAATAGGCCAACATATAACGAAAAGGAATCTTCTTAATTACCTAAATTCAAAAGATGGTTTAAATTCATGCAGAAACGCGGTTGTAAAATGTAAAATTGGAAAGTGATGTAATGCTAAGAATATAACAGCTGGACCATTGTGCTCTCTGCATGCTTCTGCCCTCTTCTGGCGACTGGCAGTAATCCGCTTCTTGTTGTCTGTCATTACATTACTTTCCAATCATTTCCAATTTTACATTTTACAACCGCTTGACAACCGCGTTTCTGCATGAATTTAAACAATCTTTTGAATTCTGGTTATTAAGAAGATTCTTACCCATTGTATGTTGGCCTATTTTGTAAAAAGTGTCTGTGTTTAGAGAAAAAGTGGTTGAAAAATGTTTATTTACCTATTTCACGTCATTTAAATCAGTCAGTGCCGTATTTTGTCGGGCGACAATTGTAACCTTAAAATTTCACAGACCTTCCTTCACAGACCTTCGCTTTTATTTGGATATTTGAAAATAAAATTAATACTTAATTAATTAAAACGGTTTAAATCTGTTTTGTCACTGATTAACTTAAAACACAATGTACCTAATTCATATAAAAAAAATTGTCAAATTAACAAATCTCTAAATCAGAGATGTGAATTTATGGCGTTTTCTGGTATAAAGTTTGACAGAATCAAACACAACTTATCACAGTAATTGTGACTATAATGTTTAATTTAGATACACTTATATTTCATTGGACTTCAAATTAATATTATTTCAAGTTTAGAGATTAATTTTTTTCCGTGCGAAATATTGAAATTTTTTATAAAGATCAAAAATACATTAGGCGAAATAAAATGGTTTGACCCTCCAATAAAATTGTTTTTGACTATGAGCAATAAAAAGCAATTAGTAAAATAACTAATTAAAATGACCAGTAAATAGCATTTTTGAGGCGTCGCGAAAAATAAACTGCTTGAGTATATCAACCGCACGGATGATGAAGAAGTTCCATGTCAGCGATTGGACCTTCAACATGTGGAAGGGAAAATTTTTCCCTTTCCTCTTTGAAATTACAAGAGAAAGGGTAAAAACTTCTTCATCGTCTGTGCGGTTGATATAGTTAAGGAGGATGGTGACTCAAATAAAAATGTTAAGAATTTTTTGAAATTTGGAAAAACTCGTTGTTAAGAATGTCTAAATTATAGAACAATTTTTTTTTAAATTTTTTACTGTCCCGTTTTTGAGAATTTAATTGTTGAAATTGCATGTTTTTATATGGGCTCTTATGGGGAGTGTTATGTGAAGTGCACTATTTTGATAATAACTTGTGTAAAAAAGTTAAACTTTTTTTAAAAATCATACTCTTTTAAAGTTTAATACTTTTGGAATAATTTAAAAAAATAATTGAGTAAACCGACTGTCCTGATTTTTAGAAATAACATTAAAACTGACGTAAAATTACAGATTTTCTAACCTCTCTAACATAATACACAGAAACGTGGCAACGTCGCAATGTAATCATATACAAATGAAATCTTATTCAGTGTTACCAACACTGTTTCTAGCATGCATATGGAATGCGCTGTTGTCACGATCTCCATGCTCATAAAATTTTTTTACAAAATTTTTTTTACGTAATTAAATAATTATTTTTTAAAATATTTTTTAAGAATAATGAATTGGAATTATTAAAAATACTATTTTTTATGTCTAATATATTAAGTATTGCATATTTCACTTATAAAATATATATTAAAACAGTTGGTATTTGCAGTTTTAATCCCATATAAAAGTATGTGAATTCCCCTCTCGCCGCCTGCCCCGAAAAGACAGTCACCATCCTCCTTAAACACTTTAATTTTTCGCGACGTGAACTCTGTTGCTCGCTGCGCGTGCGCAGACCGTACCAAGGTCGCAATGACATCACCATGCAAAAAGGCACATTTTGGTTTTGACTTAAACTTAGTTGTTTTTTCGCTGCTCCCATTTGCGTAAATAAATATAAATTCACATTTTCTTAATGGAAAAGGTGAACTGACGTATTGAATTTGGTTACTACGCCTTGCATAGCTGAAAAAAATGAGAAAGTAACTAAGTTTTAGTCGAAAACAAAATGTGCATTTTCGCATGGTGCTGTCAATGCATTCTTAGTTTTGGTTTTGAATGATACTCAGTTGTTTTCTCATTTTTTCAGTTATTCAAAGTTTAGTAACCAAATTCGATACTTTAGTTCACCATTTCCGTAAAGAAAATGTGAATTTATATTTATTTACGCAAATGGGAACGGCGAAAAAATGCTTCACTATTCGGTGTATAATGAAGCATTTTTTCGCCGCTCCCATTAGCGTAAATAAATATAAATTCACATTTTCTTTATGAAAATGGTGAACTGACGTATTGAATTTGGTTACTACGCCTTGCATAGCTGAAAAAAATGAGAAAACTGACTTTCAGTCAAAAACAAAATGTGCCTTTTTGCATGGCGATGTCATTGCGACCTTGGTACTGTCTGCGCAGGCGCAGAGAGCAACAGAGTTCACGTCGCGAAAAATTAGTGTTTGACTACACTGTAAGAAAATTTTTGGAAATTTTCCCAAAAAAATTTAGGAAGCAAATTCCACTAATTATTTAAAAAAATTTCCTAACATAAATAAAGAAATTTTCTCAAAAATTATAGAAAATTTCCTATAAATTTAGAAAAAATCCCAAAAGTTTGGGAAAATTTCTAAGAATTTGGAAAAATTTGAATATTATTTGAATATTTACATAAAAAATCAAAACTGTTTATGGGTGATTAAATTTAAAATGTCATTTTTATGTCCTGCCCAAAAATCTGGAATACTAGTTCATATATAAAAGTTTTTGAAGTCAATTAATTTTCTTAATCACTCCTTCTACTTAAATTAATAATTCTTAGTCGCTAGAAATTCTCTGAAAAAATTTGGCAGAAGAATTAGAAGCAAAATGTCAGTGGTGTCCCTTACAGAACTTTACCTAATAATAAAAATTGTTGATTCTCACATTTTTAGTACCAGAAAAATTATTTTGTACAGCTAAGAGTCTATATTTTTATATAGTAATTGTGCTAGCAGAATAATTTTGATCCAGTGCTAGAAAAAAAATCAAAATCGCCTGTCCGTAAGTTTCATATTTTTAAGTAATTATCGCAAATTTTTAATATCATGTCTGATATTTAAATAACCTAGTGCAGATAATTGCCTTATTAAGCGTTAATAGTATTGGTGATATGTATAGCTTCTTAAAGAAAAAACATTACAACATTCTATCACATCTATAACTTGTACGGTTGGTGGCAGAAACCAAGTAACACTTTGTCGAGCACACCATGTCAGTGGTGTCCCCATCAAAAAATTGTTCATAATATTATTTTTTAAATATTATTGTATTTCATTTTCAGTTATTACACGTACTTTAAAACCTCAACGACTTTAACTTAAAAATAAAGTCTTTCTTTTTCGAAAATGAGAAATGAAGCAAAATGTCAGTGGTGTCCCTTGTCAGTGGTGTCCCCTCAAAATTCTGTTTCTTGCAGCTTATTATTTTATTTTTAATAAATTTGTGTTAAATTTACTCCTTATATGCAGTTAATGAAGATTTGATACTGGATTGTAATTTATAAGCTGATTTTATTCTCACTATTCAAAAAAAATTATCAGTGAAATCTTTCAAAAATGTCAGTGGTGTCCCTCAATGTTCATATGCCTTTTTGGTCTTCAAAAGTATATTAATTTATGGCAGAACTTATTACAAATATTTTTTAAGTCATGTTGAAACATTCATTATTGTAATTTGAAATATTTTAACTTTTTAAAGTTGTAAGAATTTATTTTAGAAAAGAATAAACGAAAGCAGAAAATTTCTTATCATTTCTGCCTATCGTTTTTCACCTGGTGAAAATTAAAATTTGCTTCTTCCACAAATTAATTTCAAAATTAATTTTGATTTTTTTATAATAATCGACAGATATTATGTTGCTTTTTCAAATGCAAAAGTCAAAAGTTAAAAATGTCAATTATTTTCGACAATATATCGTTTTAAAGCTGGGTATGTCAAGCGTAGTTAACTTCAATCGTCGACTGTCCACGACAAAACACGGCTTAGGTCCAAAAAATCAATTTTAGTTTTTTATGGTAATCGACAGATTTTATGTTGCTTTTTCAGATGCAAAAGTCGAAAGTTAAAAATATCAATTATTTTCGACAATATATCGTTTTAAAGATGGGTATGTCAAGCGTAGTTAACTTCAATCGTAGTATTTCAATCGCTCGCCCTGTGAAATTCACGTTTGGGAGCTAAGCCGTGTTTTCTCGTCGACAGTCACATATATTTTAGTAAACCAAAATAGAGTATCGTTAAGTTCAAAATCCAACATCGAAAAATCAAAGTTAGTAGGATCAAAAATGACATTTTTAATTTAATCACCCTTATAGTGTTTTTTGATATGTTATAATGAAAGGAAATTAACTAAAAAAAGCTTTATTACCATTATTACGGAAATGCGACACCACGATTGGAACACTTAGTCGTATATAGTGTTGTCTGTGTATAGTGTATTGTATGGAGCCATCAAACCTTTGGGAGCTGCGCCTAGACGCGTTCGACCAAGGGAGGCTATGAAAATCTCTTGCAAAGAATCAGTTATAAGAAACATGTGGACCATATCCTGTTTTATGACTTTTTCTATCTTCAAAATTCTTCACTAACCGATTTATTCTTTAATTTTTTTCTCTTCATGTTTCTGTTAAACTAGCGACATATACCTCACTCGCTAACGCTCGTTCGGTTGTATTTAAACTTATTTGTTTTTACTGATTTATTTTTATTTATTTGAACTAAGTAAATATTTACTGGACATAAATATTTTAATTTATGGTATCAAAAAAAATAGTTATTTGAACCAAATACAAATTACTTAAGTCAATTAAATAGAATAATTTGATCTACACGCAGAAAAATCCGATTGAAAATTGTGGAGTTCAGTGTTAGTACCCAATGGGAAATTATCCATTGGCGCAATAATGGTCCTATATTGGGAGCCAGCAGTACCAATAATGGTGCAATAATGGCAACCAATATTGGGCCACTATTGCCAGAGTCTTGGGATGATCACGACTTTGCCAAGCATTGGCAGCCAATATTAGATCAATATTGGCTGTCAAGACAAATGCCGGACTTTCTAAGCGTTGGATATTCATTGGCAACAAATATTGGACCAATATTAGTGACCAATTAATTACCAATGCTTTAAATTAAATTAATGCTTGGTTATTTATTGGTTACCAATACTGAACCAACGTTTGAAATCAATATTTTACAAATACCAACATATATCAAAAATTTTTCAAAAAAAAAAAAATAAATTACTAATCTAAAGAAAAAAAAATTTATTTTATTGGAACACTCTGTTAAAAACAGAATGTGATAAAAATCAGACAAAGATAATATTTGTCTACGTTTGAGAATGCAAGCGTTTCTTCTTATATAGAACTGGTAACACAACTTGCTGGTGAGAGAAAGAAACTGTGGCGCACCCTGGTGGCACTAATCCAAAGTAATTTCGAGCATATACTTTGAAGCAGCGCGGGACATTTCAAAATCGAACACCAGGGTGCGCCAGAGCTTCTTTCACTCACCAGCAAGTTGTGTTACCAGTTCTATATAAGGAGAGACGCTTGCATTCTCAAACTTAGACAAATATTATCTTTGTCTGATTTTTATCACATTCTGTTTTTAACAGAGTGTTCCAATAAAATAAATTTTTTTTTCTTTAGATTAGTAATTTATTTTTTTTTTTTTGAAAAATTTTTGCTATGTGTTGGTATTTGTAAAATATTGATTTCAAACGTTGGTTCAGTATTGGTAACCAATAAATAACCAAGCATTAATTTAATTTAAAGCATTGGTAATTAATTGGTCACTAATATTGGTCCAATATTTGTTGCCAATGAATATCCAACGCTTGGAAAGTCCGGCATTTGTCTTGGCAGCCAATATTGATCCAATATTGGCTGCCAATGCTTGGCAAAGTCGTGATCATCCCAAGACTCTGGCAATAGTGGCCCAATATTGGTTGCCAATGTTTGACCAAGAAAAAACTGTTGGCAGCCAATATTGGTCCATTATTTAGCCAATGGTGAGCATTGGCAATTTCCCATTGGGTAACTTAGATTTCATTCCCAAACTTGTCTACCATTGCGGCTCCAGGATAGAAAACAGGGAAATGAATCGTAAAAGGTTTAAAGCACGTCAGTAGGCTTAAAATGTTTTCGTTCTTATGCACACTTATACGCGGAACAAAGCAGACTAAACACATTGATAGGCGCTTCTGGGCGGAGTCCAAGGCAAGTCTAGTGCCGAGTCCCATACTGAATATAATGTGAGCAGATCTTCTAGTGACCTACATTATTACTTTTATTTGTCAAAATATTTACTTTTATTGGAATATTCAATTTGAAACTAAATATAAAATCGAAAAATGAAACAACTGAAAATATTAGAATACTTTGAATTTTATAAAACTTCTCACTGGGATTTTTATTATTCTTTAGATATTTAAACGTAGAATCTCTTTAAAAATTAAATACAAGTCCTTTGCCATTTTTACTAAAATGATCTGTTTTAAAAGGTTTAAAGAAAGAGATTTTATTTAAATATCTACTCGGAGAGAAAAAAAAGTAAGCGGCTCTACCTGTCGGTAGAGCGGTTGCGTTAAATGCGAAACAGCCGTTCAACTTGAGGTTAAGCACGCTGCTTACTCTCGAGGGGAGAACGGTTCTCCTTTTTGGGAAAAGCGGGTACACTTTTTGGAAAGTAAGCGGCTCTATTTGTGTGGAGAAGAGAACCGATACTCCTCAAAAAGTATAACCGTTCGACGTTTGCGGCGCAACTGCTGCGCTTTATAAAGGGAAAACAGCGCTCTCTTGCCAAATCAAACGGCTCACTTTTTTTTCTCTCCGTGTACAGATTAAATAAAAATTCCAATGCGAAGATTTTTAAAATTCAAAGTATTCTCTATTTTTTTAAATATTATTTCATTTTAGACTTTACATTTAGTTGCCTAAATTAAACTTTACAATAAAATATAATAACAATTAGGCATTGCATAACCGGCTAAAAACAAAATAAACACACACCTAACCTCAAAATGAGATCAAACATTTCACATAGATATCCTTCTACATTCATTTGTAGCACTAGAACTTTATTACAAAACTGCACTCACTATTATATTTAAAACTAAAATTTTTATTAATTGAAACAATTAATAAACTACGAACTACACCGAGACTTCCGTGTATATCAAAAACGAAGAAACTGAACAAACGCGGGCGCAGACGCGCCGCAGAGTTTCGCATTCCTAAAAACTGTTTGGGAATGAATCTAAGGACTCTCGCACAGAACAGTCCCCAGTTTAAGTGAACGTTGATACAAAGTTTGTAACAATTGAGTACCGTCAACCGGGGCTATTTTGTGCACCAAATAGCTTTTTTTTATTCAAAGATTTATTTAAATTCAGAATTAAGAGAATAAAGAAAATCAACTTTTGATATATGTTGTGGACATCCTTCTGAAGCTTTCCTATAAATTTGGCAAAGAAAAAAATTTTTTTGTCTTAGTTATAGTCATTGAAAGTCGTGCACACAATAACTCCCGGGATGGGGCTATTTTGTGCATCGAACTTTGTTTTCCTATAATGTTGCGTAAACATTTTTTTAATCGTTTCTGCTTCATGAAATCTTTTGTGTATATATTTGAGAGTAAGTTAAAAAAAGAATGACCTAGTAAAATTTTTTTTGTAGATAAATTATACAAAAAATGTAAAATAAAGCACAAAAATTTTGCTAAAATCTGAATTTACTAAAAATTAACAATCTTTCTTTAAATTGTATATTACGCAGATAGTAAATAACATTTTTTTCTTTTTTAATATATATTTTATAATAATATAGGGGAATGTAGTCAAGGTTGGCCTACTGTCTAGGTAGGCCACTCGCGTTTTTTTGTCAAGTTCACTAGCGCCACCTACGCGCATTTTTGTCGAAGCTTGTCTTAGTGAAACCTAACTTTTTGTTCAATTACATTTTCGGAAAATCGAAAATTGTGTTTTCTGTGACGTCGGTACAAAAAAAGCTCAAAAAAAGTTTTGTGCATAATGTGAAAAACCATTAATAAAAGATAAAAAACAAATTGAATCGTCAAGGCAAGTATGCAGAAAATTTGTGGGACTCATGGTTGAAAGGAAAACAAAGTAAAAAATCGAATCCCGAAACGTATTTCTTTATGGTTACAACAATTCGGTAATGTTACTTACTGTCAAGGTCGGCCACTATGTGTTTAAAATGCGCAAAGTTGAGGACGAGCTACTTCATTTGCAAAAACTGCAATTCTGTATAACTCATAATATAATTGATCATCTTATTAATATTTTTATTTAATTTTATTAATATTTTAGTGCAAAACTTTTTTTTATTTATATTTATTTTTTTAAATTGTTTATTGTTATTATTTTGTTATTTCATTAAGTTACAAACTGTAAACAATAAAGAATCAATTTTCCGTAACTCCAAACATGTTATTTTAGTTTTTAACGATTAATGCCCTTTGAATTTTAAACATGGCCGACCTTGACTGTAATGGCCAACCTGGACTACAAATTTTTTTTTTTTTAAATCTTTATAACTTTTTCATTTTTAAACCTGTCAATTTACTTTGTACAGAAAAAATGTTCCTATTAAACAGGACTTTCCAACCATATACTTCAATTGTCCAAATTCATTTTTAAAAAAAAGTTATAAACAAAAGTCAAAAAGGTGGCCGACCTAGACTATGTTCCCCTACTAATATAATTATAAAATGATCGTTTAAACACTTATAAATAACTTTAAAACATCATTTCAATAGGAGCTTTTTTAATAGTTTTGAATGATATTTTTAAAAAACTTGAAATAAATATTTTTAAGGTTAAATAGATAACAATTTAATATCTAATATGCTTTTCAAGTTATTTTAAGAGAAACGAGAAAATAGTTTTAAAACTAATTTGAAAAACTTATAAATATTAATTAATGTTCATTTTTTGAGGTTACGTTGTGCACCGGTTGAGCTTTTAATCGTTTTAATGATTTTAATTAACGTATTTACAGTTTTTTGACAGAAAAGTAAGACAAAAATGTATTAAAATGATAAACAGAATTTTCTTTACTTACTAAATAAAACATTTATGAAAAATATTTGATTTTTTTAAGTGCACAAAATAGCCCCATGGAATCCTGGTTTTTCAGTTTTTTCCACTTTTCTCTTAAAATAATGAATAAAAAATTAGCGCATTACGTATGTATTATCACAACACAATTGACAACAAATATGTAACTCAGTTAATGAGACACATTAAAACTCTAGAAGATCTGGTATAATTTTTCCGAACTTTCAAAATTTTTTAAACAAATTTTCCGTTTTTAGGAATTTTTTTCTCTTAATTGACAAAGAATTAAATAATAACATTTAGTGCTCTCTATTGTCATGTAATTAAACTTTCATTTAACAAAATAGCAGATTAAAATAATTCATTTTAATAATTTTTTTCATTAAAAAACTCGCGTGCACAAAATAGCCCCCGGATGCACAAAATAGCCCCAGTTGACGGTAGCTGAATTAAAATAAATGCAAATAATAATAATTGTAGGTACCTAATTCTTTTCACCTTTGAATTAATTACGGAATCTGATTGCACTTGTTGAAAGAGACTATTGGCGTTTATTAAGATATTTAGCATTGATCTTCATTGAAAATCGTTACTAAACTTTTTAGGATAGAGAACCAAAATTTAATATTTCTTCCTATGATAATACAAATCATTCAAATTGTTTTATATTCAGTCCGAAATCTGAATTTTCATTTTTCTCCGTGTAATAAATATTGCTTTAAATCAATTATAAAAATTACTTGATTCAATAATGCATAGTTTTTAATTAAAATAAATATTTATTTGCATCAATAAAATAATTTTTTTGAAATAACTAAACTTAGAAGGTTAGGTTTTGAATGTTAGCCTGATTCTCTGGATAATTAGTAAGAAAAGGGCGAAGATACGTCTATTCTTTTCTTACTAATAGGATTTTCTTTTTCAATGTATCGAGGTTTTTTTCCGATGTTTGATATTGATGTGAATTAAGTGGGGAAAAAAGGATTTTTTTAAATATCTCCTTTTTTGCCTCTAACAGTTTGTGTTTTTTTATCTTTTAAACAATTGCTCTTATTGCATTGAAAATCTTTAAACACAAATTGTTATAGAGGAGCGTGGGGGAATTGGAGCCCCTTAAGGAAAATTATTAAAAAACCAACTTATCTTTATAATAATACATTGTTTTCGTCATTTTCTACTCATTTCGTTATTTATCTTTAATTATGTTTAATTTGAAACTTAAAAAGAGAAAGTAAATTGAAAAAAAAAATTTTCAAAAAAATACATTTTTTGCCATCACCCAATTTGTGGGGTATTGGGAGCTTTCACTTGAAATTTAAAAAATTTCTATTCTTTAGGAATGTTTTTTGTTTTATAATAGAAAAAGTGTTAATACTTACAATGAAGCCAAAACTTTAGACTTAGAATAAACTTTTTCCTAAATTTTAATTGAATAAAAAATTTAATTTTTTATTTTTTCCACGAAAAATTATTTTTTAATTAAAAGTTTTTTCATAAGGTGATATCTTTTACAATTTTGAAAGAAATAACGAAAGCCGTAACATAGTAACGAAGATTCTTTGGGCTGACACTAATTCTTCCATTACCCCACAGAATTCTTACAGGCTAAAATTTGAATAAAAAAATAAAAATATAAACAAATTTTATTATTATCTCGATTTTTATACAAGTATACATATCTACACATATTCACCTATAACATAATGAAAAAACAGAACTAAATAATACGATTTTAACTACTTATGGTGATGTTTAGAAATATTTTGCATTTTACAACGAAAACTCAAAAAATACATTTTCCCTTGTCTTTATTAAAAATTTGTCAAGAATGTAATCGTTTGTTTTGGAATGATATAAACAAAGGTTGTAGAAGATTTTCTAGACATTGCAGCGAATTTTAAGGCTTTTAAGTACGTGAAATTTAAAAGCTCCCTTTACCCCACGCTCCACTACACAAAAAATAAAAAAGATATTTAAAAAATAATATTTGCCCATCTTTTACTACTTTTGACCCATTTCCCCCTAAATTTTTTCTTAAAACCAGCCAATAGTAGGTTTTAACTTGTCCAAAATGTGAATCATCTTAAAATGCTATATGGGGCGTTCCATGGCTCTATGAACCGACGAAATTTTGGTTTTGCTTATACCCAAGCAGCACGGAATATAACCTTAAAATGAAGGGAATATTACATTTCATATTTGGAATATTCTAGTAGAATGTTCCAGGGATCTTAAAGAAATATTCAAATGTCCGCCCCACAGAAATATTCAAAAAATAACATTGAGGGAATGTTTCACGGTAATTTCAAAGTAATATTCCAGGATGATGTTGAGGCAATGTTCCACCGTAATATTAATGGAATATTCCAAGGTAATGTTGAATGAATGTTAAGGGAATATTCCCAGAATATTCCCTGGAAATATTCCAAAATTTCATACTTTGAAAAAATTTGACTTTTTTTCTCTTTATCTTCTTTCTTTAGTAAAAACTATTTTCAATGGTATTTTCAACATATTTAATATTATCTGCGAACATTCCCTCAACATCACCCTGGAATATTCCATTAATATTACGGTGGAACATTCCTTCAACATCATCCTAGAATATTACTTCGATATAACCGTGGAACATTCCCTAAATGTTATCTTGGAATATTCCTGTGCAGCGGACATATTATATACTATATACATATATTACTTAAAGATCTCTGGAACATTCCACTGGAATATTCCGAATATGAAATGCAATATTCCCTTCAATTTAAGGTTATATTCCGTGATACTTGGGTACTTTGTAATTTGATAGTGTTTAGGGTCCTAAATAAGTGTGCCAAAAAGTTTTACAAAATTTTTAATATTTTGCAAGATATTTGCAAGGGAGCGTTCATAAATGATGTTACGTTTTTTGAGGGGAGGGTGAAGGGTCTCTACTAAACGTGACACAATGTATTTTTACATGTGAAATTGCATGAAATTTGTTTGACAGGGGGAGGGGGGGTATAAAATCCCGAAAAATTGCGTGACATCATTTGTGAACGCTCTTCAATCAAATAATTTTCAACACTTTTTTTCAGGAATTTTTATCTCGTAAACTATATAAAAATGCTGTTTTATTAATTTTTTTGAGAAATGTTTTTTTGAAATTTTTACTACACTATTCTTACGCACGTCACCGTCACCAATATTGTTACAATATATATTCTAACAACATTGTTACGACAAATTTGTCTAGACTTTGGGTTTTTGCAAGTCTAGACAATATAGTTGTATAATAATATAAATTTTTCTTTCTAAACCAGCGTTTTAACATTTACAAAATTAAAACCTTATAGTGGTTAGAAAAGGAGTTCCAACCGGACCGTCGTAGTGTTTAGACGTGTTCGCAGCTAACTGTTATTTAACGATAATATTTCTAATATGTATAACTTAAAGTGATTTTTCTATGTGTTGTGCATAAAAAGTGGCCAAATAAGAATAAAATCTATGTTCTGTTTGTGGTTTCCTTATCTTGCATATCAGTTAATCTTGTTTAGCACATTGTGATCAGTTGACTTCTGCCATTATGTCGGGAGATTTTGATACTCTACGTAAATCAATTGAAACTATCACGGAAAGTATACAAGTGCTAACTGTTGCACAGAGTGCTTTATCTAAGGAAGTGCATAATTTGAAAGAAGTGCATGTTAATAATTCTACGCAAATTTCTGAGTGTAAATTGAGAATTGACTCATTAGAAAGAAAACTCTCATTCTACGAACAACACGATAGAATCAAGAATTTGATTGTGTATAATGTCCCTGACACTGACATTTATAATAAAGACCTTGAAATGTTGGTTGAAAACATTTTCAAGGAAACAGAATTAGTCATTCCTAAAGCTGTGATTAACGATATTTACAGACTTGGTAAAACTATGGGAAAACGACCAATAATAATAAAATTCAATTCATCTAGCTGTGTCAGGCAAGCTTTCTCAAAGATTGCCAATTTTCGAAAACTTGATATAAACATTTCCAACGACAGAACCAAGGAAGAAAGAGAGGAAAACAAAAAGCTTTACAACTATATGAAAATACTTAGAGACTCTGGACATGATGCACACCTCAAGAGGCGTAATATATATATTAATAATAAGGTTGTAAGTTTGAGTGAAATTGACGCTTTATTACACAAAGATAAAATGCCTCTAGTTTCACTACAAAATCCTCAGTCCTCTTTCCACACGCCTTCTGGATCTCAGACCCGTTCAACCTGTACTGGCGAACAACGAAGAGGCCCCGGACGTCCCAAAACTGTAAAGAAAATTGACAAACGATCTGTCAAGCGGTTGGAAACATATTTTAACAAGGAGATTGAATCAACGAGAAAATCTTCACGCCTTCTACAACTCGCTACCAACAACTCTGCCGAAAATTCCAATTCTGCAAGTGCCGTCACCGAGAATATTAGCGAACCAAAATAGCAACTAAACTCAGGAAAAATATGTTTTTGGAATTCGCATGGATTCGCTAATTTACCTGACCTGGAGCAAATTGTGGATGAAGCAGACATAGTGTGTGTATGTTAAACGTGGATAGCCTCAGATATAATAACACTGCCTGGATTCTTACAAGGCACAAAACATATATACACATCCCTGCGAAACGCAGCAACAAATATGGAAGAGCGAGTGGCGGTCTTTTAATTTGTCATAATGATAAGTATTATAATGTAAAAATTATTTATTCAACTGAAAATTTTGTGTTTTTGAAAGTTGTCTCAAAGAATTTTATTTTTGTTCTCTGTTTTGTATACTTGTCTCCGCTGCTTTCTATTGACACTTTTTTATTTTGTTTTAATGATTCGTTAAATATAATTACTGAAACGTTTATTTGCCCAAATTAGAGTACTTAATCGACACACTACTTATATATTTGTTAAGAATTCCAAATTTAAAACTGAAGAATACATAAATTTTTGCGAACTTTGTAATTTAGAGCTGGATAGTTTCCACCACACGATAATTGTATGTCCTATTTATAATTGGATTCGAACTAAATATTTTACAGTACCAGTTGACGTCGAACCTAATGACTTCTGGCTTAGTATTATGTCATCTAAAAATGTAATCGACATAAAGAATTTTATATATATGATTATTGAAATATTGAAACTGCGAGAATATCTTCTGTGTCGACCTCTATGGCAATAAATTGATGAATGTATACTGAATACGGAGCTCCTCCTTGTATTGGACTTTAAGTCATGTAACAAGGGTACTCATTTGTTTTATATTTTGATAAAATAAATGTATCTATCTATCTATCTAGTGGTTAGAAAATGTAAAAAATTATTAATATTTATAAAAATATGAATTATTTTATTTAAAATCATTGTGTAATAAGACAAAAATTATGAAGTGACATTTTAAAAAATTGTCATTGTACATTATACGAAATGTTATTTTTACGTATTCTCTTACTAAATCTTTCATTTCGTCCGCTATCCTGGATTCGCCATTTTGTATTGTTAAAAAGTGACTTTGGATTTATAATCAGTGGAATTTTACTGAAAATCAGTTGAAAAGTACTAAAATATCATTCATTCTTCACTGATTGTTATTTTATTGTGATTTATTTATTATTCTAAATTTCTGTCAAACAAATAATTTTACTAAAAGTCAATTGAAAATTACACTTACAGAAATATAAGTCATTTTTCACTGATTATCTATTTAAAAAATTATTGTTAATTTCTGTCAAACAAATAAATAAGTAAATACACAAGTAAATAAATAAGTTCCCTTACAACACAGACAGCGCAGCATTAGCAAGTGAGGTATTTACGTATATTTAAAAAAATTTCAACAGACACTACGTGCATCAACGAACCTTAAAAAATTCAACAATTTATATTATCAATCGTTTATTAAATCTATATATGTGATTTGTGTATATGTAGGAGTTTATATCTGCATATGAGTCAGTATACATGTGTATGTAATTTATGTACATGTGTGAGTATACATGTACATGTGATTAGTGTATATGTGTGAGTATATATGTGTGGGTGTTTTGCGCGCATGCCTGATATTCATAGAACACTACGGCGCATGCGTGAGATTAATAGAAAACTACTGCGCATGCCTGACAGTGATAGAACACTACTGCGCATGCGTAACATTGGTAGAACACTATTGCGCATGCGTAACATTGATAGAACACTACTGCGCATGCGTAACATTAATAGAACACTACTGCGCATGTGTGACATTGACATAATACTACTGCGCATGCCTGATATTCATAGAACACTACTGCGCATGCGTGACAATGATAGAATACTACTTTGCATGTGTGACATTGATAGAATACTACTGTGCATGTGTGACATTGATAAAACACTACAGCGCATGCGTAACATTGATAGAACACTACTGCGCATGCGTGACATTCATGGAATACTACTGCGCATGCGTGACAAGATATTTATGTGTATGTGTAACATTCATGGGTATGTGTTTTTTGGACATGTGTGAGTGAAGTATTTTCAAAGATAGTTAGACAGAATAGAAAGAGATGTGAGTCGGTCGGTCGGTCGTTCTCTAACTTAATATAATAGAGTGGATTTCGTCGCTTGGGGGCAGCAACATGCCGACTCATCAAAACGGTGAAAAAGATGCCGTTTCAAAAAGAAAAGTGAAAAACATCCCATTCACGAAACCTATGGAAACTATGCCTCGCCGCGAAAGCGCTGAAACATACCTTCTCTAAACGAACGGTGAAGAACATGCCTTTTCAACCGTAAATAAGTTGAAAAGTTGTATGAAAAGGCATGTTCTTCACCGTTCGCTTGGAGATGGTATGTTTCTCAGCGCTCTCGCGGCGAGGCATAGTTTCCACAGGTTTCGTGAAATGGCATGTTTTTCATTTTGAAACGGCATCTTTTTCACCGTTTAGCTGAGTCGGCATGTTGCTGCCCCCAAGCGACGATTTATGACATGTATTAAGATGTTTGAGAAATATTTTTAAAAATAAGAGTAGAGATGATTCTATCACTCAGTCGTATTTTCACTATTTATTTTTAAAAATACTTTATACACAGAAAATTTTTTATGGAAAAATACTTTTCTATTTAATTTAGCAGTTTTTAAATTTTAATCAGTAAAAAATAACTAACTATATTAACAGCATCTGACTGTTCGAAATTCAATGGTAATTTTTTGAACAACTTTTCTCTTTAAATATTTAATAAATTGAGCTGAAATTTTGCAAGAAAATCTAAAATATTATAAAGAAGGGCAGTGATGTGCAAAAGTTTTAATAATTTAAAAATAAATTATAATAAAACACTGAAATCGGTAAAGACGAGAAATTGATTAGAAGTGACCGTGACAAAAAAAAATTACCATTGAGAACCTAACAATTACATGCTGTTAATCAATTAATTGCATTGTAATTACATTACAGTGCATGTAATATATGTATAAACTAGAAAAATTACCAACAATTTGGAAAAATTCTTTTAAAGATTTAGAAAAATTCCTAAAAATTTGTAAATATTCCCTCAAACGTTTAGAAAAATCCTCTTCTCAACAGAATTTAGAAAAATTTCAATTCGTATCTAAAAATTACCAAACACTCAGGAAAATTACAATTTTTTTGGAAAAAAAATTTTTTTAAACACGTTTTAGGAAAATTCCCATGCAACAGTTTGAAAAAATTCCCGAAATTTTTAACAGTGTATATCAACCGCACGGACGATGAAGAAGTTTTTACCCTTTCTCTTGTAATTTCAAGAAGGAAAGGGAAAAATTTACCCTTCCACATGTTGAAGGTCCAATCGCTGACATGGAACTTCTTCATCATCCGTGCAGTTGATATACTCAAACAGTTTATTTTTCGCGACGCGTCAAAAATGCTCTTTTACAGGTCATTTTAATTAGTTATTTTACTAATATTGCTTTTTATTGCTCATAGTCAAAAACAATTTTATTCGAAACTTTGATACTCTACCCAGTGAGAAATTTCTTACCGGTCCAATATCGGTCCAATATTGGGAGCCAAGAGACCAATCATCGGTCCAATAAAGGCTCCCAATATTGGACCAATATGGGCTGATGCTTGGGATGTAACGGGTTTGCCAAGCATCGGTTGTTAATATTGGTCCAATATTGGCCGAATATTGTCAACCAAGGGAAAAATTTTTTTTTAATTAAATAATAATAATAAAAAATTAATGTTTATAATTTTTGTTTAATATATTTATTTGTTTAATTATTTATTTTTAATAATTCATGTAAATAATAAATAATTTATTATTTATAAATTATAATTATTTAAAAATGCAGCAACTATTAGGAAATAATCGAAATAGCATTCTGCAAAAAAATTCTATCATTGAAAAATCAATGATAGGCAAGAGATATCCGCGTCATTAAATAGATTCGCAGATATACTCTGGTCTCGCGACGAATCTCTGGATACTTATATACACTGGAGTCGCCGTGTCAGTTGCGAGAACGGTTACAGCGTCCCTCTTTCGGCAGAGATAAGAATTGTCACGTAAACTGCGGGTATAATAAGGCCGTCGGTAAAGCGATTTAGCAGTTTACGTGACAATTCTTATCTCTGCCGCAAGAGGGACGCTGTAACCGTTCTCGCAACTGACACGGCGACTCCAGTGTATATAAGTATCGAGAGATTCGTCGCGAGACCAGAGTATATCTGCGAATCTGTTTAATGACGCGGATATCTCTTGCCTATCATCTGCGAATCTATTTAATGACGCAGATATCTCTCGCCTATCATTGATTTTTCAATGATAGAATTTTTATGCAGAATGCTATTTCCTAATAGCTGCTGCATTTTTAAATAATTATAATTTATAAATAATAAATTATTTATTATTTACATGAATTATTAAAAATAAATAATTAAACAAATAAATATATTAAACAAAAATTATAAACATTAATTTTTTATTATTATTATTTAATTAAAAAAATTTATTTAAAAAAATTTTTTCTCTTGGTTGCCAATATTCGGCCAATATTGGACCAATATTAACAACCGATGCTTGGCGAACCTGTTACATCCCAAGCATCAGCCCATATTGGTCCAATATTTGGAGTCAATCGGCGCCCAGCACGGCAGCCAATATTGGACCGATATTGGACTGATTAAAGTCTATTGGCAATTTCTCACTGGGTAATTTTCTATTTTCGTGAAGAAAGTGTAAAAATGTTATTTTTTGTGCTGGTTTAGTAATCTTTTAGTTTGTTTACATTTCAGAACTTGGACATAGCCTTAAGTAGAAAATAAATGAATTTCACATAATATTCAATGGATTATTTTTGTCCCTGGCGTTTTTACCCCCAAAACCAGTTTTTCTAAAAGCTATAATAAATTTTAAATTAAGTTTAATTTCCAAAAATTAACATTGTATACGTTTTGAGTATAGTTTTCTTCTTATGTACAAACATTTACTTTTATTACCCGTTCACTTAAACAAATTGTATAATATGTTCGAAAAGTTCATCGAAATATTATACGCAGAGCAACTCAAAAAATAAAATTACAATAAAAACTATATTACTATAGGTACAACATCCAAACTAGAATACAAAGTTGCGTATTACCTAATAGTATTTATATTCTAAATGGCTGATAAATCGGTTTAAATAAATCAGTTAAATAATTAAATTAAATTAAATCAGTTTTTAAATACAAGTCAAATGGCTTTTTTGCACCTTGGCTTTTTCACCCCGTTCTACCCTACAATAAATAATTTTAAAAAAGTCATAAGCAAATTATCTTCAACGTTCAGGAATATTAATGTTTGCTTGTACTCACTGATGCAAGGAGCGATGTGGGATCTACTTTGCTGGTAACCTCTAACACACCTATTGCACGTTGTACCAGTTACACCATCTTTACAAGGACATTGGCCAGTGCTTTGATTGCAAGTTTTTCCTGAAGCACCAATTGGGTGACAATCGCAAGCTGCAACACAAAAAGGTCAAATATAAAGCGTTTGAAGCGTCTTACAAACCAATTTAATTTATCAGACAAATCACTCTAACCGTTTAAATGCACTATATGTATAATTACTTACGCAAGACCGGATAAGAAAAATAAATGATGATTTACATTATGCTTCTTATCTTTTAATATTTATCTCCTATGAATAAATAATAGATCTTGATTTTATGTACCAATTCAATGTTATATTCTTATAGTTGCAGAATATTTTCTTTTGTTATTAAAAAATTCAAAGTTCCATTTAAATTGTTGCGAGGAAACTTATTTTATTAAAAAAAAACAAAGTGGACAAGTGCAAGTCGTATACTCGCATACTAAAAAGCATGTTCTACATGCTTAACGGAAGTAAAATTGTTTTCTTAAAAAAACGTTAAATATTTATATAGACATAATGCAAAAGGAGTAAAAGAATTTATATAATTTATTAGTAATAAAAAAGTAAAATTCTTTAAATGTTTAATTTAATTCAACAGCAAGAGTATAATATCTAAAATACGATATCAAATAAAGAACACTTTCTACAGACGTACCAATCATAATTGTCTGACCAAAATAAGGTTTCTCTACTTACTTACTCTTTAATCGGTTTGATTTACTCTCTAATAAACTGTGAACGAAAAAAACAACCAAAAATATAAAATCGCGTATCACGACATATTTCTCTTGCAATTGAAATTCGAAATAATTTTTTGAATTTTTCATACTGTATATTATGTAAATTATTAAACTCGAAATGACACTGATGGCAACTGTGAAAATATTCTTTCTCTGGCAAGAGTCATAAACACCAGTCACATGAATAAAATATTAAATATTTGAACAATTCATTTCCATGCATTTCAACTGAGAACAGAAAATAGTCTCCAATATTTTCTGTTTTCAGTTAATTGAACAAAATGTATAGAATTACTGGAATTACTGTTTTTGAAAATTCTAATCAACTGTGTTATAAAAATTAATAATTGACATAATTCATATAATGTTTTATAATTGTAAGGAATTTTTTCTTTTAATACACAGGAAATAAATTCATTTAATTTTCGCATTTTTAAAAAAATGGAACATAAAAATGTTAGGTGTATGTGTAAAAAAATGGGTCGCTAAACATATGGATCAGAAAAATATTTCCGATGAGAAAATTATGAAAGGTTACAGTTGTTGAAACGTATAGCACGTTTGTAACATTTTCTTGAATACGCGTATGAATATACAATATATATATATATATATATATATATAGAAGTTTGTAAGAGAGAACACGACGAAAGTGATTGTATGTGCGATACGCGCACGAATATTGTATATATAGTGTATAAAACCAAGTTTTCACTGAAACGGTTCTCCTGCATTCCGACCGTGAATTCTCGCAATATGTACATATCTCTTTCTCTTTTTTCCTTTTTCGTTTATACTCAATTCCAGAAAGGATTTTTATTCTCTCCTTCCTTCTTTCATTGACGAGCATTTAAAATTAATGTACTTTGTGCGAAAAACGTTGAAAGTAATACTAAACGTTGTATGCACTTATCGTCAAGTAGTCAATCTTATCTCTTTACCTACTTTTTGCACGCGCAGTATTAGTATTTCTGTACACTCAATTCTCCTTAGAGAGGAACAGAAAAGCAAATATATAAAGAAACTACACAATGAAAATGTAAATACACTTTATATCGTGAAAGTTACTTTTAGTTCAACATTCTTTTTTATTTGTTTATTGTAGCAGATAAAATTTAAGCTATTTTTGTGGCAAAGATACTCAGAAGTTTTGCGAACAAAAAAAATTATTTTCTTTAAATAATTAGTAGTGATTTTGTGTACTAATTTTTTTCTTATACTAATAATTTTAAATCATAGCGCATGTCTCTTTTCACTCAAGTGAATTGCGTTTTTAGTTATTCTAGTTTTGATTAGAATACATACAATGTTAGCATCCTCTTTAAGTCAATTTCTTTAAATACATACCCTTGCGGATGGGTGAACTACGAAATTACGACGAATTCGTCGTCACTTTGTCGTCACTTCGTATTTCGTTATAATATTTCACAAATTCGATGAAAACAGTTAAAAAAAACTATTAAAATGAATAAATGAATATCTTAGGATGAAATTTATCTATTTTTTAGAATAAATTAAAGTTAAATTATTGTGAAATTAATGTTTAAAGTAGAAAATGTCAGTTTTAGTGTAGGATGTATGTGTGTGTAAGATCGATATTAGAATAAACTGTTGATATGTCGCCGCGCGTTTTGCGCGACAGATGGCGGAAGTGACATTTGTCCATGGCTTTAAATTACATGGTTTATTACAGAAAAATAAAAAAAGGAAACATAATAAAAAAGATTATTAAGATTGAAAATTTTTATACAATAATAGGAATAAAAATTGCAGAATATGTTTTAGGAAGTTAATTTTATTTATTTTAAGGTTTTATTTAAAAAAATAAAGTGTTAGACTTTAAATAGTGGAAAAAAGTTCATCAAAAAAACTAAAAATGTCAGAAAAAGCTCTTATAATTAATAAATTAACTATTCTATAGCCGATTTATCCATTATTTAAGTTGAATTAAATCGTAAATTGTGCAATTATTAATGATAAATATGCGAACTGTGAGATGACCTGTCAATGTATTGGTAACATGCGTGATACTTGTAGCAGACTACGATTGACTACAATCATATTCTGAACGGCGGAACGAAAGGAACTGATTTGGATAAACGCGCCAAGTTTCAAAATGATGTGTAAATATAGTAAACATTGAAAAAAATTGCTTTCTTTGATTTAAGAGATATTACTAATAAATCATATCTTTTACTTTTAAAAAACGTTTTTTTGAAACAATGTGATCAAAAATTAGAAACTAAGCAAAACTTTTTCGATTATTAAAATAAATGAATTTATTTAAATAAATATTATTCAAAGCTAAAAATCAGTATTTTACTTAGAAAAATAAATTTGAATAAAAATTTTTTAAACAATTTCATGTAAAAAATAAATAACATGAACAATTAATTTTGATTGAAAATTTTTTATTATTATTATTATTATTATATTTAGTAGAATATAAAAAATAACTCCTCCTACTTTAAGAAAACAATTTTTTTATTCGTTGGTTCACAGTACAAAAAGAGAGTGAATATTTAATTTTTAAAAAGTTAAATTTGGTCTTAACTCATTAAGAAAAAAAGTCTCCAGGCCAATAAAAATAAGCACCTTCTATTTTCAAACTGCAATTTTTTATTTGTTGGTTGAGTTAAAGAAAATGGAGAAAGTAATTAATATTTGAAAAATAACATACACATTTTACCAACCCCCAAAGAAAAAATGGACGACTTAGACAAATAAAAATGGTAAACAAACTCCTCCCATTTTCAAAATCAATTTTTCTATTTGTTGGTTGAGTTAAACAAAATGGAGAAAAAATTAATATTTGAAAAATAAATCATATAATTCCAACCCCCCAAAAAAGTGGATGATTTGAAATAAAATTTAAACTCCTCCTTCTTAAAGAAAAATATTTTTTATTTGTTGGTTCAATAGAACAAAATGGAAAAAATATTAAACTTTAAAGAAGATGAAAGTTAGTCCCAACCCCCAAAAGACAAAATGGATGTTTAAGACCAATTAAATTAAAATTTAAACTCCTCCCCAGTAAAAATAAACTAATTCAAATGAATTGAAACGAATTAACATTTTTGGTAGGCTCCAATTCGTATTTGTCACAAAGCGGGATTCACTCAAGCTCTTTATATATTTAATTGAATTTAATTCAATATGTACCAATTTGTCCAAACGAATTCGCATTCGAAAGAAATGGCCAAGGAATGCATTGATTTCGTGCTAACGAATTGAAAAAAATTAAAGGCTCAAAACTTGTCCAGTGAATTGGTACGGATAGAAGGTTCGGAAGTTCAATACAGTTTCACGAATTTAGGAAAATTGCATCATGGCTCCAATTCGTATTTGTCACAAAGCGGGATTCACGAAAGCTCTTTGTGAATTCTTTTTAATTCATTTCAATTAGTTTTCGTTTACTGGGTCCCTTTTAATTAAAACTATACTTTATTCGTGGGTTCAAAAGAACGAAATGGAAAAAATAATAAACTTTAAAAAATATAAGTCTCAACCTCTCACAAAAAACTGCTATTTGCCAATAAAAAATTATACTCCTCCTATATTTTTATTCATTGGTTCAGTTAAACAAAATGGAGAAAAATTTATTATTTAAGAAATAAAACATATAATTCCAACCCCCAAAAGAAAAAATGAATGTTCTAGACCAAGTAAAATAAAAATTAAACTCCTTCTTAATCAAAGCTTTTTTTTCTATTTGTTGGTTGAGCTAAACAAAATGGAGAAAAAATTAAATATTAAAATTTAAAGCATACTATTCTAACCACCAAAAGAAAAAATGGATGTTCTAGACCAACTAAAATAAAATTAAAACTCCTCCTTCTTAAAGAAACCTTTTTTCTATTTGTTGGTTCAATAGAACAAAATGGAGAAAATATTAAACTTTAAAAAATATAAAATTTAGTCCCAACCCCTAAAAGATAAAATGGATGTTTAAGAACAATTACATTAAAAGTTAAACTCCTCCCTTTTAATAAAAACTATTTTTCATTCGTGGGTTTAAAAGAACGAAATGAAGAAAATATTAAAATTTAAAAAATATAAGCCTTAACCTCTCACGAAAAAAAACTGCTGTTAGCCAATAAAAAAATCAAACTCCTCCTAAATTTGTATTCATTTGTTCAGTTAAAAAAAATGGAGAAAAATTTATTATTTAAGAAATAAAACATATAATTCCAACCCCCAGAAAGAAAAATGGATGATTTATACCAATTAAAATAAAATTTAAACCCCTCCTTCTTAAAGAAAAATATTTTTTATTTGTGGCTTCAGTAGAACAAAATGGAGGAAATATTAATATTTAAAAAATATAAAATTTAGTCCCAACCCCCAAAAGATAAAATGAATGTTTAAGACCAATCCTCTCTTTATTAAAAAGGAGGAGTTTAAATTTTAATTTAATTGGTCTTAAACATCCATTTTATCTTTTGGGGGTTGGGACTAAATTTTATCTTTTTTAAAGTTTAATATTTTCTCCATTTTGTTCTATTGAACCAACAAATAAAAAATATTTTTCGATAAGAAGGAGGAGTTTAAATTTTATTTTAAATCATCCACTTTTTTGGGGGTTGGAATTATATGATTTATTTTTTAAATATTAATTTTTTCTCCATTTCGTTTAACTGAACCAATGAATAAAAATATAGGAGGAGTATAATTTTTTATTGGCGAATAGCAGTTTTTGTGTGAGGGGTTGAGACTTATATTTTTTAAAGTTTATTATTTTTTCCATTTCGTTCTTTTGAACCCACGAATGAAGTATAGTTTTAATTAAAAGGGAGGAGTTTAAATTTTAATTTAATTGGTCTTAAACATCCATTTTGTCTTTTGGGGGTTGGGACTAAATTTCATCTTCTTTAAAGTTTAATATTTTCTCCATTTTGTTCTATTGAACCAACAAATAAAAAATATTTTTCTTTAAGAAGGAGGAGTTTAAATTTTATTTCAAATCATCCACTTTTTTGGGGGGTTGGAATTATATGATTTATTTTTCAAATATTAATTTTTTCTCCATTTTGTTTAACTCAACCAACAAATAGAAAAATTGATTTTGAAAATGGGAGGAGTTTGTTTACCATTTTTATTTGTCTAAGTCGTCCATTTTTTCTTTGGGGGTTGGTAAAATGTGTATGTTATTTTTCAAATATTAATTACTTTCTCCATTTTCTTTAACTCAACCAACAAATAAAAAATTGCAGTTTGAAAATAGAAGGTGCTTATTTTTATTGGCCTGGAGACTTTTTTTCTTAATGAGTTAAGACCAAATTTAACTTTTTAAAAATTAAATATTCACTCTCTTTTTGTACTGTGAACCAACGAATAAAAAAATTGTTTTCTTAAAGTAGGAGGAGTTATTTTTTATATTCTACTAAATATAATAATAATAATAATAATAAAAAATTTTCAATCAAAATTAATTGTTCATGTTATTTATTTTTTACATGAAATTGTTTAAAAAATTTTTATTCAAATTTATTTTTCTAAGTAAAATACTGATTTTTAGCTTTGAATAATATTTATTTAAATAAATTCATTTATTTTAATAATCGAAAAAGTTTTGCTTAGTTTCTAATTTTTGATCACATTGTTTCAAAAAAACGTTTTTTAAAAGTAAAAGATATGATTTATTAGTAATATCTCTTAAATCAAAGAAAGCAATTTTTTTCAATGTTTACTATATTTACACATCATTTTGAAACTTGGCGCGTTTATCCAAATCAGTTCCTTTCGTTCCGCCGTTCAGAATATGATTGTAGTCAATCGTAGTCTGCTACAAGTATCACGCATGTTACCAATACATTGACAGGTCATCTCACAGTTCGCATATTTATCATTAATAATTGCACAATTTACGATTTAATTCAACTTAAATAATGGATAAATCGGCTATAGAATAGTTAATTTATTAATTATAAGAGCTTTTTCTGACATTTTTAGTTTTTTTGATGAACTTTTTTCCACTATTTAAAGTCTAACACTTTATTTTTTTAAATAAAACCTTAAAATAAATAAAATTAACTTCCTAAAACATATTCTGCAATTTTTATTCCTATTATTGTATAAAAATTTTCAATCTTAATAATCTTTTTTATTATGTTTCCTTTTTTTATTTTTCTGTAATAAACCATGTAATTTAAAGCCATGGACAAATGTCACTTCCGCCATCTGTCGCGCAAAACGCGCGGCGACATATCAACAGTTTATTCTAATATCGATCTTACACACACATACATCCTACACTAAAACTGACATTTTCTACTTTAAACATTAATTTCACAATAATTTAACTTTAATTTATTCTAAAAAATAGATAAATTTCATCCTAAGATATTCATTTATTCATTTTAATAGTTTTTTTTAACTGTTTTCATCGAATTTGTGAAATATTATAACGAAATACGAAGTGACGACAAAGTGACGACGAATTCGTCGTAATTTCGTAGTTCACCCATCCGCAAGGGTAACCTCTGATACATACTATGACAATTAAAAGTAAGATTCTTGAAAATATACTAAGAAAACTAAAGTCGGCGCAAAAAGTCTTTGCCCCTGAGATTTTGGCGACTTTAAAGTGTTATATCTCAAGAAAAAAAAATCGTAAAAGTTTTAGATAAACATTGAAATGATTGTTGTTTATTTGCGCAGAAATTGATATGCAATTTATAATTGAAAAAAAATTTTTCGATGATTTGTAAAATGATATGTGTAAAAATGTTACCCAAAAATAGGACTTTGTGAAATGCATTTACTTTCACTTCTTCCTGCGACATGAATAACAGTCGAAAAAATTCAAAAATTCTATAGAAAATTTGGTAATATCTTCCCTACACATAGAAATTTAATTGACCTAAAAATATTAATATTTATAGAAGTTATAAACATTTTTGTTAAACATTGCTTTTTTAATTTCTAATAAAGGTACAGTTTTGGGCTACATTTTAAAATGTTCAGTTTAAAAAATTAATAAAAACCTGATAATTTGTATTTTGATGCAATGTATATTTTGGTCGTAGTTTTTATATGAATTTTTCAGTTTTTAATGAGGTTCTGAAGCAAAAAAAAGACGTCAAAAAAAGGGTCACATTGACAAGTGCTACTTGCCAACTCGAGGGATTATTACGGTCAACTTCAAGGCCAAGTTCTGTTGGACCTTTAAAGTCAGGGATGTTTCATGAAATAACTGATGGAAGCCTTTCAAACTTATGCTGCAGTAATGTAAAAAAGGATTAATGACAAAGGGGCTCGAACTTTTCTATGATACATTCCTGAGACCCAAAGCACAGCTGTGGGTTACTACTGGGCCATACCGCCGAGTAGCAAGTAGCCGTAAATTTTTTTTGGCATTTTTTTCTCACGCAATATGCAGCGCAGAAAATTGATTTTATTTTTAAATAAAAAATTAACACTTAAGAACTCGTAAGCTAACATTTTTTAGAATTTTGTACTGAATATTTTAAAATTTAGCCCAAAACTGTACCTTTATTAGAAATTAAAAAAGCAATGTTTAACAAAAATGTTTATAACTTCTATAAATATTAATATTTTTAGGTCAATTAAATTTCTATGTGTAGGGAAGATATTACCAAATTTTCTATAGAATTTTTGAATTTTTTCGACTGTTATTCATGTCGCAGGAAGAAGTGAAAGCAAATGCATTTCACAAAGTCCTATTTTTGGGTAACATTTTTACACATATCATTCTACAAATCATCGAAAAATTTTTTTTCAATTATAAATTGCATATCAATTTCTGCGCAAATAAACAACAATCATTTCAATGTTTATCTAAAACTTTTACGATTTTTTTTTCTTGAGATATAACACTTTAAAGTCGACAAAATCTCAGGGGCAAAGACTTTTTGCGCCGACATTATATCTATTTGAACCAAACATACACTACCGGTTAAAATTGAGAGACCACCCATTTTCAGGCGAATGAAAAACGTTTTAAAACATAAGATTTATTGAAACTAAAATTTGTTTCTGTTCATTTTTTGATAGATGATAAAATTTTGAGAAGAACAAGATATTTCAGAAGTCGTTCAGACAATAATTTATTTAGATATTTTTAAAAAATCGTCATTTTCAATGTATTACAAAAATTTGAATAATTTCTAAAATAATGAACGCTTTTTAATGATCTTAGGCTTATTTTAAAGGTCATTTGTTACACTATAAGAATTACTTATAGGCATTAACGTGTAATTTTTTTTAGAAAATGCAGGCCGTCAAACTTGGACCAAAAAAATTCAAAAAATTTGGAAGCATTTTCTAAGCATTTTCTAAGAAAAAAATTACACGTTAATGCCTATAAGTAATTCCTATAGTGTAATAAATGACCTTTAGAATAAGCCTAACATCATTAAAAAGCGTTCATTATTTTAGAAGTTATTCAAATTTTTGTAAAACATTGAAAATGACGATTTTTTAAAAATATCTAAATAAAATATTGGCCAAATGACTTCTAAAAGATCTTGTTCTTTTCAAAATTTCAACATCTTTCAAAAAATAAAAAGAAAAAAATTTTAGTTTCCATACATTTTATGTTTTAAAATGTTTTTCAATCATCTGAAAATGGGTGGTCTCTCAATTTTGACCGGTAGTGTATTTAAGTCTAAAGAAGTGTTAAAAAAACCAAATAAAATCAAAGGGAAAAAGTGAGACGAAGCGAAATGATATAAAAAATACTAAACATTTATTGAAGTAGGACATTTAAATTTTTACACAATTTTCACTAAACTTTGCAAGTAAATACTTCGAAGTTTGCAAGCAAATCTTTAATAAATTTTTAGGAAAGTTTCGGTGCTGTGTTGGTTAAAAAATAGGTATATAATTTTAATAAAATTCTGATTTAATTGATACCGCAAACAATGCTAATAGTGCGGCTTTATGCTTTTGAATTTTGAAGTTGTTTTCATTTGATTATCTTCTGCCCTTTTTGTGATTGTTACTGTTTCTCATGGACGTTTCGCCCTAAAGTTCTCTTTTCTGAATAAGTGGTAAAAATAATGGTTTTGATAGAAGACCACCATTTACCAGGAAACGAACGACATACCGCGAACTTTAAACTAAGCACTCGTACAATATTTTCTTAAGTGAAAATCTCAATCTATATAATGTCTCAAAAATTAAAATGTGAAAGGTATATTCCTTCAGAGATCATCCATAAACTACGAAGCCTACTTTTGGAAATTTATCTAATTTAAAATTTAAAATTTAGAAATCTAATTATTTCTTAATAACAATTCCTAATTTTTACAGTGTATTTTTGTGCAAATAAATAATTATTCAAAATTATAAAAAGATTGTTTCTTTTGATATTTTTCATTTTTATGTAATATTTATTTAAAATTTAAATTTAAAAATCCTTGAAGACGATTTAGAGTGGAACAAACGTCAGACATTAGAAGTTTACCCCATTTTGTCTCTAGGTCATTCTTGTAAGTCGCGTTTTACTGAGAAGATTATATTTAAACTGAAACCACAGAAACGTGGGTTGAACGTCTGCTTTTGTGTATGTGTGTGCATATAACGTTGCTCGCAAAATCTAAGTAGGAGGATAAATTTCGGTAACAGTTGTTAAATTCATGGAAGATTATCGTGTCTCTCGACGGTTGAAAAGAAAAAAATGTCGAAAAAGTTCACGCAATAGAATAAGAAGAAAAGCTTTCTTTTTTTGCAAATATAGCATTCATAAATTCGCGACTTATCCACTCAAAGATGCGGCATCTCTTTAAGAAAGCACAGGTATTTATTTTATTCCCATATAAAGTATTATAGCTTCGAATAAAGGCAAAACAAATTATCACTGTGACTTATACCGATTATCCGAGAGGGTTAAACTGACCTTGTTGGGCTTCCATTTCTCACTCATTTTGCGCGACTCTTTGTCTGGTAAATAATTCTCTCAAAAACATTCCAACTCTTCTTCGCATTTAAAATTTTGATGAAGTGCATTTTTAAGAGGTGCCGCGAGGAGGGTTGAGAATTTTAAGAAGAAAATTTGAGATTTACATTCCCTGTCTGACTGAGATTATCCCTTTTTAATTGAACGTGGTATTATAAACTACGTAATTAGTCGCGTTTATAAAAAGTAATGTGGCATGTTTAGTTTTGATTTCATTATATCAATTTTTTAATTTTAAATAATTTACCCAAATTTACTTTATTCAATATAATGTAAATATATATAAATTATTAATAATAATAGCTAAATATCATTGTTATTTATTTATACACCCGTCTTCAGCCTACATAATTTGGCTATACAAGTGTCTCTATACAATTTCTCTTACAACTTTCTTAATAATAACCTTAACTAATTTTGCGTCTACAGAACGTCTTGAAATTAGGAGTACTCGCATTTTCCTGAAACACCCGTCTAATGGGTTTTCTCACCAGTGGAGAAGGTAATTATATTATTTTATATAACGCTTAGAATGAAAGATATCCGCTCGCGTTTGGGATAGAACTCACGTCCCCCGCCCCTGACGACCCGACTCAACGCATTTAAACCGTACGGCCACTGAACTATGGATGAGAACTCTCCTAATCTACTATATTAATTATTAAAAATGAAAATTCAAATAAATAACACAGGTTTACAAATTAAAAACTTTTTTTTGTCAATCGAACATTTAATGGTCCAATATTGGGAGCCAGCAGTACCAATGATGGTGCAATAATAGCAACCACCCGTGTAGAAATTGCCCTACTAGGGCCATAGTAAGGAATGAAACGCCGCGCCCGATCAGGGCCAGATCGGGGCGACAAGAAAATGTGGATTTCCTGATCAGAGCCACATCGGGCGCGGCGTTTCATTCCCTAATAGGTCGGCCCTATCCGGCCCTGATCAGGGCCCCAGCGAAATTTCTACACGGGTAAATGTTTGCGAAGAATTGTATAGAAATTTTTTTTTAATAATTGAATTCTTTTAGAAAATTTTATTTTTTGTTCGGTAAATTGCAAAATTAGAAAAATATACACCTCTTTAGGTATCACGGAGAAAAAAATGCTGTTGAATCAATGACATATGGGTTTGATTCATTGAATAGTGTCATAACGGGCTGCCTAACGTATATGCTGTTGTTTTGAAAGCACCGATTCTAATGATTCGATAGTATCACTTTCTTTGAAACAAAAGCATATTTCTCAAATTGACAGCATACTATGTTAATTCGAAGGTGAATCCTTTTGAATCAATAAACAAAATTTTTTAATTTAACAGTATATGCTTTTGAGTCAATGACTATAACTTTTAAATTTAAAAGCATCATTTTTATGATTCAAAAATTTGTACTCTTAATTTTTTTAGTTGTTGCTATCGATTGAATAACACCATACTGTTAATTCAATTCTTTTATGTGGTTAAATATATACCAACGATAAATTGAAAAAAGGGAATTTTTGTTCACATGTTTTTTATATACTATAATTAATTCTCACACCTTTAATACAACACTTTTTATACACATCTTTTTTTCAATTTTTCACACTAACATATACATCTTTATTATTATTTTCATTTTTTCCAACGGCTAAACACACACACACATACACATTCAAATACACTTATCTTTTTTAGTCAGAAAAATACGGCTATTCCCGAGCGGTCACCCATCCATTTAGTAACCGCGACCAACGACGCTTAACTTCCGTAATAGACGAGAACCGCCGCGCTGCAATGTTATACATCCGCTTCTCAACGTTGGGCACTTACTTTGTGGTTAAATACCGTGCTCGAGATTTTTCGCGTATATAAGGGAATTTATATAGGGAATTTATATTTAACTAGTCATTAATTAATTAAAAGAATTTAAATAATACTTTTTTATATTGGAATCTCAAAAACGACATGTTTAATAAACATATAAATATATGTGGGTAAGTATTTCAATAAATTTAGTACCTGTCAATGTCTCAAAACATAGTGTTCTTATTTTTATAGCACTAGCTCCTCCGACGGCCGCAAGCGGCCGTCTACGGTGCTAGTTTTTATATGTCCATTGTCCAAGTCCATTATTTCATTAATAATAATATTAATTATAATACAGGCATTATAATATTCAAATTTTTTCAGTTAATAATTTGCTTATATTTATATTTAAAATGTTGACGTTTTTTTGACAATGCAAAAGAAGATTTATTATGAGTCTTGACAAAAATCAAATTTATATATTCGCGCTCTTTTAAATAACATACGACTGCAGCGCCACCTTCACATGTCCAAATAATTTTAAGAACACCCTTCTATTAAGATTTTACATTCTCATTGCCCATTCTTTACTTCGATACTTTTCGATACATTCGACCTTTCCACTCCATGTCTTTTTTAAGAAAGGATATGCTATAGGCAGTCCGCAATAGCACCACTCATTGAAACGAAAGCATATGCTTTCGTTTTCAGAGCGCGCTTCTTTAGAGCAAACAATTTTTCATTTGATTTAAATTTACACGCATTTTCTTCAAATTTATCTATTAGATGCTTCAAATGAATAATGTCAAAGAAGCAAAAAAATAATTCTGTTGCTATATATAGATGAACTATAGAAACAATTTGCACAATATCATTAATTCTACAGTACTGTACTTTTAATTTAAACAGTTTCATTTTTTCATTTTAAGCAATATACTTTTCGATTAATAAATGTGTCATTGAATCAATGACGAGGAATTCAATAGCATGGAGATATTTGATTCAACAGCACTTTTTTTTCAGTGTACAATATGTAACAAGTTAGCAATTAACAATAATAATATTAATTTGTTTAAACAAATAAAAATTTAAAAAATGCACAGTATTCTTACAAATTTATAACCTGTCATTTTCCAAAAAGAAAAATTGAATTTGGTTAAAATTTACGAATTATAGGTAATTTTGAACATTATAGTTTGTATGTAGAGTATAGCCTGAAAATGCGCTTTTAACGGTTGCGCGCAAGGATAAAAAATTCAATATCTCCTAAGGTTACAGACCATCCATCAATTTCTTTTTGGAAAATACTCGTGAAATAAATGGGAAAAAAATTATTGTTATTAAAAAATTTTTTTAAATTTTTTAAAAACCTCGTAAATTCAAAATTATTTGAAATAGATTTTGGGCTTTTTACTGGCATGTATTCTACTTCAAAATTTAGAAGTTTCAACAAAATCGAAGAAGTAGGGGACAACTTTGATTTTTTAGGCATGGACCTACCCATTTGTAACTTCTCCAACACTCAATTGATCATAGTGTTTTTAACTAAAATTCCTCTACAGATCCATTATTTTTCATAATTAATCAAATATGATTAAAATTTTTAAAAATTTAACTAATTTCACAAGAATTTGAATTATTGACAATTTTCAAAAATCTAAGTTTTCGGGAAATTCCACACAATGTAAAAAATTTAGGGAGTTGACTCTCACCGGTGTTAGGTGTAAAAGTTTTCAAGTTAAATATCAACTCCAAAAGAGAGTTAATTTAATAACTCCTTTCATCAACACCCGCGTGAGTTGTTTATTCCTTATTGGGAGTTAGCATAGAGGTGTAAAGTTTTAACTCTCTTCTCTTCAACTCCCCAATGGGTGCGACTTTTATAGAATCCCCTGGGGAGTTAAAATTTAACTTCCTTTTTTTACAGTGTAAAAATCGGGATTTTATATTCGGGGAAAAGTATTCGGATCAACATATTTCGGGCGTTCATCATTCGGGCAAATGTATTTTCGGGCTGTTACTTTCGAGTAAATTACCTGTAATCATATATATGTATATATAAAACTTTTTACATTCTCATCATATGAGAAGGTATTAGTTTTGTGCGAATTTTGACTTTTGCTAATTTTATGAAATCTTCACGTTTTGGGGTCCCCTGAACCCAAAAAACATGGTTTGGCGATGGTGTCTGTCTGTGTGTCTTTCTTTCTTTCTGTAGACACAAAATGTTGTTCCCATGATAACTTTTGAAAAAATTATCGGATCGTTTTTAAATTTAACTCACTTAAAGTTAGTGTAAAACCCGTGCAGAAAATGCCCCACTTTGCCCTACAGTAGAATCCAGCTTAACCGAGGTAATGTGAGGAAGGGGCACCTCGGATAAGCGAAAACTCGGATAACACGAATGAAATAAAGAATTTGAAAATTTTAATAATTTTTTATGTATTTTGAATGGAAGAATGAAATATGCACACAAAAATCGCAACCGTAGGGCACACAAATCGTGTTATAACAACTTTATGTGTTCATAAGCCACGGCACTTTCCGTATTATCCGAGCTGCACCTCGGATAATGCGGATTGGTCAGAGCGCAAGGTGCCTCGGATAACCCGGAAGCTCGGATAAGCATAGGTCGGATAAGCGGGATTCTACTGTATTTAAAACAGGGTTCTGGTCGGGGCCTCAACAGTTTTCCCTATTAAAATTTTTTTTTTAAATAAAGTTTTTAGAATTCCTTTTTGTTGTAGAAGCTATTAACAATGAAAGGCAATCATTATTTTATTTATTTAATAATTTTTTTATTTTAGGGGTTTGACTAGAATTCCTAGCCAGAATCCCAGGTAGGGTGTTCATTAGATTTTAGATAGGGTACTGATCAAAGCCTCAACAGTTTTCCTTGTTTAAATAAAGTGTAAAAAAATTAAATCTCTAAAATTACTTTTAACAAAAAATAATGAACAATTGAAGATGTAATGTATTAAAATTATGAATAATAATTTAATTAATTACAATAAAATTAAAGGTAAAATATTACACAAGAAAACTTGTTACCTTTAAAGTTTGGTAGTGGATCCCCTCCTTCCTACTTATTGTTCAAGTAGTGAGGTGAGAATCTCTACTGTTTGGAAATAGTGGATTTTAGGGTTTTGGAATTGTTGTGTATATGTTAATAAAGTTAAACAAATTTACAAAATAATGAGAATATATTATAACTTCTAAATTCTAATACAATTATCTAATTTTCCCTTATTTACTTTATTTTAAAGATTACAGACTTTATCTTCTTTTAAGTATATGTGATTCTACACAATATCTATTTTCTGATGCGTAATGTGTTTATGTGCATGTTTTGTATTTTAGAAGGAGTTTACACCGTAAGCCTTAAATATAAGCCTCCGCGAGCATAAACGGATATGCCTCCATGAGCATATACTTGCGTCTGCGCAAAGTGTTTGCCTGCAGCTGTGTTGTGAAAGAGTTTGCCTTGACCACGTGTTCGCGCAGGCGCAAATATATGCTCCTGGAGGTATATCCGTTTATGCGCGCGGAGGCTTATATTTAAGGCTTACGGTGTAAACTCCTTCTTAGTGTGTAAAACAACTTAGCTCACCTTTGTCATATATATTTATATATTTTCTTTAAGTTTTATTTTCTTTAGTTAATTTCCTTTGTGTTTTAACGCGCTTGCACTTTATTTAATATTTCACTTTTCATTTCTTACTTTTGTCACTTTATTTCATAACCATTTATTTATTCACTTTTTTTATTACTTCATCTTTATCTTGTGGTCTATTATTCAGACCTTCAATTTAATTAAACAAACAAGGGCTTCGTACAATAACTTTATCTGGCACTATAGCCCTAACTCTCCGTCTTGGTCACGCCGAGACACACGGGCAAATGCCCAGATTTCCCTGTGTCAATCGATTTTATTAATCGACATTACAGTGTTGAAATCATACTTTAGTTTATTGCACCTTCTCGTTGCCAGGCGCTTTTCTGCAAGCTTACAGTTTTCGGCAGTGGTGTGATCATGGTTCATTAACCTAGACACACCACTCCTTAAGTTTCACACATTAGTACCTGATGCCTCATTCTTTCAATCAAAGTTAAATTCTTAATATTTTTCAATGTAAATTAATAGAAATGTGAAATATAATTAACTGCAATAATTCAGAGAGATATTATATTTTATTAACCCCTTGACTGTGAGGGTACGTCTATAGACGTACATTTGAAAGTGGGCTTCCAGTGTGAGGTACGTCTATAGACGTACATACAAAAAAATTGATAAAAGGCAGAAAAAACAAGTAAATTTACGTCACACATACGTTACTTATGGTATTTTCGACGCTAAATTCGAAACTGAAGTCAAATTTTGAAAATTCGAAAACCAAAATCCAATATGGCTGCTCAAAAGTAGACTGTTTTTAATTATACTTTTATTATATTAAATCTCAGGCAGCATACATTATTATATCAAAATAATATCTCACACAATTATATCAAAATGTTGTCGACGTCGCTGGTTACAAATATGAAGTTAGAATTTCGAAATTCAAAATGGCGGATTTGGATCCGCCATTTTGAATTTCGATGATGGACTAATTTTTTTAAATTCATTGAATTCGCTTGAAACTTGTTACTCGGGGGTTTTCGAGGTCGCTGATTCCGAATATGAAGTTAGATTTTCGAAATTCAATATGGCGGATCCAAAATGGCGGACATACTTTTTAATATTCATTGGATTTGCCTAAAACTTGTTACTCGGGGGTTTTCGAGGTCGCTGATTCGGAATATGAAGTTAGATTTTCGAAATTCAAAATGGCGGATCCAAAATGGCGGACGTATTTTTTGAATTCATTGTAATCGCTTGAAACTTGTTACTCGGGGGTTTTCAGGGTCGCTGATAACGAATCTAAGCTCAGATTTTAAAAATTAAAAATGGCGGATCCAATATGGCGGACATATTTTTTTAATTTCTCGGATTCGATTGAAACTTGTTACTCGGGGGTTTTTGAGGTCGCTGATGACGAATCTGAAGTCAGATTTTCAAAATTCAAAATGGCGGACGTATTTTTTTGAATTCATCGTATTCGCTTGAAACTTGTTACTCGGGGGTTTTCAGGGTCGCTGATAACGAATCTGAAGTGCATTTTTAAACATTCAAAATTGCGGATCCAAATCAGCGACCTCGAAAACCCCCGAGTAACAAGTTTTAAGCGAATCCGATTAATTCAAAAAAATATGTCCGCCATTTTGGATCTGCCATTTTGAATTTCGAAAATCTAACTTCATATCTAGAATCAGCGACCTCGAAAACGCCCGAGTAACAAGTTTCAAGCAAATCCGATAAATTCAAAAAATACGTCCGCCATTTTGAATTTTGAAAATCTGACTTTAGATTCGTCATCAGCGGCCCCCAAAACCCCTAAGTAACAAGTTTTAAGTGAATCCGATGAATTTTTTAAAATGTTGTCCGCCATATTGGATCTGCCATTTTGAATTTTAAAAAGCTGACTTCATATTCGGAATCAGCGACCTCGAAAACCCCCGAGTAACAAGTTTCAAGCAAATCCGATGAATTCAAAAAAATACGTCCACCATTTTGGATCCGCCATTTTGAATTTTGAAAATTTGACTTCAGATTCGTCATCAGCGGCCCCCAAAACCTAACTGTACCCAATCTCACAAATTTTGGTCACCAAAAAATTTCTTAACATTTTGGACCCACTTTATAAATTTTTCTCCTCACAGCGAAGGGGTTAATATTTAAACTCTTTTTAACCGAAATTATAACGAAAGGATGAACTAAGTATGTTTCTTTATTGTGTTTAACATGGATATTTGTATTTGTATTAATATTTTCTTATAAACATTATAGGGTAAGTGTACCAATTGCCGAGGGTGTTCCATTTGTCGATGTTACCATGGTAATAACCAAAAAATATTGTCTAAAATGTCTCATTTGTTTGTTTATATAATATTAATATATTTTTTTCACATTTATAACGCATAAAAAAATTAATATTTATTACTTTCTTTCATTTACAATGTGCAACACTGTTTAAATAAAATTCAAAGTTTGTTTACTCGACAACAGGAACCATCCTCGACAATTGGTACGTTTACCCTATTTATATTTTGTTATCACGAAGGGATATTTAGTGACGAAGTCGGTTCATCACAGAAGAATACAATATTAAAGAGAGTAATTATACTATCGTTTTAATAATTTTTTATTTTGTGGGTTTGATCAGAATTTCTGGCCAAAACCCCAAGTGAGGTGTTCACTAGATATTAAATAGGGCTCTGATCAGGGCCTCGACAGTTTTTCTCGTTTGAATAAAGTGTAAATGAATTAAGTTTTTTAAATTAGTTCCCATAATAAAATTATAAACAATTGAAGAAATTAATTAAACGGAGTAATTATACTACATTTTTAAGAATTTCTTTATCTTATGGGTTTGACCAAAAATTCTGGCCAAAACCCTAAGTGGGGTGTTCACTAGATATTAAATATGGCTCTGATCAGGGCCTCGACAGTTTTCCTCGTTTTAAAAGCATGTAAATAAATTTAATTTTTTAAAATTAACTTTTTTAAAACAGTTATTTAAGTTAAAAAGGCGTGTTCTTTTAAAACACTTTATAAAATAATTATGGTAATATATTTAAAAAACGAAAATACATATAATTTTTTTTCTTTAAGTACAATATTATAATAAAGTTTATTTATTAATAATACAAACCAAATGATAAATTCATCCTACACTGAGAAAACTGGAGAGTCAAATTCAAAGGTTCAAAAAGTGTATATTTCCTTTGCTTATGAAGAGAGTTAAATAGTCCTTCTAAAATAAATTTTGAATTGATAATGGAAATCTACTTGTATATTCTCTCCCATTATATCTGAGGGTTAAAAGTTGCGCAGAAAATGTGTACGATCTGATGCGCGCGAAATTATCTTTCTGACATTTTATGTATTTAATTTAGGGGTTAGGTTGCCATATTTATTCATTTCGCGCCGGATAAGGAAGGGATTTCTCAAGATGGTTAATTTGTCCCTCTGTTATAAACTCATTTTCCCTCCAAGAGAAATGGCACGAATATCTGTCAATGGTGTATTTGAACAATTAGAATGTTATCCAATAGCTAACTCTCAAATATGAACGATTTGTCCCTCCAGATGTTTAGTCCAATACTTCAGTTTTCTCAGTGTATAAATTAATAATTATTAAAATTCATTAAGTATAATTTATTAATAATTGTTTATTAATTATTATTTTTTAAATTCATAATTTTTATTTTTAAATAAATGTATAATAATTAATTATTTAATAACTATTATTATTCGTTATTTATAATTTAGTTATTATTAATAAATAAACTTTATTATAATATTGTACTTAAAGAAAAAAAAATTATATGTATTTTCGTTTTTTAAATATATTACCATAATTATTTTATAAAGTGTTTTAAAAGAACACGCCTTTTTAACTTAAATAACTGTTTTAAAAAAGTTAATTTTAAAAAATTAAATTTATTTACATGCTTTTAAAACGAGGAAAACTGTCGAGGCCCTGATCAGAGCCCTATTTCATATCTAGTGAACACCCCACTTAGGGTTTTGGCCAGAATTTTTGGTCAAACCCATAAGACAAAAAAATTCTTAAAAATTAGTACAGTCAATCTAGCCTGGGAAAGCCGCTTTTTTGGAAAAAAATACCTTACTCGAGATTATTTCATAAATCGTTAGTGGAACATGTGATTAGCTTAAAACCAAAAAGTTGAGACACCCCCCCTTGGGGAGGGGGGAGAAACTCAAAATTTCTTTGGTTTTGATTTTGTACGAAAACCGTAAGTCGTACTGAAAAATTTCTTAATGAAAAATTGTAGAAAACAAATTTCTCTACATTTTATCTAATTGGGCCCCTACTGTACAACTTAATGCGCGAAAGCTAGAGGGCGCCAAAATTGCAAAAAATCAGTTTTTCCCCTTTTTCGTATTAAAAAAACCATTTTTGCGTTTTGGTGTAAATAGAAAAGTTGTAGAGCTCAAAAAAACCTACAGAATTCATATACATAATCTTTTTTTAAGTTGCACTCTTTCGGAGGTACAGTCTACTTATGAATTGTTACGCATAGATAATCCATATAACACAAGACCACAAATTTTTTTTTGAAATACCATACCATTGACTAGACCATGTTTTTTTTATGTTTTTTGGGTCGCTGAATTCAAATCCGAACTCAGTTTCCGCCATCACGTCAAATTTCTTCAAAATAGCGGATCCAATATGGCTGTCAAAATTTTAAAAAATTTATTAGATTTACTTGAAACTTGTTACTCGGGGGTTTTTGGGGTCGCTGAATACGTATTTCACCTTAGTTTTTTAAAATTCAAAATGGCGGATCCAATATGTCTGACGAATTTTTAAAAAATTTATCATATTTACTTGAAACTTCTTACTTGATGGTTTTTGGGGTTGCTGAATACGAATTTTACCTTAGTTTAAAAAAATTTTAAATGACGGATCCAATATGGCTAACAAATTTTTTAAAAATTTATCAGATTTTGAATTTTGAAAAACTAAGTAGAAATTCGTATTAAAAGCGACCCCAAAAATCCTCAAGTAAGAAGTTTCAAGTAAATCGGATAAATTTTTTAAAAATTCGTCAGCCATATTAGATCCGCCATTTTAAATTTTGAAAAACTAAGGTGAAATACGTATTCAGCGACCCCAAAAACCACCGAGTAACAAAATTTAAGTAAATCTGATAAATTTTTTAAAAATTCGACAGCCATATTAAATCCGCCATTTTGAATTTTAAAAAATTAAGGTGAGATACGTATTCAGCGACCCCAAAAACCCCCGAGTAACAAGTTTTAAGTAAATCTGATAAATTTTTTAAAAATTCGACAGCCATATTGGATACGCCATTTTGAAGAAATTTGACGTGATGGCGGAAACTGAGTTTGGATTTGAATTCAGCGACTCAAAAAACATAAAAAAAACATGGTCCAGTCAATGGTATGGTATTTCATAAAAAAATTTGTGGTCTTGTGTTATATGGATTATCTATACGTAACAATTCATAAGTAGACTGTACCTCCGAAAGAGTGCAACTTAGAAAAAAATTATGTATATAAATTTTGTAGGTTTTTTTGAGCTCTACAACTTTTATATTTACACCAAAACGCAAAAATGGTTTTTTTGATACAAAAAAGAGGAAAAACTGATTCTTTGCAATTTTGGCGCCCTCTAGCTTTCGCGCATTAAGTTGTACAGTAGGGGCCCAATAAGATAAAATGTAGAGAAATTTGTTTTCTACAATTTTTATTTAAGAAATTTTTCAGTACGACTTACGGTTTTCGTACAAAATCAAATCCAAAGAAATTTTAAGTTTCTCCCCTCTCCCCAAGGGGGGGGGGTGTCCCAACTTTTTGGTTTTAAGCTAATCACATGTTTCACTAACGATTTATGAAATAATCTCGAGTAAGGTATTTTTTTCCAAAAAAAAATGCCAGATTGACTGTACTAAATGTAGTATAATTACTCCGTTTAATTAATTTCTTCAATTGTTTATAATTTTATTATGGGAACTAATTTAAAAAACTTAATTCATTTACACTTTATTCAAAGGAGGAAAACTGTCGAGGCCCTGATCTGTCGAGGCCCTATCTAAAATCTAATGAACACCCTACCTGGGGTTCTGGCTAGGAATTCTAGTTAAAACCCTTAAATTAAAAAAATTATGAAATAAATAAAATAATGATTGCCTTTCATTGTTAATAGTTTCTACAACAAAAACGAATTCTAAAAACTTTATTTAAAAAAAAATTCTAATAAGGAAAACTGTCGAGGCCCCGACCAGAACCCTGTTTTAAGTAGGGGAAAGTGGGGCATTTTCTGCACGGGATATCTCAACCTGGTGAGCTGAAATTCGGTACAAATACGTATTTTTTTTTTGAAAAAATGTCAAAATGTGACCCTGTCCCCATACTCAACTTCTACAGATCGTCACCTATTGGGCTAAAATTCGGTACACATGTTCATTTTTAAGCATAGAATATGGGTAAAATATAAAGCGAATCTGATTGGATGTCATATTTGCGAAGTACACTGAAAGAAAAATATAGAAGGTACAGGCATAATTTAGGTTATATTACCCATATAGTATTGCTGGAATAGAAACAGCCAAACAGTTAGGGTATTTCAACCATACCATTAGAACTAGATGAAAATTTCTAAAGCGCACTAACCTCTTAACCAGATTTGACATTAGCATGAAGTAGTATGACATTAGTTTCGTTCACTCACAAAAGAGGTGCGTGTGATTCTGACATACAGATTACAAATTATAGGTTAAGTGTTTCTCATTTAACCTAACTATTGAGGTAAAATCAACATTTGGTTTCTCAAAACTTGACAGAAATTCATAAACATAACTAAATTCCTAACATACCGAAATCATTTTTTTCAGTGTAGAAAGGAGTAAAATAAATTTTTTTCTAAAAAAATTTAAAAAATGAATATTTAATTCCCTTAACTTCTACATTTTAGGACATGGTGAGCTAAAATTTTGTATTTTGTAGTTTTACCTGTAGAATACAGAAAAATTATAGCGGATCTGATTGGAGGTCATGGTGTCGAACGACAAATGAAAGAAATCTTATTTTAAAAAGAAAATTCCCAAAAATGACTCTGTCCCCCTTAACTTCTACATGTCGAGACCTATATTGGGCTGAATTTCGGTACACACATAATTATGTTGTTTTACGTTTAGATTGCAGAATATTCTTATTACTTACATTAGAGAATAATACTATATTTTTCATGTAACCTTATTGTGAGAATATGTATATGAATTTCATCTCAATAGGTTTATATATATGTAGTATTTAAAAGGAGGGATATTGTTATTTAATCGATTTCTTTCTTTCCTAATTTGTATTTATTTCTTTTAATCAATCATATTTCTTCCCCATATATTTTTTTTATAAAAAAGGAGTTTAGTTTTGGAGTACGCAGAACCCTCGATTTTAGTGCGAGTGTGACTCGCACTTGTCCGTTTTTTTATGTAAAGTATTTCAATGTTAGCTATGTGCATAATTATGTCAGACAGAGTAACAATATTTCCTTTATTGCTTTTCATTATGTACAATAGAAATAGGTGGATTCAATAAGATAAACGACACTAAAAATTTTTTTAAGCCACCCTAATCGTCATGCGCACCTTTTTACACACAAAAAAATATGGTAAATTTGACTACTTTTTTACTATTTCCTGTAGTTCCTATAGGCGCCCGTAACATTATTTAGTAAAATGAACTATGACAGAATAGTTAGTCTAACTGTAAAATGTAGTAATAAATACCATTTTTACAGTAAATTTAACTACTAAAACAGTGATCTTAACTATTTGTTGTTAGTCATACTAACTGCTTCATTTAGTTGCAGTAACTAAATTTTCATAGTTCCTATAGGCGCCCGTAACAAATTGTAGTTGTAACAACTGTAAAAAATAGTTAAATTAACTATTTAAAGTAGTAAAATGAAATTATTCATTTGTTTTTTATTATTATTGAGGTCCATTTTTTTATATTTTCTCTTACCTATTTTTGTTCATATATAATTTATATATTAAATTCTTATACACCTAACAGAGAAAAATCCCCAAACGCCGGAGATTGAACGCACGACCCTAACATTCGCAAATCGATAACCTAACCACCTAACCACGCTCGCACGCTACGATGACTGGCATTGTACTTGAGGACATTCTTCTTAGATTCAGTCATAATAACTACTCCGTTTGGTTCCACTAACTGAGGAAGTGTAGTTAAAATGCTGCTGAATATGGTAGTTTTAACTACTTTTTTCTAACTACACAAATGTGGATGTTTTTACCATTCGCATTTTTTTCTGTGTAATACTTTTAATTATAACTTGTATTTGTTTTTGCAAAGATATGGCTAAAAACTCAAAATACCCATATTTTGGGTATAATTATTTTAAAGTATGGCTTTTCAACTATTGCTTCTGAAAATTTGAGCCAAATCGAAACAGGTGTTTTTGAGTTATAATTTTTTTTAAAAAGCAGATGTTTTTAATCTACTGCGCATGCGTTTAGAAATATCTCAAAAATTCTAACGGCATTGGATTCTTTGGAAAATTTCCTATCGACTAGTACTTTTCCAATTTTTTTAGACTAAAATTGACATTTTTTCAAGCTGAAATGAATTTTTTTAATTTTAGTTTTGAAAAATTTCACGTTTCATGAAATTGACGATTGTGAGTGCTCTTTATGAGATGGGAACTAAAAATTTTGGCTAGTTAACTATTTTTTAAGGTAGACTACGCCTAAAAACTTTGAGACAAATCGGAAACTTTTCACGTACAACTGTATGATTTACCTGTGGAATCCTCCAATTGTTTAAGAAGGTTCAATCGATAATTGATTTAATGAACAGATTTTGATAAAACTTGATGTGCAGCTAGATAAAGTTAATATAAAGAGGTAGTTAAATTTTTGAGACCTCTAGGTACCTATGAAAAAAGTTATAAACATTTTTGATTTTCAACATTTAAAACATTGAGTTTTATGGGAATTGAATAGTTTGTCATATATATTTACATACTGCAAAGTATTAAATGAACAGATATTGATCTAAATTTTTTAAATACTAAACCGATATGCAATAAATACACACAGAGAAAAATGGATAGTCAAATTTATTATCTAGATAATCATGGGTGATGATCTTAGATACTCAACTATAGGACAACCATCTAGATATTTTAATATATGTAAAATATAATATATATACATATATAAAAATATAAACCCCAAAAGACTCAAATAACTATTTATAACCACATTCGTAAACTTTTTTTTTAGTTGACATCTTGAAGTCGCCATTTCGAATTATAAAATTTTAACCAAATATTCTAATTCAGTGACTCTGTAAATCCCCAAATGCGCATTTTTAGCCAAATTCGGAAACTTTAAAATTTTTTCGGTCGCCATTTTGAATTTAAAAATTTCAACCAGATATTCGAAACCAGCGACCCTAAAAACCCCCAAGTGAGTATTTTTAGTCAAATACAAAAACTTTTAAATTTTTAAGCCGCCATTTTGGAGCCGCCATTTTGAATTTTTAAATTTTGATCAAATATTTGGATTCATCGACCCCGAAAACATTAAATATAATAATATCAAGTAATTAAAAAAAAAATTTTTTTTGCACATTTGTGGCACGAAAGGCTTATTTTGACTACACTGTTAAGGGATTAACTTGTTACTAATTTCATTATTAATTATTTTTCATTTTTTAAAAAATTTTTTTCAATTATTATTTTTTAAATTAAATTTATTTTATGAATATTAAGTTCCTTTACAATTTTCTGACTCCAGACTCTACTCCATCGTCAGGGCATATAAAAAATTTAAGTCTTCGTATATTTTAATTATTATTTTTTGGTAAGATAATTATACATTAATTTTTATTTTATTTATTTATTGTTAAATTATTACTATTATTTTTTTATTATTTTAATTATGTATATAATTTTTATTATTATTTAATTTTGTATATTTTTTTGGATAGACTCCCTGAAGAGGAAATCATTTAGATTTCGAAACGTTGGAGTAAATAAATATTTTATTCATTGTCCGAATGTTTTCGTTTAATTTGCCTTAATTTATAAAGGATCTCGGACGTTAAAGATTATAAACTAATTAATCCCAATTAATTTTGTAATCAACAGCCATCAAAAATAGGTGATGAGAATGTAATCCTTAAAGGCGTAGTAACTTTAAGAAAAAAAAGTTTTACGAAATATATATACATACTCTCTAAATCTGAATCAGTGACTCTATTCTCGTGATTTGAATCAGTGGAATTTCACTGAAAATCAGTTAAAAATAACTGAAATTTCAATAATTTTCCACTGATTCGCCAATTAAAAAACTACTGAAAATTTCTGTCACACATATTGAAAATTTCAGTTATTTTTTAATTGTCCAATCAGTGAAAAATGATTAAAATTTGAATCATTTTTAACTGATCTTCAGTGAAATTTCACTGATTCAAATCGTGAGAATAGAGTCACTGATTTTCAGTCAAATTTCACTGATTCAGTTTTAGAGAGTAATAGGAATGGAAAAAAACATTTTACCAAGGAAACATTTATAAGCTATGAAAATTAAATAAAAAAATGTGTTGCACGAAGCTAAGCGCAATACCCCAAGCGAAGCGCGACGTCCGGACTGTCTTCGTGCGCTCCGAGGCGCGCTGAAACTATCGAGCGAAGCGAGCCTCCGCGCGAAGCGCGGATGAGAATGTGATGGGAAGATCTTCTTTATTATTATTATTCTCTTACTTTTTAAATTACAAAACTACATTCAACAAAAAATATGTTTATTATTACTGCGTGAAATAAGAATACTTTTTTGTTGTGACAGCATAAAAGTTAGACATTTTACATTACAATTAATTAAGATAAGTGTGGCCTCTTTCACAATCCGATTTGAATAAACTAAAATTTCTACAAGGGTTTCTTAATAAAAATTTGTATTATGAAATTTTACCGATTAGGGGAGAGTGGGGCAAGACGGGGTACTTAAGGTTTAAAGCGCAAAAAAACGAAAATTATCGAATATATACTTTATTATTATTTTTAATTATCATCTTTGGGAATCAGTCTTTCGTAAAAAAGGCGTACAAAGGCCATATGTTTCTTAAAAAAGCTTATAATTAATAATATTGAAAAAATTGCAAATCTCCCCATCTTGCCCCACCGGCGGGTAAGATGGGGTACCCGTAGGGGTAAGATGGGGTACTAACAAAAAACAACCTATTCCTGTCGACAAATTTCACAAGTAAAGGTTGCATCTTCATCTTCATGCATAACTGCAGTGAGCCCATTAGCCGCAGACAAAAAAAGCAGCCCAGCCTTCATTTGAGTCTAAATAATAACCATTACAATAGAGACAAGGTGTATTTTCCATTTTACCATCGCTAATTGATGATTTAACCTGACAAGCTTTTTTCTTTTTGGTCAATCTTATTTTATTCAGTCTTGATTTTAGTAGTTTTCTTAACTTCTCTTATTTCTCTTTTTTTTTGCTTAATTTGTGAACCCCGTCTTGCCCCACTCTCCCCTACCCCATCTTGCCCGCACCTACGAAATTGAATAAAACGATTAATTACTACAATTTACGATTCAACAAAGAAAAAAAACATATGCTTCCCTTCTTCTGTAACCCTTGACAGTTAGAAAAAAATTTATACAGTTCATTAACTGTTATTATTAGGTAATAAACACCTCCTAAAAAAAGTGAAAAAATGACAATAAAATCGTCAAAAACAGTTTTTTTAGTAAAACAGATAAAAGATTTGTTCTCATGGCTTTTAGGTTTTGTAAACAAGAAACTATCGTCTCGGTGCAGTATTATGTAAAATATAATCGCAATTGGTGAATTCGTTTGTTAAATAAGGCCGGTACCCCGTCTTACCCGCTACCCCGTCTTGCCCCACCCTCCCCTACTAATCAGTCCTCAAGTATACAAAAAAATGTAAACCCTTCTTAATCAATTAAAATCGAAGTTAATAAATTCAATTTTGTAAATCGATATGCTTCGGGTAATTCACGAAATTCAGGGGGCAATTTGAATATAAATTTTCATCCATTTGACCCTTGGGGGTTCAATTCGTTTTCGAGCGTGTGCGTGAGTGAAGTGGAAATGAACGTAGAATTTTGATTTTGAGAACGAACAAATTGGTATGCATATGAATTAATACGATAATTGTGAGGGATGATATTTAAATTGAAAGTTCCGAAAAGCAATTACACACGTTTCGAGTAAATAAAAACGAGTATTGATAGAATAAATTAATATGGGAATAATTAAATTATCCCTCAAACGCTTGGAAACCCACTGGAAGTCCCGCAAAATTTGTTCAAAATTACATATACATATTTACTATACGCGAATATTAATATCATAACCAAATTATCAATATTAATATTTAAATAGCGATATATTCTTCTCTGACTGGAGTTTGATTGTACTATGAATTCAAATTTCCTGTAATGTTGTAATGAAAATATGAAATCAAATTCTTTTTTGATTTTATATTTTGGTAAGAAGCAAATTGTTTTTAGTTTATTGGTTCCTTACGACAGGTTATTTTTTAGATAAAGCACCTAATTGTGTTAGTTTGGTTTTCGGTCATCTATAATAAAAGTTGTCGACTTATAGAGTGAAACACTTTCCGTTTCTTTAGCGATGACTACTAGAAAGGTGACTGACCTTCCTGTTTATTCTTTGTCGTGGCAACTGCTTTCTTGAGCCCTGACCTAAACACTCTGCATAGTCCGCTTCTTGCAAAGTGATCGGTATTCGCCTCCTTCTTTTACTTTCTTTAATTACATCTCTACTTTTTCCTTGTTGGATATTTAAGCTACTAGCTACTTAGCTACTAAGCTACTTAGTATGGTGATCTATATTATGTTGTTGGTTTTAAGAAAAATATATTCAAAAAATAAAGATTTCAATTCAGGAAATCTGCAAATACACAGCTATATGTAAAATCATTTATTGCAGGTGAAGGTCTTCTCAACGATGAACATATTATCAATAAAATTGCGGAAAAACATTCGACGTTGAAAATAACTGTGATAGTAAATGTAAACATAATATTTTAGCGTTTTGTCTCAAAAATTCGAATTTAAAAGATTTTCTTTACAAGATCGCGGCAGTTTAATAAAGGAAAGAATAATGTTTACAAGTTTATGTAGATTTTATTAAGCAATTCAAAATTCATGGACTGAAATATTAAATGCTGTGGAAATCCCTTGCAGTTTTTTCTATCTCGTCCAAACCATTTATGTCTGCCTTTCAGTTACTCTTAAATAATTTACCTGATGGGCTTCTTCTTGTTCTAAATTATTTTGCTGAAAAACATGTCATAGAGATCAGAAAAAGAACGCGGAAGATAGATTTTGCCCTGATATCTCATTGAAATTTGGAATCAGCATGAAGCTACTCTGCAAGAAAATTGTAGAATTAATAAAGACAATAAAACTCTACATTTTCAAAATTGTTTGCTTATTTCAACAAGAATCGATTTCTTTGAAAGAAATATGAACGAACTGGTAAATCATGACAAGACTTGCTGCTACACTCAAGTACAGGGAAAAAAACTTACTTTGCACCCATCATAAGTACGTTAACCTCAGAGTACTGTGTTTACGTTCGTAGCGCCGCGAAAATATTATTGATAATATTTCGTAAACGGCTAATGGAATTGAAATCAAACTTTATAGAAAACTTATTTATATATCTATAAACATTTCATTCACTGGAAGTTTGTTCTCCGTAAAAATTTCCTGGATAAACGAAGCGTTTGAAAATTATCAAGCATTAGTTGAACATTGATTAAAGAAATTATTAATAATTGTTTTTTAAATTAAAAAATTTATAATTTTTAATATTTTTCACCAAAAGGATAGCATAAACTATAACTCCTGTGAATTTCATGAAAAAATATTAATAACTTTTCATTTTAGAACGAGTTGAAGAGAAAAAATGAATGAAATGTTATTTCATAAAAAAATTAGTTTTTTGTGTTTTCTTCTAAAACCTTAATAGATACGAAAAATTTTTATCGAAGAAAAAAGATGCGCAATAAAATTTCCTATTCAGAAGTAATTTAAACAAATTTTTTTTTTAAATTAATTTTTCAACTTTCAGGGGCCAACTCAAACCCCTGTGGAAATTTTATGTGTCGTTATAAGATCCGACGACTCATAACCTTTTGGTGATCTCTTTTAATATTAGTACAATTTGTGTTCATTAAATCTGTAAACATTTTGTCAGTTAAGACAATTGTCTTACTGCATTATATACGAATATCTTATTTTTATTTTTATCATTGTTTAGTAGCTTTAACTAAACTATTTAGTTATCAGAAATAAACCGACAGTCGACATTACTGTCCTGGTCTCTCAGTGCGTATTATTCGCGTGCGTGCAATGCTTAAAAAGAATGAAAAAAACTGTGAGATGAAGAATGACAGAGAGAGAGAGAGAGAAACACAATGGAATGCGATTTTAGAGAGAGAGAGGAGAAGACAGAAAGTGAAAAGCGAGCAGAAGGGTCAAACGGATGTCGACACGGGCCGTTGCGCGGAAATAGCCAATTAAATCAGCAACAACGAGATCGGGATCCAATTTATTAATCGGATTATAAGCCTGATTTCCCTTGGGCAAAACGGGCCAGGGCTCCGGGATAAAGTCGATCCATCGAAGCCCGAATAGTTCCCCTCCACGGACTACATTTAATAGCCATATATTCAGTTTTGCGTCAAAGTCATAGCGGCTCTTTGTCACATTCGTAGAAAAATTGATGCAATTCTCTTCCTGCATTTCTGTATATTCTCCACATATTCAATTCCTCAGAATTTATCTCCAGAACTTCCTCGTTTGCTTTAGGAATTATCTTGTGAAATTAAATTCCCGTAGGATAAACGCACATATCGATAATTGAAAGAAAATATTTTCTATAGAAATTGTATCGATAATTAATGATTGAACATAAATTTAAAATAATATCTTTTTAATTTCAATCTCAACATTTTTTCAATTAAATTAAAATAAACATATTTAAGGGCAACATTTAAATTAATTTCAATACAAACTTTTAATTAAGAATTTTAATGCAAAAATCAGAACATTAATGTATAATTGTAATGACAAATAATTTCGATTAAAAGTAGCATTTAAATTAAACATTGGCATTGTGCATTTGTACAAAAGTAAAAATGTTAAAGAATAATTAGAGAATATAAAAGAGTACTTTTTTTAAGAAATTTGCTGACATTTGAACAAAATTAGAAACAGGGCAAAGAAAGAATCAAAATCTTCAAATGTGTAAATGAAATCAGGGTTGACGTTGTTCGATATCAACACTCCCTCTTGGGAAATCATCTCGGAAAACTTAAAGGAACAAACTAGGCTCACCACCTTTTCCAGACGTTTCAGCCGGCCGTCTATGCATTAACGAAGGGAGGGGGGTGTCAATACATGGGAAACAAGCTTTGTTTCAGCCGGCGAAAACCGGCCAAGGTGGCAGCCCTAGAACAAACTTTCGATTCTGCAATCGCTTTGTGACTAGAATAAACGATAAATCTATCTTTATCTTTGCTGACAAGTCTTTTCACAACATAGGATACAGACTTCATTCTGAAATGAATAAATAAATATTTCGTTAAAATATGTTTACCTTTAATTTTTCTTTTATTGTTATTTTTCTATTTATTTTATTTTTAAAATCTTTTTTATACTTCTTAAATTAATTTTTAGTGTCAATAATTAATCTTTGTCTAGCCCTTGGAGCACACACCTTTTTTCGAACAAGTTTTGCACACTCCATGGTCACTGTGACCCTGTTCACTTTTCAAAACTCTAGCATTTAAAAACTTATCATTAAATTTAAATAAACAAAATTGTTTAATATTCTTGAAACATTGAAGAATAAGTTTCTACAATTGAAAAGTTTAATTAAAAATATTTCATTATAGAAAAAAATACTAAAAGTAGATAATTTTTCAGAAAAACGACAAAAATAAGATTTTTTTAAAAATTGTAGTTCTTGTAATTTTTAATACTTTTAACTAATATTTTACATTTGTATTCTTGAATAGTGGTACAATAAAATAAAAATATTTTCTATACTGTAGTTTGTATAAAAAGCATTTTTTACAAGTTAATGGAGGTGATTTTTATTTTTTGACGAAATGTAGACGACAACTGACTGGAGCATTATACTCGGGGAGAATTGAAACGTGTTATTAGAACCTAAAACAATTACTTTTAGGTCATAGGACCTCTACTTGTTACAATTTTTTAAAGAAATTCAAGTTTAAACTAAAAGACAGGGTCACACAGACCCTGTATGTGCTCCGAGGGCTAGAACTTTAAAAATAATTTAGACCCTTTCTTTGGTATGTACGATTATTTAAAGTATTTAAATACAATGCTAGATATAAAATATAATATATTTTTAATAATAATATTAATTAATATTTTTGGTTGTATCTTAGGAATAATAAAAAAAGAAAATAAACATGATATTAATTTTCTAGGAAGGACAACCAAACAAAGACACTTTGAGTCTTCGGCTTAATCCCCTTTGACAATGCATTGACGTTCAGCTGGGAACAAAGGACTCGGTTCGATTGGCAGGTAATAACTGGCGAAAATTGAAATTCATATTAAATATAAATTGATATTTTGAACTCAGTTTCAATTTGTGAATCGTTCTGTTAACAGGAATATAAATTTTCTCGTCGAGAATGTATTTTCAATAATGCCATGTGTTTTGAAAATTCTCTACTATTAAAAATTTTATATTCAAAATTTTTGCTGATTTAACAAACGTTAGCTCCGAGAGTGTTTTCACATATCCGAAAATTGCAAACGCTTTGAGAGTGTTTTTAAATATTTTTTTTCCCCAATTGTCGAAACATTGATTTTTGAATTCCTGGCGCTTCTTTGTGTGTTTTAAAAAATTATATTTAATAATAACCAAATTAATTAAAAATAATTAAAATTTAAATAAATAAATAAATAAATATATATATATATATATATATATATATATATATATATATATGTAGGCAAATAGAAAAATCCGTCGTTTAGCTTATTCCTAGGCTTTGAGCTAATCGCGGGCAAATAGGAAAATATTCAAGTAAATGACAATTATTTTTTTAATCGCCTGAATTCCTTAGTTATTTAGCTTGATGCCCAGGCGTTAAGCTAAATGCCCAAAGAGCGCCAGGTTAATAGAGAAATTGATCTCGATTAATGGATAATAAACATTGTAATGAAATTCCAATTAATAATATTATATTGCAGGTAATTTGAGTTGAAAATCGTTTCTTAATTTTTGTTTATATTCTTTGGTTTTAAATATTCTTAATTGAAACTACCTTTTAAATTTAATATTATATATATGAAATATTCAAAATTATATTTAGTGTCTCTTTGCTTTACACGAGTGCCAAATTACTTTTATTTAAAATAGAAAGTCTTTCTGTAAATAGAGATGAGTTTGAGAAAAAATGTAAAGAGGCAATCGAAAAAACGGGAGTCGTAGTCACCTAGAAAAAATTTAATCTATTTTAATAAATGAGAAAAATGGTTTAAAGAAAGATGCTGCTCACTGCCATTACTTAAAAAAATATGAAATTCTGCAAATTGGGAATGAATCACATATTATTGTGATACAAAAGTGATCGGACCAATTTAATGTATATGTTGCCCATTGAAGAATTTTTTCCAAAATTGTTAGAAGCTTTAAATTAAAAATAACTTGTAGTTCGCGATGCCACCAAAGCTTAACTTGCTGCAATAAATGAATTGTAAATTTTTTCCTTTGCTATTGACTTCAATTTCTATTCTATTAGCCTGGCGCTCTTTGGGCGTTTAGCTTAACGCCTGGGCATCAAGCTAAATGACTAAAGAATTCAGGCGATTAAAAGAATAATTGTCATTTACTTGACCATTTTCCTATTTGCCCACGTTTAGCTTAAAGCCTAAGAATGAAGCTAAACGACGGATTTATATATTTTTATTTATACATGTATTTATATTTATTCATATATTTATATGTGGCGTTCCACCTCAAGTGATCGGGGTCCAAATTTGAAATGTTTGGGATCAGGTTAAAAGTTTGCACAAACAGTAGTCCTATTACATACAATTAAAAATACCAATAATTATTAATTTATTTAAACAAATGTAAATAACTGGAGGGGGTCAAAGTTTAAATTTTTGGTCTTACATGGAATATTTAAAAAATTTGCAGTTCCTTTAAAACAAAACGAAAAGATGTTTTCTATTTTGGGTTTGTTTGTTGTTTTTCAGCACTTTATAATGGTGTAAACAAATTTAAAAAAAAATTTTTTGACCTTGAAAAATTCAATTAAAAAATAAAATTTCATTTTTTTATTAAATGGACATTTTTTTATTTTTAAAAAAAAAAATTTTATATAGGTGAGGTTTTTTTATAAAAAAATGTGTAGGCCAAAACATGAAACAAGAACTTTTAACTGGTCTAAATAAACATTTACTTCTGTAGTCCACCGGTCCTGCGCGTTGTTGGGCTGTATATTGTTTATAACAATTGAAATAAATTATTTTATGCTTTATTAATTATTATCTGGTAGTCCTTTTTTTAAATTAAAATCTCAAAAATCGGCCTAAAGGGATGTCTAAAGAATTTATTCCTCTTTAATCTAAAATAAAGAACACTCAAATTAGTTAAAAATTGTAGGCTGTAGACATTGTTTAACAGTAAATTGTAAAAAAAAATTCCACTGTGGGCCGTTGCACTGCAAAAGTAGATGCTTAATTTGATCAGTTAAAAGTTCTTGTCCCACGTTTTGACCTATACATTTTTTTAGGAAAAAACCTCACCTTTATGAAAAAAAAATAAAAAATGTCCATTTGATAAAAAAATGAAATATTATTTTTTAATTGAATTTTTCAAGGTGAAAATTTTTTTTCTTTTTGTTTACACCATTAGAAAGTGATGAAAAACAGTAAAAAAAAACCCAAAATAGAAAACATCTTTTCGTTTTGTTTTAAAGAAACTACAAAGTTTTCAAATATTGCATGTAAATTTGAACCCGGATCACTTGACGTGGAATGCCACATATATCAAAGATGGATGCAATTGGCTAAAAAACGTTAAAAACATCAGTACACTGCATAAACAAGTGTCTCATTTTGAGACGTTTTGTCCACATATTTGAAACACATGAGTTATCTTGTGTCCACATATTTGAAACAGATATGTGTCTCATTTTAAGACGTTACAAAGTGTCTCACACATTTTGCACTTCATTTTGAGACATGATATGTGTTTCGAGTATCCGTCTCACAATGAGAAGACGTTTTATGTGTCTTATAAGCATTAAGTCACCTTTAATGTTTTAAAATGAGACACGAGATGAAGTTAAATGTCTCAATATAAGACAGATTTTGTATCTTAATGATTTAAACACTTAAAGCAACTAAGTTAAATGTCTCAATATAAGACAGATTTTGTATCTTAATGATTTAAACGCAACTCATTTTAAGACACAAGTGAGATACCAGTTTTTGCAGTGTAAAAAAGAAATGTATGAAAATTGATCGGATTTACTTGACACTTGTTATTCTAGGGCTTTCGGGGTCGTTAATTACGAATCTGGTATCAGATTTCCAAAATTCAAAATGGCGGATCCAATATGGCGGACATTGAAACAAAAAGTTGATAATTTTTTATGAAACTTAGTACATGAAGGTTTTTGGGGTTGCTGATTACAAATATGACATCGGATTTTGAATTTTGAAAATCTGATGCCAGATTCGTAATCAGCGATCCCAAAAACCCTGAGTAATGAATGAATTTCAGGCAAATTCAAACAATTTTTATCTACCATTTTGAATTTAAAAAATCTGATTCCAGGTTCACAATAAGCGGCCCCAGAAACGCTCGAGGAACAAGTATCAAATAAATCTGATAAGGTTGTGAAATGCAGGCTGGGTCGACTCAGTGTAAATTTTGTGGCCAAAGATTTCTTGTCTACAGCGCCTCTGTAGTGAAAACAGGGTGAACTACTAGTTGTGTACGTACACGAGTTTGCTTAGGTGTGTTGGTAAACTTCGAATGTGTTGACTTGCGATTTGAATCAAAATAGCGGCTTGCGCGCCTCTGTAGTGAAAACAGGTTTACTAAATTCTTTTGCCGCGACTACATAGGGTAGTCGACCCAGCCTGGTGAAATGTTTCAAGCGAATCTATTTGCTTCATACACTTTTTTTGGTGCCATTTTGAATTCTGGAAATCTGATGGCACCCTAACAGAAATGGATATTCAAGGATATAATACGGATGTCCAAGTCACATCCGGAAATTTGAATAACCCTAGGATGTCCTTAATATATCTCAGGATATCCGTGAGATATTCTACGGATATAATATATTTTGTATGTTTCGGAGATCCATAGGATATCCTGAATATCCTGTTGCCATTTCAATTTGCAGAAGCATTAGTGTTGCAAAAATGATTTTTAAGTAACTGGTCCTCTAAAAAGTTATTTTGTTAAAAATTTTTGCACATGAAGATTGCAAAATAATTAAATTAAAAACGATTCTTATTTAAATTTTCGTTTTAAAAAAAGTGCGGATTTTAGGGGGTCGATTACCAAATTTTATTTCGACTTTCACTGTCATTTACACTTTCACTTTGATCGATTTTTATCGTTACTATCACATTGAAAGATTTTTATTTTCACTTTCACTTTGATACCGGTCACCGTGTAGAGGGTAGTGACTGGCTCAAAGGCGCAAGAGAAAATGGTCTGAATATAAGCAGCTTCAGGTTGCAGAGCCGATCGGTGACCTTCGGAAAGAACCCAAGCAGGGTTCGAGTGCTGAAGTCCCGTTTAACTCTAGGTGTCGGGCGACCGAACCTCAGCAAGGTTCTGGAAGCTGTCCCCTAGGCCTTGAGTATCTGTCCCTTGTTAGGAACAGATTAAAAGGTCACGAAGCCTTGAGTCGCGTCTCGTGTGTCAAACCTAGTTGATCGATGTTTAAACAAAAATTATTCTTCGTGTTAAAAGATTGACAATTTATCCTGAAAAGGACTAATTGTCAATGTTGAACTTGTTGTCCTGAAAAGGACAGGTTGGTGTTGACGGTGAGAGGTGAGACTTCCGCGGCCAGCGGAAGAGTGATGAGACGTTGTTTCCGAAATGTTGTCTCTCGGCGTGAAAGACGTGTTGCTCCGTCGAAGGCTGGCGAGGTAACAGAGCGAGTCAGGAAAAATTTGCGGTATTTATGCGCCTCTACTGAGTCGCATCCGCAACATCCCTTCCACCTTGTCAAGAGCCAATCAGCGCGTGAGTTGTCCCCACCCGTCCCGCGCATGCGCGGTAACGTGGAGGTTTCGAGAGCGAGAGTCAGTCGAGCGGGAGGCACAGAACTGGAAAGACTTGCCTGAAGATTCCCTTGTACAGACGATGCACCGTGCCACTTTGCCTTTTACCGTCATTTTTGTACCGTACCTCCGGAACAAAAATCTAACTTAAGGCTAAATCAAAATAAATTAATTTACTTATAATATTCTTTAATGTTATATTTGATATTCTATCCAATACATTGTAAAAATGTATTAAACAGAATTATAATATACATTAATCAATATTATGGGAGATAAAGAAACAAAATTCGTTATTTCCACAAATACAAGGAGTGAGTGTAAAAATTACACTTTAAAGGCATTTTACAAGCTTATTAATATTTATTTAAAAATATCAAATTAATTAATTTTTTTATTAATTTTATTATTTGTTTCTTAAATATCAAAACTTGTAGTTGGAATGGTAACCAACTATAACAACTTTGATAGATTTTTATTTATTTATTTTTTTAAAATTTTTTTTTATAGATTTTAATTTTTTTTTTTAGGTAAAAACCTTGACTTTTACTTTCAAAGATTTTTATTTTCACTTTCATTTTTACTTTAACAGATATTTATTTTAAATTTCATTTTCAATTTGACAGAATTTTATTATCGCTTTAATTTTCACTCATTTATTCTAACTTTGATATACACTTTAATTTTCGCTTTGATGATATTTTATGTTTTTCCTTTTACTACAGCCACTGTAAATCAAATACAATGCTTATAAAATACCAATTAAAATAATTCATTTTAAATCTTAACTTTTAAAAAATTCGAAAAACCCCTGACTAACTTTGATATTTTTGAAAAATTTCGACTCTGATATTAAAATTCTTAACATTTAATGATTATTTTCAACTTACTTTTATTTATAAACATGAAAAAGTAACATATGGCAGAACTTTATTTTTTTTTCTTCGTTTGTAGAACTACCCATATACCTGTATAAACAATAATTTTCAGATGAGATGCTGTAGGTGTGCTTTGAGTTTATCTTTCGTCACTATATGAATGATAGGATTCCATACCATAATTCACGCACATCACGGTTTTCCTCTCAATATTCACGTCATGAATTTAATCGACGTTTGCAATTGACGCCAACGCCTTCTTCTTCCTCTTCTTCTTAACCCATCCTCTCGTCCATGAAATGTATTGCACAATACAATCATTTGAATAAATTCATAGTCATATCATCACAACAGAAATAAAGGTCCATAATGCAACAAAATCTTCACACACAAAATGTCACACTGCAAACTAATTGAGACGATGACTTTAGTATTTCAATTCATGGCCAGACAGAAAGAAATGAGAAATAACATTCCTTTAAATTCAAAAGAATGATGATTCAAAATAATTTCAATTTTAGAAAATCAAGATTTTTATATCCGAGAATTTTCCTCCTAATCGAAATTAAAAGGACTTTTGAAAAAAAAACATATTTAAAGCGATGCATATGCGATTCTAAAAGAAATCGTTGAAGAAAAAGAATTTTGGAAGTTATCCAATAATAAAAGGAGATGAATAAAAATGATCGCATTCTTTTCATCCGGGACCATCCATAAACCACGTAGCTCCGATTTTTGAACTTTTTGACCCCTCCCCTCCCCCACGTAGCTTAACGTAGCATATTACCGAACCCCCTCCCCCCCTACCTAATGGAACGGAGCTTTTTTCTTTTTTTATGAATATTAAATTCTCTTTTCTAAAAATAATCAATAAAATCGTATTGAAACATAGTAAACAATATTAAATGTTTTTAAATCACAGTTTATTTTTTTCTTTGACAAGTAAGAGTTTGATACAAGACTAATTCTTAATTTTAATCGATATTTTTGTATATATATGTATATTTTTTCATCACTATATATTTTATCAATATATGTGGACGTCCACATGAAAAGGGCCTATATTGTCGGTTCTAGTTTTCGAGATAATCACAATTTAGTAATTTTGGAGCAAAATCTTAATTTTTAAAAATTTTTTATTATCAATCTACATGTTTTGACAAGTCGACTCATGCGGTTTTCATTAATTTATCGATAATTTAACTGTTTGATTTCATTGGTTCTTTAGAAAATTGAAAAGGGCCCATTTTGGCGGTCATTTGCAAAATTAATCCGTATTTTAAAAATAGAGGTGTGGAAAAAATTTAAAACCTCTTGATTTTTCATCTTTAAGGTATCCTGGACTGTAAACAATTCTTATCTGAATAACTTCCCAGAAGAACCAGAGATATTGATGTTAGAGTCTTTTTTTCGTAATTGTCGAATTGAAAATTTGAATATTACGTTAATTTTTTCATAATAGAAACTGTCAAAAATTTTTAAATAAGTTTAATATCTATCCTTTTTCTTCAAATGACACAATTAAATTGTACCTAATAATTAATCTTGTTAAAAAATGGTTCTTTAATAAAAAAACTGTCCTTTTTAGAAAAAAAAAGTTTTTCGTATTTTCAAAATTAAGAGGGGGGGGATGGTTTTAAAAATTTAAAACCTGTTGGTTTTTTATCTTCAAGGTAACCGTTTTTCTCGAAATGAGGTTTTTGGCGTTCTAAACTTTTAAATTCGTAACTCAGCGAATTTTTAACCAAAAAAGTTCTAAGACCACTCAAAATTTTCCAACTTTTGCCAGGAATACGCCCATATAGATAACTCCAATAGTGTTAAAATGGGCCCTTTTCATGTGGACGTCCACATATATTTCTCGACTTGACTTTCGAGCTGCCCGCGTAATTTAAAAAAAATGTATGTCAAATAAAAATACAAAGCTACGTTGCTCAGACTAAAAAACCCTCCCTTCCCCCATGTGGTCTAACGTAGCACATTACCGAACCCCCTCCCCCCCCAAAACAGGCTACGTGGTTTATGGATGGTCCCTCCTTTATGAAATTTTTCCAAGTGAAAATTCGCACGTTCCTTAAGGTAACGCGGGCGTGGTAAAATAAAACAATTTGAGACAATCAGCCTCTTCTGCCATATATATGTATGTGGCTGAGGGGAAAGAATTTTGCTTGGGCAAAGCGTGTGCGAGTCTTGGTGGTGGAGAAAGAAAATGATGTAAAAGAGGACCCAAAGGGCGTGGAATATATGCGACGAGGTAGAGAAAAGAGAAGCCAAAATCAAATACGCGGTCGAGTTATGAATGCGAATTTCTTTTGCGGTAAAAGGAGCGGGATGATTGCGGAGACGAAATGTACCATGAGCGGCTAGAATCGCAGAAAGTGAGAGAGAGTATAAGGGTGTAACTCAGAATGAAGTCGATGGCGTGGTACGACGAACGGCATCGTGAGAAGAATATGCGAACCAGTTTGCGAAGCGTGTTTTGAATTGAACTTACGCTACATTTTTCTTTTGTCTCATTGGGCGATCATCCCGAGCCCAGATGATGAAAGGGACAAATTCAAGCAATTTGAGGAAATTTCTCATTTTCTATTCTATTTTCCGATGATTATTATTATCATTATTTCCATTTTCAGAAACAAGAATACATTACGATCAAAAGTCTTTGCGGTCGTTTCTTTTTCTGATCATTATAAAAAATGTTACGAAAAACGTGATCTCAATCGTGTAGATGTTGACAACACGTAAATCACATCATGCCTTACAATCAGCCGACCTAGAAATAGACAGTACGTCAAAAAATTTCACCTAGTTAATTAAGGTTCATTGGTATTTTCTTCATATTCCTGTATTCGTATAAATTAATATGATTTTCTTCAATTATTTGCTTTGACACATTACTGTTTCTTAGAATTACTCACGAATGACTGCAGACACTAGGGGGTCGATTACGTAAATTCATTTGATTTTGATTTGACTTTACCGCATTTAAATTTTTTTACTAGACACGTGTTTTCCTGTGGCAGTTCGTAAGCGTGAAGCCATTCCGAATTGGGTGAAAGATTGATTGTTGATGATTCTTTTTTCGTCCGTCGAATACGGGCTGAATCCATTTCAAATCAGGCACACTGACCAACTTCAAGTCATGGATTTAACTGCTGATACACTGCAAAAATAAGTGTCTTATTTGATATCATAAAATAAAATGTAAGATGGAAAAATGGTATATTACATCTTAAAATAAGATGTTTTCTAAAGTATCTTACTGATTTTTAAGATGTTTTATACGTCTTAGATATTTCATCTATCTTAAAAAAGTAAGATATGTACTTCTGTAAGTTTTTTAAAGTATACTTAAATTAAAATATGTTTCTGTCTTAATAAGATGTTTAGCAATAAGATACTTGTGAATTGTAAGATGCGAAAAAAATTTAAGTTACTAAAAACTAAGATGCATAAAATGTCTTACATATAAGCCCATAGTTAACCTCAAAACTTTTTTCCCAAAAAATATGATGAAAATGTGTATGAAGATACTTTAAACATACTTAAATTAAGATATTTCAAATAACTTATTAAAAATGACTACCAAAACATCTTAAATAAGATACTTCTTTTTGCAGTAATAAAATATGTTATTCTATCACGGAGAAAAATGGAAAAATGATTTATGCAGTCAGTGTAGTACTCCTTTATAGAATAATATGTGACAGGTACACACTATAGTATTAGAAGTTTCATAGCTGAACAGTTTGGGACTCAACACAAGTTATCCCATTCATCAGCTTAAACAAGACTGTTTATATAGTCTAAGAGGGAATAAGAGTATAAAAAATTGGAATGAGAAATTACTTTCTCATGTAATTGTTAAAAGAACGCGGCAGTGTACAAAACACAAGTCAATAATAGAAGCGAATATTGAACAAATAGTACTCAGTCCAGTTCTTTCGAAAAATGAACGCCGTGCACATAAAGTAGATACCTACTCGAAAACCACAAGTTATTCTCTCTCTCTCTCTCACACTAATGGTCGTTCACTTATCTTACCGTTTCACTTACTCTTACTACTCTCAACTATTATGCAGTGCAGTTAAGTTCATTAAATTATTAAATATTGCTGTGAGAATAATTAATTATACATTTCATTCAAGGTCAATTCACTATTTTGTACACGAAAAAAAAAGAATAATCAAATTTACCATGAGGACTGTCAAACTTAAAAAAGGTTTCAAGGTTATTAAGAAAAAATTAATGTTTTTTATTTATTTATTATTAAATTCTAATAACCGTATCAAATTTAAACTAGTTGACAATATTATTTATTCAATATTATAAATATTGTTGACATCCATACTTACATTAATTACAAAGTAAAATCCACGCATGATCTAATTTATTTCATTGGTAAGGGATGTTTCTTAAATAGGAAATTTCCCCCATCGATTGCGTAGCCGAGAGGCTTAATGTAAAAGCGTGCGATTTATAATTATATGCGTATATTTAGTTGTATGGTTAGGTAGGTGTTCAATCCCGTATGATTGTAAGATTTTCCTATGCATTTAGTTGTTAATTGTAAGTATGCAGATGTGGGAAGAATAAAACTTGTGAATTAAGGAATATGAATATATAAAGAGTGCATTTAACACATTTTTCTTTTTTTTAATGATTGGTTATTGTTTTTTTTATATAAAATTGACGGAGTGAATAAACGGAAACACTCGTTTCGCATCGCGTCGGCCATTTATTTTGACAGGTTCCGCGCCTGCGTTCCCTCATTGTGAAAATTTCGAAGTAGGGGACTGAGTCCAGTTTCTCTACTATGCACACTGCAGCGCGCCTTATAATCTTTGCCTGTGTTTCAATGCTCTTTACAGTGACATTTGGAACTAAGGCCCTCTAAACACTATACGCAACACCCTAAGATGCTTGATGGAAATAAATTAATGTACTTTTACTGGACTGAGTCCAGTTTTTTCAATATTGACTCCCAGTTTTTTAAACTCTATTTTTCTCAGTGTATATGAAAAATAAAGAGATCCGTATTTTTTTCTTTTTCATAAAAAATATTTTGAAAGAAGTTATGCATATTTGAAGTTTCAGTGGTAAAACTCGAAAAAACATTGGAAAAAAATGGTTTCGGTTGTAATTTTTTTTCTAATGAGTATAAACAAATTTTTTTCTTGAAACTTGTAAATGGGCTAGTCCTCTTTAAAATCCAATTTGAAATTTGAAAAAATTCAAAATTAACGAAATAAGAGATAGTTTTCTAAAAAAAATAATGTTGATTTTCTCAAAAACCCCACTTTTTCTTTCTAATTTTTACCATAAACTCATCAATATGAAAAACAAATCATAATTTTCAAGCGGGCTAAACCATCCTGTTAGCCAGGAGAATTTTTTTTCGAAATATTTCTTTTTACAAAATTTGAATTTGTTTACGTGCATTTTGGAGAACAAATGAACGAACTGAAGTAAGTCATTTTATAATTAATAATAATGAATGCAGGGAAAATAATCCCAAAATTAATTCTGTCAAAGGTATTCAATTTCAATACATTTAAAATTGTACATTTTATATATTATTTATTACCAACAATATTTAATTAAACGAACCAATAATTCGTATATGGCTCGAACCGCCAAACATGATTTGGAAAAAATTTAATAAACAATTTTTCCATCAAATGTACATTTGGGGCATTCCAGGCCGAATCGGAAATCATTTTCCTTTTTGCATCTCAAATTTTTTTTAAACATTTTTTTTCTTTTAGTACTCTTTGAAATGAGCTACCTTGATTTTTTTCAAATTTTTTCATAAAGCGGTTCAGGAGATACAGATTTTTGAAAAATGACGTTTTTTACGTAAATTTTTTCTTTAAATGCTTATAACTCGGTCAAAAATTGATCAAATTGGATGTTCTTATAATGAAAAGTTTTGTTTTCACGCGTAGTTTTTAATAAAAATATTTTTAAAAATTTAAAAATAATGTACGATAAGATTTTAAAATTTTTAAAAAAATTTTTATTTTTAACCTTGATCGTGGTCAAACGATGGGATCTATTTATTTTGAAATTTTTAATTTTTATGTACGCAGTGGTGGCCAAATGACTAAATTGCCATTTGACCAAATCACAATTTTACACAGAAAAAAGGTTAAGTTTAGAGAGACTTAGTCTGAAAACACATTTGCTGTGAAAAATTTGTTTGATTTTGTCAAATGGCAAGTTAGTCACTTGGCCACCACTACGTATATAAACCGCTGCCAAGTTGTACATTTTTATAATTTTGGTGTTCATTTCATAAACACTTTGCTTCCTCATAGAAATAATAATAATTGAAATATAAGAATTACTTTTTATAAAAGGGTTAAAGATCATTAAATCTTGGTCCAAAAAATGTGTTTTTATATATTCTATAAGATGGTAATAATAGTTTAATAATTACACATAAGTTAATAAACAAGAATGTTGAAAAAATGATATTTTCCACAATTTTTGATATTTCAAATATCAATAATTTCATAATTTCTGCCCGAATCAGGTTAAAAAATTGGTCAATCGAAGCGTTTTTTAATGCTCTTCAAGTTGGTAATAATTTTTTGAAGTTACTTTTACATAATTTTAAAAAATGTTTATAAATGTCTTATTTTTCAAAATTTTAGATTTTTAAAAGTTTAATATCTCCGGTTAATATGGAGGAAAAATGTTCAATTAGGGCTCAAAAGATGCGTCTGAAAAAACTCTACAAAACTAAGAACAAAACAAAACGAAACTTCTACATTTTTCAACAAAATTTTCAAAAAAGTCTTGTTTTCTAAATTTTTTGATTTTTTAAAGTTTAATATTTCCGGTTAATATGAACGAAAAATGTTCATTTAGGGCTCAAAAGATGCGTGTGAAAAAACTCTACAAAACTAAAGAAAAAGATTTATAAGTGTCCTAACATTTTTTTAAGTTATGTCCAAAAAACGTTTTTTTACAAAATGAAAAATGCAAAAAAAATAGTTAAACTTCATGAATCGGGCTGAAAATACTCTCATTTTATGTCCCCCAGGGAGACCTACAATTTAAAAAAAATTGAGGCCTTTAGCTCTTTCTCGTTCTGAGATATTAAGGCAAATGTAATGTTAGTACACACACACACACACACATCGGGCCAAATTTTTAAAATCCGTTTTTTGGACTTCGGAGGTTAAAATACGTCGAAATTTTTTTTTATTTATTTAGAACATTTATACGGGGAGTTCATGTGCATATATAAAGTACTAAAGTATTAGGCATAATAAAAAAAAATTTATAAATATGTCAAAAAATGACAATCCAAAATTTTGCTAATACAAAGCTTCCTTTATGAGGAAGCAAAAATTAAAGATTTCAAAATAAATAGATCCCATCATTTGCCCACGATTGGACAAGGCTTAGAAATTGTTAATTTAGTGCTAGTTTCTTACAAAAAATTTTAAAAAAAATTGATCAATACATACATTGTAAAAAATGAAATTTTTTAAAAAAAATTTTAAAATCTTATCGTAAATTATTTAAAATTTTTAAAAATATTTTTATTAAAAACTACGCGTGAAAACAAAACTTTTCATTATAAGAACATCCAATTTGATCAATTTTTGACCGAGTTATAAGCATTTAAAGAAAAAATTTACGTAAAAAACGTCATTTTTCAAAAATCTGTATCTCCTGAACCGCTTTATGAAAAAATTTGAAAAAAATCAAAGTAGCTCATTTCAAAGAGTACTAAAAGAAAAAAAATGTTTAAAAAAAATTTGAGACCGAAAAGCAAAATAATTTCCGATTTGGCCTGGAATGCCCCATATATGTACCAATTTTTAACTCTCTAGCAGAAATTTTGACCGGGGTCAGGTCGGGACAAACCGGGCCCCGGTCTGGCAACCCAGTCCGGTTGAAACAGAGCAACTTCACGCCACTTAGACAGTATTTCAGAGTAAGCAAATGGATTTTAAAGAAACTCAAGGATTTAATCTATATATAAAAAGAAATATTTTCACCAAAAATGAAATTAAAATATTAGCTACTTTTTGAAATAGCAAAATTTTGAAAAATTTTTAGTTTTTATAAAGTTAAATGGAAGATATAACGACTTCATTTTTGGTAAAAATATTTCTTTTTATATAAGTATAGATTAAAATTCTTGAGTTTCATGAAAATTCATTTGCTTACTCTAAAATACTGTCGAAGTGGCGTGGAGTCTAGTCGCTTTGAACAGTAAAACCGACCGGGGCTACGACACTTTTACCGATCTGTCCGCCCTGTCGAGGCCATGGGATTTACCTCGATCTTTTCGATATTTACATTTTCTGTACTACCCAATGGGAAATTTACAACTGGCGGAGTACTGCGCCAGCACTGTCAGTACTGGCAGCTACGCTGACAGACAGCACTGGCATAACGCTGGGATGATAACGCTGTCTAACGCTGGCGAAGTACTGCCTACCAGTGCTGCCAGACAGCGCTGGTGCAGCACTGGACCAGTGCTGGCTGAGAATATTGCCGCAATAAATGCCGTATTGTTATTAATTAGTCGTAAATTCATAATTATAAATAATTTAACAACAAAATGGTAAATAATATTAATAAATAATTATTATTCATAAAATATTTCTCTTCTTAAACAAAATTGTATTAAAGATGGAGACTAACAATGGATATAGTAAATGAAGTAGAAAAAAATTGTTTATAACATTTAAAAATTAAATAATAAACAATTACAGTAAGTGTGCATTAGATTTTTATATTTTAGTACCAAACGATTGGAATCTAGAAATATCGCAAACCTATGAAAATAAACAAAATTACTGGCGAGGGGAATCGAACCTACGACCTACGGACTAACAGACTAACGCTCTAAACCACTATGCTAACGACACATGTGTACAGTAAAGTATAAATATCTCAGTATCATTCAGACATACAATTATTGAGTCAAAGATGAGAAAAAACTAGGGATACGTTAGAAATAATAAATTGAAATAAAATAAATTAAACTAAATTTTTAATAATTAAATTAAATTTTACTTTACTTATTGCATTTAACATTTTACGTAATTCTTAAATTACGTGGTAATTTTTTAATACTTTTTTATTCATAGTAAGAAGTATAATAGTATTTTAATAGGAACCAAATTATTATTGAGATTAGATTTTCAATTTTGTTTTTAATTTTAATTTCTTTAAATAATTTATTTTTTACAAAATTAGACAATTATGTTAAATTATTATTATTAAATTTAATAAAAATAAAAGATAAACAACTGAAAAGTAAAATATTAATTTTTTTTAATAAATTTGTATTTATAAACATTCATAAACTTTTTCTATAATTTTTTTCAAGTTTATGTCAAAAAAGCAATGTTCGCAAAGAGCGTTGTAAACAATTTTTCTATACTCAGCTAGCACTTTCCGCCGTGGCTTGTCCAAGCTTTGGCGAAACAAAAATTCAGTACTGCGCCAGCACTAATTGTCGAAGCTCGGCTAGACTACGCCGAACAATCGTCTGAGTACTAAGCTAATGGTGAACATCGGCACTGCACTGGCATTTCCCATTGGGTAGTACCTGAAAAGGTTTTTGCTGACTTTGAGAATTCGGGTTTTAGTCTGTTCCATAAAATTTTTAGCAATTCATAAACGCTTTTTTGTTCGCGATACTTCTCGATGCCCATGTCTTTAGAGCCTGAATTTCATCAGGATTATTTTCATTGAAGTTTCCAATTCCCCCAATAAACTCTCCTTCTGAATTTGAGGATCCGTCAGGAATTTCATTTTTTAAAAGTAGGATTGCATTTAATTAACAGCAGTAATGATTTTAATTTATATTTTTAAGATAAATAATTAATTGCGTATTTTTAGACTTATTCTATAATCATATTCAATAAATAATTCAATTTCATATTTATTAAGAAAATAAAAATTTATAAAGATTTATACTTATTTATTTTCTATCTATTTTGGAATTTGTTTTTATTCGTTTAGAGTCCGATTTGGAACAAAATTTTCGTTTGAAACAGAGTTTTCATTTCTAACTGAATTTTTGTTTGAAGCATTGTTCTCGTTTATGGCATTTTCTTGTTCTTCTTGTTGAACGTTTTCATCAACATTTATTACATCATCTTCATCATCTGCATCACATGGAGCTGAGATAACGAATTTAATTATATAATATACAATTATAAAATACAAATGCAATTCACAATCAAAAGTACAACAAACACAAATTTACATCTATTTTTAGGTTAGTTTTTGATTTATCATATAATTTTCTACTTACAATCAGGTTCGTTGGGCACAAAGGGGGGTCGCACAAATAAATGATGTTATTTCGAACACTAAATGTGCTGCACACGTTTGGCATTTTTACATAATTGTACACTGAAATGACAAGTGACAGCTTAGTGTAATTAAACGAATTGGTGAAGTACGTTCTGCAAAACAACACCACGCGGCGCTGTTGTAGATCCTTGGGCAAACCCGTCTGGTTCTGGACGGGGCCAGAGCGGTAATCGGGAACAAAAGTGTTGATTTCTTCACGTGTAGGTGAAAAACTGCGAGTGCCAGGGGGCGGGGTACATGGTCATTTTCGTAACCGTTTTAATAGGGTTCCTACCAGTTCCTACACTGAGAGAAGTCCAAGGCTAGTTCCTAGTTCCCGCTAGACGTCGCTATGCGCTACTCTGCTTGTCGCGCTTGAGCTGTTTCGAAACAGGTGCTTAGACGCCCCGAATCAGTTGTCAAACATTGTTCCCGCATGTGAGAAGAACAACTGGTGGCCAAAACTGAATTGTAAGTAATCGGGGCTTGAGGCTTCCCAATTCGAAGGTTCACGTAAGAACATTCAAAATTACCACTCAAGGCTCGTACGGGACATATTAGTTCCCGGACTTCTCTCAATATACCGGGTACGGAACCCTAAAAATCAACATATGCACTTAAAACTAGGTACTCTGGGTTTCTTGGGATCGCTGATCTTCGATGCCTTTTTTTTATCTTTAATGAACCACTTTTGTTCAGAAAAATACTAAAAAGCTTTGTCAAATTCTTTAGATAGGTTCTGATAAAAAAGTCGGTTCTACGATCCAGCTCCCCAATTATAAACAATCCCTTCAATTGAAAATTCAACTTTCTCACTTCTAGTTTAGATTAAAGATTTAAAAAATGTCTAACACGTAATTAAATGTAATGACTGTGTTATTTTATAAAAAAACATTTGATATTATCATATAAATTTCACATGTGAATGCTTAAATATAAACAAAATTATGTATGCCTTATATTTTTTATACAGGTCGTGTCTGGCTTACCTTTCATTACATTAATCCAAATGCACTGATGCTTCTCGACATAATAACGCTACACGTTTTATCTTTTATTTGTATACATGAACATATACATACATATAGGAGACCGGTGTAATTAAAGCTCAAAATGACTTCACGGCCACGCAAGGTATAGAAGAGGAGAGATGTAATGGTGTTAGCACCTCTCAGATTCAAATGAAAAGTACGAATAAAAAATAGATTTTATAATTGCAACGAAATTAATTAACGATGAGATTCAAACAGAAGATAATCATAAATGACTTTTATAATATATATATATATATATATAGATATGCGCGCATCTCCATTTCTGTCCCCTTGGAATTTTTAAATCTCACTTCATTTGCAAAGACATTATTCATTTTTAAATTTATACAAACGTATATACATATATATATAACTTAAATAATTGTCAATTAAACGATTTTTAAAATGTGCGAATTTTGTTTCAGGAGATAAGTATTCTTTTTAAATTTAAATTTTTAGAAAATAACAATCCTTGCTTTATGAGACATTTTCAATATAAATTATTATTAATGTAACAATAAAGTTAGTAGCAGGAAACACATTCTGACACTTGTCTCGTTGTCGCTGTGCACGTTTCTTTTGCTAAAAATTGCTTAAAAACATTTTAGTCAGGAAGAGACAGAAAGTCGGTTTGGAATCTCATCGTCAGTTGTTATTCAAGTCACATCTGGAGATCGTCACTCTTTACTGTGGCGTGAATATAAGTCTCAATATATTAAATCCATGGTCTTCACTGACTCAAATACTTAGTACTACTAACACGAATGTTATCTCGCAAGAAAAACACACCAACGTCTTTAAAATACGGAACATACAAATGTATATAATCATCGTATAATGCTTCGCTGCAAATGCCGTCGTTCAGACGCGCCCTATTCACTGATCAAGAAGTAACACTGAATGCAAGTGTTAAACCATATCATTGACAAAGAATGCTCCACTTCATTTTTTGTTACACTCCTTCGTGAAATTAGTATTATTAAAATTATTTATTCTAATTTTATTTAAATTTATAATAATCTAATTTGATTTATGCAACATAGAAGAAATGTATAATTATATAT